>NC_090436.1:617284279-617590061 GCF_031143425.1 Pleurodeles waltl
GTGTAGTGTGAGTTCTATGTGTGAGAGTGTGTGGGGTGATGTGTTGGGGTGTGTACTGTAAGGTGCATGGATGGTGTATGGGTGATGATGTTTTGTGGCTCAGATTCAGTGGCTGCTCCTGGCTTGTCTCTCTCTCACTTGTCAAAATGTTTGGGTCGTAAAGGGTTGTGGATATTGTGGGTGTGTGTTTTATAGTGTTGTGGGTGTGGTGTGTGTATGTGTGTCAGGTGTGTGTAGTTTGAATTGTCCAATGTGGTGCTGTTTTGTTAGTGTGTGTGTATTTTGAGCATGGCAGTATGTACCACCAATGGTTTACCACAGTTGAATGTCCGCCGCTGTGATTCATGGCTCATGATGCTATGGGCGTATTTCTGTTGGCGTAATGTTGTGGGTTTTAGTACTGCTAGTTTATCACTGACCTTTGGGCCGGCGGACTTGTGTGGGTGTCTATATAGTGGCGGATTTCTATGTGTGGGTCATAATACCTGTAGCTGTTTACCGCCGCGGTCACAGTATGTTGGCGGCAGTCAGCATGCCGGTAAGTGGCACTTACCGCCAATGTTGTAATGAGGGCCTATATGTGTTTGTATAAGTAGTTTTGTGGATGATGTCATCATTGATGTCATCAGTGATGTTGTCAATGATGTCGCTAACCATGTCATCAGTGATGCAATATGTGAGGTTATAAGCTGTGTATTAAGGGGGCGCAAGATATAGTTAGCTCAGGCAACTATAACTGCTGAATTTCTGTGGTTTTGTTTGTTTGAGGTGTTAACCTAACCATAACGTACTTGCAACCTTTGGTTTTTTCACTGAATTTCTACGGCTTTTGTAATTCTATCTCCTAACTATAAAGTCCCTGTTACCTTTGGTTTATTCAGTGAATTTCTGTGTTTGTTTTTTAACGTCTAGTAATTTACATTACTATGTGGCCAATCCTGAGGCCAACCCCCTATAAGCAACCAACCTTGCACCATACACGGCCTCCTCTTGTGCGCAGTAGGGGTTGCCTGCAGTCAGTCCATGCAGCCAACCCCCCTAACCATGCAACCTCATGCTTTGCACGGCCCTTTAGCTGTGCACTGTTGAAGTTGGTCACAACCTTTCTGGGTGTAAGAATAATTGTAAGAGGGTTCTGTGGGGGTCAGAGTGGCTATGGTAGTGTCTGGGTGTAAGAATGCATACATTAGTGTTTTTGTGGGTGTGTCAGTGTGTGTGTTAGCCTGTGAGCAGATGCATGAGGGTGTTAGTGGGTCTGTGAGTGGGTGTGTGAGAGTCTGAATGGGACTGTGAGTGTTTGCATAACTGTCTCAGTTGGTCTGTGAGTGGGTGCATGAGAGCCTGACTGGGGCTGTGAGTGGGTGTGCAAGGGTATCAGTGAGTGGATGCATGAATGTCTGAGTGGTTTTGTAGGTGGGTGTGTAATTTCTCAGTTGGTGTGAGTGGGAGAAAGAGTGGGTGGGTACACACTGACATAGCAGGAGTCGGCCCTGGGGGGTGGTGGTCCCAAGGGCCATTGTGGATCCTTGAGAGGGGCTGAGAGGTCCCCCTACAAGTTTGAAGATAGCTCTAGGGAGGTGGTGGTCCCTGGGGCACAGGGGTGGGAGAGGTGCAGGCCCTCTTGCACACAATAAGCAATTGCCCCCTCGCATGCATATTTCACATATTTGACATAGTCCTGTGTAGGTGGTGGTCCCTGGGGCAATTGGGTAGGCTGACAGGCCTACCCGCACACTATTTAAATAAAGCCTTGGGGAGGGGGTGGTCTTTGGTGTGGGAGGACCTAGCACCCTGCTGCAACAAAATATTGAAACACTGATAAGTCCCTAGGAGGTGATGGCCCCCCAGGCGTAGGGGGGCTTAAATCACCAATCTGTTTTTTACTTATTGAAATATTTTTATAAATAGTTTAGGCCATGATGTAATTTGTATTGGATTCCTTATAAAATATCATGCTTCTCCATTTTCATGAAATTTGCGAATATAGCGCATGTATAATAATGTGCATAATACTTTGTGACATTGTTTGCAGCATTAGGGCCCTCATTTCGACCTTGGCAGTCTTTTTTAAAGACCGCCGAGGTACCACTGTGCTGACGACCGCCAGTGCAGGCGGATTTCCGCACAGCGTATTATGACTGCTGTCAGCCCTCTTTTTTCGGACGGAGAGCCGCCAGCAGCCATACTGGCGGTCGGTGGGGAAGTAGAGGCTGCTCCACCTCCTCTGCCCCGTCATCAGAACACCGCCCACCGAATCACATCCCATGATTCGGTGTGGCGGTGTTCTGGTGACAGGGAGCTGGCGGCGGAGCAGCCCCCATGGATCCCCCCCCCCATAGGATCAACGGACAAGGTAAGTTGATCCTCCGTTAGGGGAGGGGGGGTGTTGTGTGTTATGTGCGTGCATGGGGGTGTGCGTGTGAGTATGTAGAGGAGGTGTGTGAGTGCGTGTATGCATGTGGGGGGGGTGTTGTGTGTCTGGAAAATGTGTGCGGTTCGGTCTGTGTGCATGTTTGTTTGTAGGTGTGTGGGTATGTGTTGTTGAAGTGTATGTGTGGGTGTAGGGGTGTGTGTATGTGCATGTTGGGGTTGGGGTGGGGAGGGGGTCCTGCCACCTTTGAGGGTGGCAGGGGGGTGGGAGGTGTGGGTGGAGGACTCAGGGTTGGAGGAGGGGTGAATTCCCTGGCACTGATAGTGTGCGTACCACCATGGTTTTCATGGCGGTTCCAAACCACCCGAAATCCGTGGTGGTATGCAGGGTCCTGATACCGCCGGCGGTCTGGTGACAGCCTCCATGCTGGAGACTGAAGTCTCCAGCCCAGCGGTCGTCACCGCCCTGGCGGTCGGAGTGGAGAAGTGGCGGTTAGCCATGGCGGAAACCGCCATGGTCATAAACCCATTTTTTTTCTGCCGGCCTGTTGCCGGTTTTACCGCCACTTCTCCCCCGTTCGCCAGGGTTGTAATGAGGGCCATAGTGTTTTAATTTTGTTGGGGGCAAAAGTTTGATTTTCTTAGTGTGTAGTATCGAGTTTCTAATATGACGTCATCGCAGTGAATCCGGCGCCAGTGAAATCAGGTGTGTACATATGTGCGTACATTTGTGCTTTTGGGGTTATCGGATGATCACGGCTATAGTGTGGTTGAAAAAAGCTTATGACACATATATAGGCATTTTGCGTGCATTGTTTGACACTAGAACTTTACTGATATAGTTTTAAAACTTACTGTTTTGTTATTATCTTACTAACAAATTACTTTTAAAACCATTTTTCTGTTTTTGTGATCAGTTTAAACTCTTTTCAGTTATCTCTATAGGAGGTCTCCACCCGTTTTTTGAGTTCCTGAATCTTCCATTTCATTTTGGTTTGCAGAGAGAGCAGGTGTGCCTTTGGGAGGTGTCCTTTAGGTTTGAGTTTTTTGGTTATTTTCTTTTTAAATGGCAGCAAATCAAGATCATGAAGGAGAGAGAGGAGAGAATAATGCAAAAGATGAGCATGAGGTGGATGAAGACCTTGAAGTTGATGAGCAGCCAGCCCAGAGAAAATCAAATATTGCATGACTTTTTTTTTATTCCATATGGAGAATCCAAAACTGTTGCACGTTTAAGAAAATGCAACTTGTGTGAGAAGAAATTGTCAAAAGGTACCCAGAAGAAACAGTCATGCAGCACCACTTCAATGCTTTATCATTTTAAAACCTACCATGGGAACAGTTTCCGAAAAGCAAGGAGAGAAAGAGAAACAGACATGCCTTCAACATATCAAGTAACACCATCTGTCCTTGGCGAAAAAACGTCGTCTTCAATTCCTCTAAAGGCCTAATTCCTCAATTCAGGCTTATTGGGACGTACCGCCTAGATTGCAACACCTGTTTTACAGCAGGTGAACAAGTTTTTGAAAACATTATTCAACTGCAGATCAGCATAAATGTTACGTTTTTTTCAGTTCTTTTTTGAAGGTGTATTTTTTTTTTATAAATACGAAAGAAAATCACAACGTTTTAGAAAAGTAAAAATAAAATAAAAGCTAGTTCCTGAGGAAAAAAAATGGATCTTTGAAGAACCGTCTTTCGCCATTAAAAATAGACAACAAATGTTGTGTGTGTAGTGTAAAATTGACTATGGGTGAATAAGTGAGTGCATGACTGCAGGTGTGACTGCATACCTAGGTGTCTAAATGATGCATGGGCGAGTCAGTGAGTGCACACGTGTGTATGAGTGTGTTTGCAAGTGCATGAGTGCATCTATTAGTAAATGATTGACTGTATGTATGAGTGAGTGACTAGGGGCCAGATGTAGGTAGGAAAAATTTAGCGAGTCGGAAATTACGAGTTGTTGCGAATCGCAATTTCCGACTCGCTAAATGATATCCAAGAAGAAAACGCAACTTCAATTTGCGACTTGCAAATTAAGTTGCACCGCAGATTGCGAGTCCGCTGTTTGCGAGGTCACTTTTTGCGACCACGCTAAAAACGAACACGCAATTTGCGAGTGGGTGTCGCAAATTGCGACTGTGCCGCAAATTGAATGCCGGTGCAGCAGAGCACTCTGGAAAACACTTCCTGGCTCTTGATGATGACATCACAGCCAGAAAGTTTACAAATACACCTGGGAGGAGGGAGGACCACACCCATTTTCAACTGCAGAACTGCAAACAGAAAGAACAGCAGCTACCATGGCTGAGACACCAAGGAAGCGCAAACTGAAATTTTCAGAGAAAGAGCTGAAGGTGCTGACAGAGGAGTGCTGCCAGCACCATGACCAACTTTTTGGGAGAGCAGCCCTCACTGTGCCAGAGGTGGAGAGGAGAAGAATCTGGACGGACATCCAAGACAAAGTGAACTTCCTGGGTGTCAGCCACCGTAGCATCGAAGAGTTAAAAAAACGGTGGTATGACCTGCGCTCCCGGACCAAGGAGAGGGTGGCAGAGCGGCTCCGGGAGATGAGGGGCACTGGAGGGGGACCATCCACAATACCACCACCCACACCCCTGGAGGAAAGAGTTGAGGAGACCCTGGAGCCAGAGGCAGTGTGCGGGATGGGAGAGCTGGATACATCAGAGTCAGGACCATCAACCGGTGAGTACCATGAGACATGCCTGTACACCCAATTATGCCATACCCCCACCCACCTTGTACACAGTAGCATGCACAACCAAAATAGCTCCATTTCAGAGTAGCAACAACCAGAATGGTGCATTATGGGCAATGTAGTCAAGTAGGCAGTTCATAGGCAACAGTTTATTAGGAAGTTGATTACAGATGGTAGATACTGACAGTGTGTTCCCTATGTCCCACAGGTCTCCCACACGACACCACCTCCAGCCAAAGTGTCCAGGCGCCACAGGTCAGTCACCAGCCTAAAGACGAGTCAGGACCAGCCACCACTGAGACCTGCACCACCAACACTCAGTCCCCTCATGATACACCAGTTGCCATACTGGTGTGTGATCCAGCACCTGGTCCCAGCCACAGTGCCACTGTAGAAAACACGGAGCCTCCACTGCATCACAGGCAACGTGTAAATGTACCACCAGAGCCGCAGGCAGAGTCAGGGGACGCCTCCATGTCGCCTGCTGAGGCCGCACTCCTACGGGGTCAGCGCCTGCAAACACAGGAGATACAGAGAATTACAGGGGGAATGCGGCGCATAGAGCAAAACCAAAGCAGTGGTATGCAGCTGGTACACACAGGGTTGCAACAATTGAACACACATGTGGGCGACCTTGCACTCTCCATGAGACAACTGGTGGTGGAACTCATAACAGAGAGAGAGGGTGCAAGGCGTCGTGACAGGCAGCTAATCCACCAGCTGGACCGAATGTCTGCTTCCATAGTCAGGCTGGCTGTGAACACTAATGGCCTTTCAAGGCGCACAGTCAGCCTCCAAGTAGACATGGGCCACTTTGCCAGTGATGTGACACGTGGACTGGGATGTCTCAGCCACGCCGTTGATATCATGGAGGCACGGCAGGTGGCTAGGGGCGCGGCTGACACGCCGCAGGATAGCGAGGAGGGCTCCACCATCAGCAGTGTCTCAGCCAGTGACACCAGGGTGTTGCGCAGTGGAAGTGCAAGGCAGGGCACTGCTGAGACACCAGGTACCAGCCATGCTGGCCGAGGCCGGCGTAGAATATGAGCTCCACATTGTCCTGGGGTAGAGGCACATGAGGTCAATGTGTCCTCATGCCAGGTGGACTGTTACAGCCCCTGAACTGTTGTCAATGTATATAGGTTTTTTTTGGTGCAAAGAATAAATCACTTGTTAGTTCCACTTCACACCTGGACTCTTTGTGTGTGACATTAGTTAGTGTGGTGACAGTTAGCACGTACCTTCCAAAGTATTGGTTTGCAATGTGGTCCCGTCTCAGTCTTCCTTGATTTGCAATGCTTCTATCCCCATGATGGTGATGTGGTACCTCTTGCTCTTCATCCTCCGAATCTGGGTCTTCTGGGGTGAGAGGTAGCCCACGTCTGGTGGCAATGTTGTGCAGGATAGCGCATGCGCCAACAATCTTGAAAGCTGTTACTGGGGTGTACTGGAGGGCACCTCCACTTCTGTGGAGGCATCTGAATCGTGCCTTCAGCAGTCCAAAGGTCCTTTCGGTGATATTTCTGGTCCTCCTACGTGCACTGTTGTGTCGCCTCTCTGTCTCATTGCTGGGTGTTAAGTACGGGGTGAGTATCCATGGTCGTAGTGCATATGCACTGTCACCTGTTTGGCACAAAATGTACAATGTTAGCTGGGCATAGATGGGTTCCACATTGACCTGTGTGTATGTCTGCAAGGTGTATTCAGCTATACCTAGGAGGTATCCATCTCCAAACTCCCCACGTTCTAGGCGTTGGTGTATCCCACTGTGCCTGAAAATGTAGGAGTCATGTGTACTCCCTGGGAATTTGGCTACCATGTCAGTGATCACATATTGGGCGTCACATACCACCTGTATGTTCAGTGAGTGGGTACACTTCCTATTGCGGAACAGATATTCCAGGTTTGCAGGAGGGCATATTTGTATATGTGTCCCGTCCACACACCTTATGACATGGGGGAAGTTGGCAATCCTGTAGAATGCCAACTTGGTGCTGTTGATTTCTGCCTCATTCCTGGGTAGGTATATGTATCTGGACATGTGTGTGAGTAAGGCATCTAGGAATGCCCTAAAGAACCGAGAGAGTGAACTTTGGGATACTCCACCTGCCACAGCAATGACCCCCTGATAGCTACCCGAGGCCAAGAGGTGCAGTGAGCATAGCACTTGCACATGCGTAGGAATGGCGCAGCCGCGCACAGTCTGGCGTTGTAGCTGCGGATTGAGTAAATCTATTAAATCTAGTATTGCTGCACTGCTGAGTCTATATTTATCATAAATCTCCTCCTCAGTTTGTTGGAAAAGTGTCTGTCTGGTTCTGTATATCTTCTCCTGTCTCTGGCTCCTCCTCCTCCTCTGCTGTGCGGCGTCGGCTCTCGTCCTCATTCCTATCACATATATCTCCGCCATCTTGAGTAACCCAGATGCCTTCTGGGTCTCCTTTTATACTTTGGTTTTGGTTACCACCTGCTCTGAGTTAGTGGTAAATTGGAAGTGCAAAATGGGCTTTTTGCGACTAGTCGCAATTTGCGAGTGGCTATTGCATTTGGTTTGTGACTCGCAAATTGCGACTTCCTATTAGCGGGTCGCAAAATGGGATCGCTATTTTTGCGAGTCGGTAACGGCTGCGCCGCATTTTACGAGTCGGAAATTGGATTTTTGCATCCCATTTCCGATTTTGCGGGGTCGCAAATTGCGATTCGGGCCATTTGCGACTCGCAAAAGTTTGCTACATCTGTCCCTAAGTGTACAAATGTGTGCATATGGGTGATTGAATGAGTGCATGTATGGACATGTGATGGGATGTTCAAGTGGATGTTTTCATGAGCGAGTGAGTGCATGAATGTATGCATGAGTGTGTAACTTACTACATGACTGTGTTTAAGGATGATTGTGTGAGTACATGAGAGCATGAATATGTGAGTGAGTTAGTGATTCTATGTATGAGTGAGTGACTAAGTGTATATGTGTGTGTACAGATGATTGACTGAGTGCATGTTTTGATAGGCGAGGGAGTGTCTGAGTGGATGTTTGCATGACTGAGTGAGTGCATGCATGGGTAGGTGACTGATTGTTTCATTGTGAGTATGGGTGATTCAGTAAGTGTATCAGTTTATGTATGTGTAAGTAAGTGAGTTCATGATTCTGTGCATGCATGAGTGAGTGTCTCACTGGTACATGTGTGAATGAGTGAGTGTATCACTGCATGAATAAGTGGCTGACAGAGTGTACGGTGATTGAGTGAGTGTATGTATGATATAGTAAGTGAGCTCACGAGTGAAAGTATTGGTGAATAAGTGAGTTCATAAGTACATGTATGATTGAATGAGTGTCTGATTGGTGCATGTGTGGGTGAGTGAGTGCATAAGTGAATGTATGATTGAGTGAGTGTATTAGTGCATGTATGAGTGAGTGACTGAGTGTATGAGTGTTTGTATAAGTGATTGACTGAATGCATGAGTGCATGTATGAGTGAGTGAGTGAATGCAAGAGTGCATGTATGATTGAATGAGTGGGCATCTGATTGGTGTATGTATGAGTGAGTGCATAAGTGCATATATGAGTGTGTTAATAAGTGCATGAGTGCATCTATTCGTAAATGATTGATTGTATGCATGAGTGTGTGAGTATATAAATGTGTGTAGGGGTGATTGACTGAGTACATGCATAGATAAGGGAGGGAGTGTTTATGCAGATGTTTGCATGAGTGAGTGCATGAGTGCATGCATGAGCGTGTCACTTACTCTATGACTGTGAATATGGATGATTGTGTGAGTACATAAGAGCATGTATGGGTGAGTGAGTGACTGCATGCATGAGTGAGTAACTCAGTGTAAATGTGTGTGTATGCGTGATCATTTGAGTGCATGCATGGATAAGTGAGGGAGTATTTAAGTCGATGCTTGTGTGACTGAGTGAATGCATGAGTACATGTATGATTGAATGAGTGAGCATCTAATTGGGGGATGTGTGAGTGTATAAGTGCATCTATTCGTAATTGATTGAGTGTATGCATGAGTGAGTAACTGAGTGTATAAGTGTGTGCCTGGGTGATTCAGTGAGTGCATGTACAAATAAGTGTTTATGAGTGCATGTATCGGCAAATGAGTGAGCCAATGAGTGCATGCATGACTGAGATACTGAGTGTATGAGTATATGTGTGAGTGATTGTCTAAGTGCATGTTTGGGTGAAACAGCCAGTGTTTAAGTGGATGTATTAGTGAGTGCATAAGTGTATGTATCCATGAGTGATTGAAAGAATATGTGTTGTATGGTTGATTAATTATGTTCAGGAGGCCTTGAATGAGTAAGTGAGTGCATGAGTTGGACATGACAGTGCATGTATGAGCAGTGTTTGAGAGAATGAATTATTACAGGAGTGCATGTATGAGTGAACTAGTGACTATATGAGTTGTGCACAGGAGACTAAATGGGTGCATGAATGCATGTATGGTTCATTCAGTGAATGCATGAGTGCTGTATGAGAGATAGACCAAGTGTATGAGTGTATGTATATGTCAGTGAGTGAATGCATGACTGGTACATGAGTGGCTAATTGTGTGCATGAGAATGTGAATGCATAAGTGAATGAGTGTATGAGTAGGGTATAGCTGATTGACTGTGTGCATGTATCAGTGAGAGATTGAATGAATGCGTGGTGCAAGGGTAACTGATTGTGTGCAGAAGGCCGTAAATGAATAAGTAAGTGCATGAGTTTGATATTGTTGATTAACTAGGTACAGAGACTAAATTAGTGCATGAGTGCATGTATGAGTGAGTGAATGATGGTATAAGTTGTACACAGGAGATTGACTGAATGCATGAGTCCATGTATGGTTAATTGAGTGAATGCATGAGTGGTGTATGAGAGATTAACTGAGTGCATTTGTGCATGTATGGCTAAATGAGTGAATGCATGTGTCAATTATGTGTGAGGGAGAGGGAGCATGTGCATGAGAATGTGCATGGATAAGTGAATGACTGCATAAGCAGAGTATACCTGATTGACTGAGTGCATAAGTGCATGTATGGTTGGTTCAGTGAATGCATGAGTGGATTTCATGGATTCCAAGTTAACTATGAATGCCCAAGTGGACAAATTAGCACAAACAAGCGTCATCACCTTGAAGACTTGAAGACTTTACGACGCGTCTTCCCCCACCTCGGATTTCCACACAAGGTGCAAGCTACTATCTCGCTTGTACTATCCAAACTGGATTATGCCAATGGCCTCTACCAAGGCTCATCTCTATCTATTATGAAAAAACTACAACGTATCCAGAATTCCGCAGCCAAGCTACTATTACATGTGAATCTGCAAGCCCACATCTCCCCTGCCTTGAGAGCACTACACTGGTTACCCGTTGCCAGAAGATGCACTTTCAAGCTGCTTTGTATCACCCACAAAGCTATACATGGACCGCTTTTTATCAGAAACAAAATACCCAAATACATTCAACAAAGAAACCTCCGCTCAAGATTGGCACCCCGCCTTAGAACACCATCATACAAGAAAAAGGCTATAGGTGGTGCATCCTTCTCCGTTCAAGCAGCCAAACTATGGAATTCATTACCCCCAACTATAAGAGCCACAGATAACTTTATTGTCTTTAGAAAGACTACTCAAGAGCTGGCCCTTTCCTCCATAACCACCATATTCAAACAACTATGGACTGTATATGCCTATGTTGATAAGTATTTTTTTCTGATTATGTGTATATTTCTAGTTATGCATGGTTCTTTAGAAAATATGTATCGCTACTATGTCATAACAATAAAATACACACACACTCTTTAAACCTGTTTGACTAAGTATATTTACCCATGGTTCTAATTATGTATTATATGCGCATATGTGTGTGTATTCATGTGTGTTTGTATGTGTGTATATATATATATATCTATATATATATATATACATATATATATATATATATATATATATATATATATATATATATATATATATATATATATGTGTATATGTTGTTTCTGGCCTTGGCATGTTCGTGGGTCATTGCATGGCTCCTGGATGGGTTGTTATACTAGATATCTATGAATTCCTGCTCTCATCTTATCACACTTATCTACCAATCATCATATGTCATGTCTCTATCAAACTATCGTCCATTCCCACTCTGACTCATCCCAAATCCTTTCTACTACTTTCATCTCCTAATTACCTCTGCCTAAGCTCTTCCCTCCGCTTCCACATCTAACTCACCAAACCTCACTCTACTACCATGACCTCCCACACAACCCTACTAAATTCTCCCTCATTTATGTCACCCTGCTACTATGCTCTCCCTAACCCTTCCACAGACTCTTCCCTCCTCCATCCCCCTTTACTCATCCCAAGCCTTTGGGTTGAGTAAATGAAGGATATACTCCCAATTAACACTTCTGGATTTCTTTCCTCCTCCTCCCCTCCATTACTCCAATCAATCTAACTAACAAACTCTCATATCCGCGGCTCAAATTAACTCATAATAATACTAAAACTTTACTCATTATTTCCCGATACTAATCCATCACTAATTCTTGTTGGGTTCCAGAGTAGCGTACTACTCACCGAAAAGCGCTTCAACGCCTCGTCAGGGGTAGTAAGCGCTATATAAATACTATTACAATACAATACAATACATGAGAGATTGACTGAGTGTATAAGTGCATGTATGAGGCAGTGAGTGAATGTAAGTCTTGTGCATGTGTGACTGATTGTGTGAATGAGTATGTAAATGGATAAGTGAATGAGTACATTAGGGGGTATAGGTGATTCACTGAGTGCATGAGTGTATGCATTAGTGAAGGACTGAATACATAAGTGGTGCATGGGTAATTGATAATATTCAGGAGACTGTGAATGTGTAAGTAAGGCATGAGTGGGATATGGGAGACTGAGTGAGTCAATAAGTGCATGGATGGGTGAGTGAAGGAAGACATAAGTAGTGTTTGAGAGACCAAATTAGTGCATACGTGCATGTATGAATGAATGAGTAGTTGTATGAGTTGTGCATGGCAGATTGACTGAGTGCATGTGTGTATGTATGGGTAAGTGAATGAATGCATGACTAGGGCATGACTGACTGTGTGCATAAGAATGTGGACGAATAAGTAATTGAATGCATGAGTAGGCTTTACCTAATTGACTGAGTACATGAGTGCATTTGTGAGTGAGTAGATGCATGACTGCATGTATAAGTGAGTGACTCAGTGTATAAACTTGTCTATGAATGATTGAGTATATGAGTGTATACATGAGTGAGTAGGTGAGTGTATGGGCACATGTATGGGTCAATGGGTCAGTGCATGAGTGCAAACAGGAGTAAGTCACTAAGTGTATGGGCTTGTGCATTTGTGAATTACTGAGTAAATGTATGAATAAGTGAGGGAGTGTTTGTCATTGTTTGTATGAGTGAGTGAGTGCATCAGGGCATACTTGAGTGAGTGACTGAGTATATGAGTGTGCGTATGGATGTTTGTGTGAGTACATGAATGCATGTATAAGTGTGTTAGTAAGTGAATGAGTGATTGAATGAGTGAACGGATGAGTGGTGTATTTCAGATTTACTGGGCAAAAAGATGTATGAGTGAGTGACTTTATGGATGAGAGATGCATAGTTAATAGTTATGTGATGTTTTCTAAATAACATAGTATTTGTGTTAGTAAGTAAACCAAGCTTACCTGAAAATCTGTTCAATTAAACCGAAAGGTTTAATCAGAAATATGTTAAAACAGTGATATATTTAAATAACTGACATAACTATAAACGTAACCATAGATCTCTCATGCATACAGTCACGCAACCATACAATAATAGTTATGTCATTGTTTTAATAACATAGTAATTGCATTATTCAGTAAAACAAACTAACCTGAAACTCTGCTTAATGAAGGTGAAAGGTTACATTTAAGGTATGATAAAATAGTAATATTAGGTTATAGCAACATTATGTATATATGTAAATACTTTCTCAACAATAAATGTTAGCAATATTGATGTGCTTTGAAAACAGTTTTCAGACACCGAAATTTGTTGAAGTGCAGCAGCTAGTGGGAAGAAAACATTGATATAATTTAATATTTGCATTTATAAAAACATAATAATACTCATTTTTTACTGTACAGCATTATTACAACTTACTAACTATATATCATTTTTTCACTGTTCGCAGATTTTATACTTCATCACCATATAACAATGGTTTGTATAATGCTTGAACAGTGGGGGTGGGGGAACAATCAATGGATTGTAAAAAAATAAATAAATGTACATCTGGTATAATACCACAAATAAATGTAGAATAGTTTTTACTTTTAAAGATCCTTCCAGAAAACGTTGTCCTTGGTAGGCCAAATGTTGTCTAATCTGAACATTATCCAGGTTGACAAAATCTCAATCTGTAATGCTTTCCCTAACTGGGATGTACAAATTACATTGTAGAAACATAAGGGGACTCTTCTCCAGTGGGGAAAATGTTGTGGTTTCACTTTTGAGCTGCTGTAATTGGAGTATCTTCTTCCACTTTTACAGTGTATTTAGAGAATGTTGAATAGCTGTTCAACATTCAACATTCAACTGTTCACTAATACATTAAATGGAGTCTCAAGATTGGACATGGTGTTTTTGAAGACATTACCCTTAAAAAGCCGAAAAAAATTTGAAAACATATAAAGTCTAACACAATATATAGTACATCACTTTTTATACCATTTCTTTCAATTAGAACTTTGGTTGTCAAAATAGAAAATATGAGTTTGGTAGTTTAAATGGAAACTTTTGCTTACATTTGAGACTCTGTCATTGCATTCTATCCATCCATTTTTACTTTTTAAGTATACAGTGTAGTTTCCAGAGGTTGTAGTAACTTCTTTATGGAATATGATAGCTAACGTAGTAAACGTTCTTTCTGAAAGTGGTATTTGTCCAGTTTTAAAGTTTGTAATTTTAGTTTCCTATTTTATCCCATCTGCCCTGCAGCGTTGTAACATGAGTATAAGATACTTTCCTATTCTTTTTCGAAACAGTGAAGAGAGAAGTTCAGATCTGCTGTTTGGACAAGTCATATTTTGGTGAGCTTTTCTAGACAGTTTCTTAAAAATGTACACTTTTGCAATCAGGTAAAGTTAGCTACAGAAATCTCTCAGACTGGATATTAGTACAAGATGTAAAACAGCAGTCTTCACAGTTATGATTACATTGTAACTGTTACGTACTGCGCTGGTCTTCTCACCTCTGGATACCGGGTTGGCGAATACACCAAGTCTTCTACAGGTTCTAGATACTCCCAGATAAGGGTGACCACTTCTAGTAGCCACGGGCTGCTTGACAGGCTACACCAAAGCAGACCAAACCCTCCAGAAGGAGTCCCAGAGGGAAAAAATCCCAACACTGGAGAAAAAACCTCAAACAGGAACTCCTGAAGAAAAAGAAGAAAAAACAGGACTAAACAACAGGAAACAAAAATAGGCAAAAATCTCCCAAGGCAAAAAGCAGGAACAAACAACAGGCAAAAATCCCCCAAGGCAAAAAGCAGGAAAAAGAACAGGCAAAAATCTCCCAAGGCAAAAAGCAGGAACAAAGAACAGGAGCAAACAGCACAACCAGAAGGAAGTGTTTGCAGCGCAAGGTGGAACAAGACTGACTGACTTATATACTGAGAAAAGGGAAGTGACATCACATGAAAAGGAAAGAACACCATCTTGAATTGGGAAGAGCCCATAGACCAGTGTAGGAAAAAGAAAGTAGTATAAAAGAAAAACAGAGCATGCTGGGACAAAAACACGAAGAAGACAAGATGGACACAACATGGACAGAGACAGGTAAAAAGACCAGACAAGCCCACCAACAACAAAAAGAAGAAAAAAAAGGCTACAGGTAAGTGTATTGCAACCGGGAGCGAAATATATGCTTCCCAGAATGTGTAGTCAAAAAACAGGGGGAACGGCGCTCCGAGTATCAGTAGCGCGTTCCATCCTCTAGGACAGAAAGAGACACTGTGTCTGAGAGCGGCGTCGCAGTAACTGAGTCCAAAAATGTCATCAATATTTGCTTGCTCTTCTTCTAAAGCTCCAAGTAATACCATAATGAATTATTGTGCATCTTGATGAGCGTTGAGAGTGAATATAACTGATCCACTGCATGCATCTAAAAGATCGTGGATCCCTGAAGAAGAATGAACTACACTTCTGTTTTAAATGTTGCAATACATTATAGAGTGCAGAGCACATTCTCTTATCTGACTTCTGCTCAATGTTATTTACTACATAGGGTAAGTGGTAAAATACATTGAGAATGACGTTGGCATAGCAGTTGACACCTGAACTATTTTCCAATTGATAAAATATAATTTCATTAACACTGCTCACTTTCTTCTTTTTTGAACTATCCATATTACCTTTCCATCCTTTGTTGGCTGCTTTGTGAACTATTCTTGGCTATTTCAGCAGCGTTTGTTTCTTCTTGTACAACCTCATCTTCCAGCATCTGAAAATATGTTAGAAATATTAAACACTGAATCGCATCTTTTACAGCATTGAATGAATCCTCATAATGATCATATTGACTAAGTAGTTCTGATTCATTTTGCCACTGTTTAAACAGTTGTAGAAGGGCAAAGTGAAACAAAACATTTTCTGTCTAGAGCTTGAAAACTAAGCTTCATGTGATTGATTAGATTTCTTTTGTTGTGTTTTACCAAACAACCATCACTTCCAGTAACTGCACATAGTCGTTATTCAATATTTTCAGTGACATTACTTCTATACGTGTAATGTTGAAGTATTTCATACAGACACATGTTTTCTAGGATACTTCTTCTAGGATAGTATATATCCAGCATGTTAGTCATTACAATATCTGCCCTCCCAGGATCAATTACTGCAAGATATTGCATTTCTGGAAAAGTCTTTATTACTCTATTATGAATAGTAGCAAGGCCTAAGCTTACCCACATGATTCGTCTAGATTTTGAGGACAAACTTGCAGAGCCCAATCTGTCTGCACATTCATAAGGTCCAATTTCTCTGTGCGAAAGCATTTTTAAAATACAAATGTGCATTTGTTTTAGTGAGGCTCTTTTCTACTGAAATCTCTTCCCACAACTCTTTCATCTCTGTCTTTTCCACCTTTGTTAAATAAGAAGTGACGCAATGAGCTACAGCAACAGAACTATCTGCAACAAATTGGATGTTGGTATTTGCATTCTACATCTTTAGAATGACAGGATTGTAGTAATTGATATATTTTGATGCTTCTGTTCTTCTGAGGTTGTAAGTATTTTTGTGTGATTTCTGTATCAAAGTGTGTCTCACTGCCGACAGAAAGCTATTTACTCTTCCTTCTGATATCACATGTCGGGGGAATCTAAAATAACATTGAGTATAACATTTTGCTTTTGATCTGTATTTTTTTTGATAGTTTTTACCACATCTATGAGTTTGAAATCTAAGAACTTGTTGTCTCAATCCTTTATCCGAATTTTCCTTTGGAATGGCACATGTGACATACTGGTCTATGACAGACAACACAGACTCATCAGTATCTGTTCCAAACTTTGAGAAATTTTTTACCCACAACAGCATGTGAATATGTGGAGCACCTCTAGCTTGGTACTTTTTACGCCAAAAGAAACCTGGCACTTCGTTAAGAGGTGGATTTGTTTTGTTGCTGACGAAAGCCATCATTGCCTGAAATCGGTGGTTAAGATATCCACAAATATTGGCAGGATCAAATGAACAGAGTTCTCCTGGTGTTTTCAGATTGATATCTGTTATGTTAGAATTTGCCTCTCTTAAAAATTCAAGGCGATCATGCCATCCATACTCTGCACAACCGGGTGTCAGAAACCAAGAAGGTGCTTCTAGATTCCTCAACATGCATTTCACCTCACCATGGTGACAATACCAATATTCATTTGTACCACATGGACATGCCATGAAATTAACTAACTTGTACTCAATGTGTTCATCTTTCCCATGTACTTTATCAACAAATTCCCTTGCTTTAAGATTCTGGAAGTGAACTCCTGTTTTTAGAATATGATTTACTGTATATGATAATCCAGACAAATTACTCTAAAAAAGTAGATGAAATACATAAGGAATACACTGTCGAAATCTAGGATCTTCTGAATATAGTCTAGTTGATCTGTACTCAGCTGCTTGTATTTGTAGAGGACAGTCATCATATCTTCCTCCTACTCCTGTAGGAAACAGGTGAGGGAAACAACGAGCTTCTGAAGTTTTCTCCCACACACTTAACAGAGTTCTTTGTGCTTTTTTTTCATTTGAAATAGTACAATAGCATCTCCAGCAATGTCTTTATACTATAGAGGTTGAACACTGTAGTGTTCATGAACTTGTTCGGTTTTTGTTTGATCCACTTTTTCAATTTGACCTCTTGATTCCACTGGATCATTATCTATATGCGAAATTTCTTGAACAGAGTGTAATGTTATGTTTTACCAGATTTAATGTTGCTTTCTTAACTTTGGTAACATCAGTTTAACCATTTTGCTTATAATCTAATGCCAAGTAAACAACTCTACCTTTCAAACCTTTCATAATCTCACTTGGAGGTAACTTTTCTGTTTTTGGCTCTATGCTAACAATTGCTTGAAATGGATGTACATATTATATAAGTATAGACTCATAAACATTCAACTAGTGCTATTTGTGTGGAATAGAAATGAATTCTAATTAATTATATATTTGCTCTAGCTGGCATTTTCTTCTCCTTTAATTTATTATAACAATACTTACTTATAATTTGTCGCGCAAAACAATGAAAGTGCTATTCTACAAATAAATAAGCAGCAAAATCTCGCCACTCAACTCTATTGTCTTCTTCAGTTTTTGAAGAACAATCACATATCGAGTTTGGCTTTTGTAGTGAGTGCATCTGCAACATACACAAATGCAGTCTGGTTCCTGTGAGCAGACTTTTAAAATTTATAATTTCTTCTAGAAAGTAGTTATCTAGAGAAATACTGAATTCTTCTTCTACTTCTACATTTGGAGTTTCTAACTGAACATTTTCTCTGCACTCTGGTTCAGGCCCAAAGAAACAAAATTGTAGATCATCACAATTTTTTCCTACTACTGCTAGACTTCCATGCAAAAGAGCTTTATTCATTCCCCTAAACATAGTGCAAGATTTATTATATGATAGGGTCTTCTAACTAAAGTTTGCATACACAAGTGGTGCACTGCTAACATTCTAAAATGATGAAAGGCACATTTTCTTTAATAAACATGCTAATGAATGTCCTTGTAGATTGGTATATTTATTTACTGTACATGGATCTAATCCTTGCAAAGTCGCAGTTTTCTGTTTAAGACTTCTGCATGGAAACAAACATAAGAAATTTCTCACTATATCAATTGATTGCTGTCGAACACCACAAATACTGCTACAATTCCACTTGCAAATAGGGGCCTGTGTATACCTACCCCAAACCTCTTCAGCTACAACTTCTTCCACATTTCTAAAAACCATTACATCTTTTCAATTGGATATCCATCTTTAAGTTTCTAACATTGACCACACTCATCAACTGCATGCACTAGTCTGTTCTCTTGCAAGTAGCTTTATTCATTAAAGACCAGCTCAGTACTAGAAATGTGCTTCCGTTCCCCATTAAAACTCTGCAAAAGTTACTTCTGTTTATAAGCCTTTTCTTTAGGCTTTGTCTCCTCATACTCAATGCTATTTTATCTAGAGTTTTCATTCGGTTTAAAGTGTATGTAGGCATCTAGCCCCATTTGCACAACGAGATCTTATAGAAAATCTGCCAGTATGTGACATCCTGTTTTAGAACCTTTAAGGCTCGCTAACTCTGTATGTAAGTGTCTGAATATATACCTCTGTGTATCAGTAATGTAATACAAGGGTAGGTGTGTGATCTGCAATTGCTTTTTATATTGCTTTTTATATTGCTAGAGATAGAGCTGCTTTCTTAGTATATTAGTGAATGTAGAAGTGTTTCTGTTTATCAGTTTGTGGCTGAATCCATGCTCACTGTTCATGTATGGTCATCCGGTTGAGATGGTAGGTCAGTATGATGTGTTGTTCCTCCATGGCTGCCAGGTCAACCAGGGGCTGATACACTGGTGCATTCCTCAGTCTCTGAATGGGTCAGTACCTAGGGAGGGCCAACACACACATGTCACATGTCATAGGCCTTCCATACGAGTTTGGCAGTAATTACCACCAACCGCCTTGCAGCCTGCTGGCAAAAGACTGGTGTGGACGGGGGAATCTTACTGCTGTAATAGTACCCCAAAGGCAAAACCAGCCAGAAAAGAGCATGGTATCTATCTCCGCCAGGCTGAAAGACGGCGGGAAACAGGCTGCATGGAATCCGCCATGGCAAAAATAAACCACCCTCTCAATTACGAAACACAGCGGTCGTGCAATTTGGTACGCCATTGGCGGTATGAAGTGCCATGGCCACGTAATGGACTCACCAACAACAACACCCAACATTGGTCATTTTTAAAACCCCACACCTGAGACACATATATACACTTCACACACCCACACATACCACTATAAAACACACACCCACAACAACCACAATCCCTAGCTATACATACCTGCTGCCAAACAACTCCTGTTATTACACCCCCCCACGCCACATATAACTCACAAACACACAACCACGCATCCCACAGCTGCACCTGCAAATATCACCACACCTGTCACCAACTCGCTCACACTACCCCAAAAAACACCACCACATCACAGCACACGTCTCCCCATACAACCCCCTATGGCACCCTCTAAGGATCCCCCTGTCACTGACAGGGAGTTGCAGACCATGCAATAATCAAGGTGGAGACACAGCTGTTCGGTGTACACGTCCAGCAGCCATCTATTGCCAAGAAGATGAAGCTATGACAGAGGATCGTCAACAGGGTGAATGCAGTAGGAAACCATCCACGCACAAGGAACAACATCAGGAAGAGGTGGGATGACCTGCAGGGGAAGGTCTGGTCCATGTGATCATGACACCAGATTGCCATCCAGAGGTCTGGTGGTGGTACACCACCACCTCCCCTCGAGTTGATTGAGTGGGAGGAGAAGGTCATGACTATCCTGCATCCGGAGGGCCTCACTGGACTCACTGGAGGACTGGACTCTGGTAAGTCAATGACACACCCCTCCCACCACCTGCACCTGAAATGCAGATTTCCCCCTCCCCCAGTACCAAACACAAGACACCCTATCCCATCTCCATCCCACCCCATCAACCAACCACACTCATTCCCTGCATGCCCACGCACCCCACTAACACCTACCTAACAATGTGCACACAACCACCAGTTCCTGTGTGTAATGCTTGAAACACAACAAGTCCCACAATGCATCACCCATCCCATTAATTCTATGCACTGCACCCATCCCAATGGGAGCCCTGCATGCAAATGTATGGGGATGCAAGCACAAGAAACTGGTGACAGATGCTGACAGGGATATCGCAATGACAGGACAGAGGACAGAAACAGAAGGAAACACATGCCATTGCTAATATGTGGAAGCAATGCGCACATGCAGTGTCCACCATCAACAACTAAATGACTGTCAATTACATGTCCCCTGAAGCTGTTAAACACTACTGCCACCCATCTGACATACAGTAAAACACTCTGCAGGGCACACAATAAATTTGGTTTTTAACTCCACAGGTACTACTGCTCATGGCAGCCGCCAGGAGGTGCCAGGAAGTGCCAGTGCCCCAGCAGAAGGCCCCAGTGATGACAGTCCATCTGTATGTCGGGATCTGGACGACAACCCTGGCCCATCAGGAACCTCTGGTCAGTCACCGTCCAGAAGCCCCACCCAGCCCACCAGACAGACTCCCACTACTCAACTGCCACCAACAGCTGGGGCTGAATGCCCCCAAACCAGTGTTCCTAGTTCAGCCACTGTGTCCTGACCTGTACAGGGACCAGAGTCACCACCCATCACCAGGCAAGACGATGAAGATCCTGGTGCAAGTAGAAGTGGGCACAGGCACAGGGGGCCCGGGCCAGTGGGAGGGCATCTGTTGGCCAAGAGGGGAGCCATGCCATGGTTGTAACTGGCCTGAAGGCCATTTCCCAAGACCTGGCAGCATACCAGCACTCCCAGAACAGGATGGGCCAGATCCTGCCCACTTTGCAGGAGATTCAGCAGATGCACAGTGAACACCATCAGGTGGCAATGGAGCAATGGCAGGCCCACAATCACACTATGGCCTCCATCAAAGGGGTGCTACAGGACATGACTGCAGTCCTGCATGAAATCTCCACCCACATGCAGGCCCAGGCCACAATCCACGAGACACCCCAGCTCTACACATCTGCTGCTGGTAGTGGACTGGTGGCCCTGCCAGGGGACTCAAAGGACACCAGCACCCCTTCCTCTGTTGCCCAAGAATCCCCTCGCAAACGTGGCCGGCCAACCAGACATCCCTCAAAGGCTGTAGCCATGAGCAAACCCACCACCAGGAAGTGATCCTTTCCTGAACTGTCGCCCTTGTGTGCCACAGATACACCTTGTTGACTATCTACTGTCTGTGCTCCATTTTCCAATCGTCCCATGGACTCTGGACCTGTGCTACCAACAGCTGTGAACACCAAACTGACTATTTCCTCCACCATCTGTTCATATTTCCCCATCCCTTATTTTTTATCACTTGATGAACACTGTACATTCACACCCAATGTATTTGTGCTTTATCCCTAATGCATGCATGTGATGAATAACGTTGTCATGTAAAATGTTGAAACAATTCCAGAAATTGCCTAGGGCAAAAGTTTGGAGGCATGTAACATTCCAAATCTGTAAAATGGTTTTCTAACACTTGCAGCAGGAATGTCCTAACCCTCCTTGTATACTGCATGGCAAAGGGTATCCAACCATAGGAAGACCTGTGAGGAACAGATATGTAGCATACATTTAGGTACAGTTTGTTCAATGACACATGTACCTGCTTTGTGTCCAAAGTTGGACATCATTGCCAGAGTACTTCACTTCTTGACTACACACCAGGCATGGAAATATGCAGCTTTGTATACATTATATCTAGTTTTCTAGTTTTAGTACATCTGTAGGGCCATCTACTTCAGCTGAGGCGACCTCAACCCACATTTTGAGGGACTCTAGCTTGGTGTGCAAGTACTCAGAAGATGTGGTGTCACAAGTACTTTCAGCAAAACTGGCCCACACCCTCTATCCATGAAGCATATCCAAGCAGTCCGTACATGCGGAGGCAGGAAACACATACTGGCAACAAAACTTCTGTGTGTGAACTACCTTTGGGAGTCATCAAACACATGAATAAGTAAGGGGTATGTGACAGTACATACATTGCACCACACACACACACTAGTGTGTCTCCAGCACTGGATGTACATTCCTACAATTGTAAAGAAATCTACGTAGGCAATGTTGTGAGAAACATTAGACAAAATGCACCTTCAACTCAATGGAAGTGTAGCTGAATGAGTTGAGTTCTGTAGTCCCCATCATCCTCCCCTTCTTCATCGCTGTCCTCTGTACCCTCAGCTGCCACCGGTGGATCAGTTCGTTCCTCCTCTTCCAGTAGGGGTACATGTCTCCTTAGTGCCAAATTGTGCAGCATACAGCAGGCCATGATGATCTGGCAAACCTTGTTTAGGGAGTAGCAGAGCGATCTGCCGGACACATGCAGGCACCAGAATCTTGCCTTCAGTAGGCCAAAGTTCCTTTCAATGACTCTTCTTGTCCTGCCATGTGCCTCATTGTAGCAAATGTCACCCCCTGATCTGGGATACAGCACTGGTGTCAATAGCCAGGACAGGTTCGGATAGCCAGAATCATCTGGAAAGAGTGGGAATACATAGCATGTCACCATTGTGCAGAGGGTAAAGAGAAAAATAGTCAGGATGTTAGCTACTTCACTCTCACATCTCACTTACCCACAAGCCAGTCTCTCTCTTTACAGTCGTTCCATCAGGTGTGGGACACTGCTGTTCCTCAAAATGTAAGAGTCATACACAGATCCAGGGAATCTGGCAAACACTTGGGAAATGTACTGGTCTACAAGACACACCACCTGTACATTAATGGAGGGATAACTTTTCCTATTCCTGAACACTTGTTCATTTACCCTGGGAGGAATCAAGGGAATATGGGTGCCATCTGTGGGCCCAATCACATGTGGAATGTGTGCAATGGTATAGAAATCAGATTTCACAGTGGGCAAGTCACCAGTTTGGGGAAATGTGATGTACCTGTGGAGGTGTTGCGCAAGGCAGTGAGGACATCCCTTAAGATTTTACTGAACATTGGCTGTGACACACCTGCTGCCAAGGCAACTGCCGCCTGAAATGACCCACTGGCCAAAAAATGTAGCACAGATAGTACCTGCATGGTAGGGGGAGTAGCATAGGGATTACTTAGAGATGCCAGTAGATCTGGCTCCAGTTGGGCCCACAGTTCATGTATGGTCATCGGGTTGAGATGGTAGGTCAGTATGATGTGTTGTTCCTCCATGGCTGCCAGGTCAACTAGAGGCTGATACGCCGGTGCATTCCTCAGTCTCTGCATGGGTCAGTACCTAGGGAGGGCCAACACACACATCACCACAACAATACATTACGGATGATGTCAATGCACACACAACTGCACAAATGTAGCCTTCATGTAATGGAAAGGTTGTATACAGCTAACATTGTGACAATCGACAAGTGATCACGGTACTATGCAACCTACAAATGCAGCTAACTGATGCCACACATCACATATGGCATGTATTACTGTGTATGACTAATGTGCCTAACATGTACAAGAAGATATGAAAGCATGGACGGCGTATAGAGATTGCACTCTAATACATTGTACACTTCAAATCATGGTCGCCTGTACTACATGCTGAGGACGGATAGCAGTGACATGCCTCTGCTGGCGTAAGTCGTCATGGCGTTAGGCAGTCTATACTGCCGTGCAATTTCTCATTGGTTAACTTTGGTGTTTTTGGGGAACAGGGGCCAATCATGATCGCCACCGGTGGTGACAGTGTGTACTGCAGCGGTCGCCACCGCCATTTTGATTTCCCTTTACCACTTGACTCCTGCACTCACCACAACCACAACTCCACTGCGTGTGCTGCTGTGTCCTGTATCTGGTTGCAAAGATGGCACGTACTACAGGGGAGAGGGCCCCAAACTTCACACAGGAGGAGTTGACCAGGCTTGTGGGCCAGGTCCTACACCTGTATGCCAAGTTGTATAAGTAACAAGAGGAGCAGGTGAGTGGATTAACAGTGCCCTAGCAGTGAGTGTGATTGCTTGGGTGCATGTGTGTGAATTTAGGATGACCAAGCGTATAGGAGTAGTGGAGTAGGCCATCAATGTGGACCCATAGGAAGATGATAGAATGAATGATGGCCTACTGTCAGTACGATTGTACCCTATGTCAGCATGCATGTGGTAAGTCTACATTACTGTGTATTCCTATGTGTCTGCCATGCAGATCAGCGCCCATCAGAAGGGGTTATGTTGAGCCGTCACCAAGGACATGCGGACCCTGGCGGTCTGTAGCCGGTGGAGCACCCACTGCAGCAAACGGTGGAAGGACCTGAGACACTGGGCTCGGAAGACCGTGGAGGCCCAGCTGGGGATGGCATCCCAATGAGGGAGGGGTGCACGTTGGATCCTGACCCCCCCCTAACGGCCTGAATACTGTCAGTGGCCTACCCAGCTTTGGATGGGCGCTTGAAGGCATCACAGCAGCCACAAGGGGGTGAGTTCTTACACTGTTCTGCATGCCAACTGTATTTTGGGGGTGGTAGGTGTTCAGCTTCCTGACCGGGTTACATTACCTTGTTGTGTAGGGCATGTGTACCCACGTAGGGTGGAAATTGGGTAGTACAGTCAATCAGGTAGTATTCCCATTGTCTTGCAAAGTGACGTAGTGGTACTTAAAACATCTGAGCATTAAATGGATACCCCAGTTGGAGTTGAAGGACATATACAATGAATCTGTAGGGCACCACTGTAAGTGTAGTGTACTCCGGAGAGGCAGACATGATCCCTATCAGTGGAACATTTCTGTAGTGCAAAGGCTATGGTACGGTGAAGTCTGGGACTGAAGTGTACTGCATGTGTGCCTACCTGCATCATACTTGAGTTGATCACGGCCTGCATCCCTTTCTTTGTCTTCCCCACTCCCTCTCTGTTTTCTTGTGTGCATCATCATCATCAGGTGAAGGAGCAGAGGCACCGGGGAGTGGGGATGGTGCAGCCCACGAGACACAGCAGGCACAGTCCACCAAAGCCGAGGGAACCAGTGGGTTGGAGGGCGAGGGGAGCACCACGGGGAGCCTACTACCACTGCCACATCAGACTGTGATTCCTCCTCCAATGGCAGCTCCCTGGTGGTGGCGGACCCCACTGGGACCACCCCAATGACATCTTCATCTGCCATCCCCCCCTACCAGCACCGCTCTCCCAGTAGCTCCCCACTGAGTTGCCTGTGCCCACTAACCTTAGCCCCTGCCCCTGTCAGTCCTGCTGCCTCAATGAGGAGGCTATTGACCTCCTGAGAACCATCTCTGTGGGACAGACAACCATTGTGAATGCCATCCGGGGGCTGGCATCCCAGATGTAGCAAACCAATGCCTACCTCAAAGGCATTCACGGTGCCTTGTCTGGCCTCCAGAGATCGTTTCAGGCTCTGGCCTCCACTTTGATGGCAGCCAGTGTCCCTAGTACCTTCATCCCCCTTCCAATCATCCTGTGCCCCATCCAGCACCTCTCTCTCCTCACCCATTCTATGCACACAAGCCAAACGGCATGCACACAGAACACACACGTCACACAAGGACACACACAGGTACCACAAGTCACACCACAGCCATGCACACACTCAACAGACAGATGCAAACATGACACAGGCCACATCCTCCACGGTCTCTCCCACCTCGTCATCCCTTACAGTGACCTCACCACACACACCGCAAGCACTGCATCCTCACTCCCACCGTAGTCGGAGGCACTTAGGCGGTTCCACTGCCACCACTGCCACACCAGAAAAAGACCACCCACAGAATTACAACCAGTAATTCTGTGTGGCGGCCTTCTGGTGGCGTGGCGGTACCGGCAGTGGGAGTGCCGGGTTCCATCCCCTCACAGAGGAGCACCTCGTCGGATGAGGTAAGTGTCATCCGCAAGTGAAGGAGGTGGGGGGTGAATGGGTATGTCTCAGTGTGTATATGCATGTCATGAATGCGGGGGGAGGGGGAGTGTCTGTGCGTGCGTGTGGGCTTGTGTAAATGTGGTGATGGAGATGCGTGTGTATATGCATGTGGATGGGGGTGGGGGGGTATGCATGGGTGAATGTGTATGGAGTAAGGGGGGTGTGAGTGAGTGCGGGCAGATGCATGTATGTATGTTTGTAGTAGAAGGGAGGGGGTGGGGATGGAGAGTGTTTACATGCATGTGTGATGTGTATGGGTATGTATGCGAGTCTATGGGGTGAATGTTGTGAGTGCGTGTGTGAGTCGGGTGTGTCTGTTTGTGATTGTGTGTGTGTGTGGGTGCATTCGTGCATGTGTGCTGAGGTGTTTGGGGGGTATCCCGGTGACAGATACGCAAGTTCCTGTCATTGCTACCTTACCTCCAGCATTTTGTGATGATGAGACCGCCAGGAAAATGCTGCCGGTGTCCGGAGTCAGAATAACCTCAGTGGTTATCTGACTCTCGCCGGACTGCAGGTGGAAACTGCCAGCCCAGGGGGCGGGGGTAAAGCAGTGGGACGGGCGGGGATGCGGTGGTTTGGCAGTTGCCAAACCGCAGCGGTCGTAATATGTCGGTCTGCACTGCCGGTCCCGCGGCAGTGAGACTGCCACAACGGCCCTGGGGGTCCATGAACCACCAGGGTCATAATGAGGGCCTATGTTTCCTAATCAGTTGAGCACATTGCATCATATTTCATGGCATACCTACAGCATGAGAGAAAGTTGACACATTTGCACTAAATGGTGACTTTTACATTTCACAATACACTTTTACAGAAGGCTTTCAATAGCTAGAAACAGAAAACACACACCCTCTGGACTACTAGGCCTCATCCTTCAGAAAAGCAGTATCTCTCTCAATATATAAAAAGATTGTGTCACTTCTTAACTATATTTCTGAATAAGTGTCTGTCTTCACGTACTGAAATTACATAAGCAACTTTCAGAAAATGTAAACTATATTTTCTAATTACTTTAGCTCATTGCACCATGACAAATATACTACCTAGATCATGTCACACAGCTGAAACATTACCAGTAATATATCATGTTTAGACTTTATGAAGCACTTTTTCCGGTAAACATCAGTGACTACCGACACACCACATACATGATATCTAGTACTATGTACACAGTTGGGTAAAACAATATTGGTATAGAACCAAGAAAAGTCAGTACTTCTACAATACAGATAATAGTCTATTAAGAAACACAGGAATACATGATAATATCTGCATTTTATTTGTTATTGTAGCAAATATAACAGCTTTTATGACTATGTAACTGTATCTGCAAGTGTCTTCATTATTCCATTACTAACAAACATACATTGCACATACTCTGGAAGGATGAATGTCAAATTCTTCGAAAGTGGGGTGCTATATACAGTGTTTGCATCAGTCATCTAAAAGTGCAAAAGAAACATGTGAGCATGTCTCATGCCAGTAATCCATTAAAAATATTACTTTAATTCCTCAAAAGTCAGGTACATAAACTCAATTTCACTAACTAGTAACAGATTACACACAGGCTCTGAAATAGTTAAGCTACAACTTAGACATTATCTCAACTAGTTTCAATAGTGTAGTACCTAGTAAATATTATATTTTAATAGTCTAATATGGAAATCCATAATTCAATTTTTTTACGTCACAGTTAAATTTAGTTAACTTACCTAGAAAAAAAATTGTTATGAGGGTTCTCTTTTTCACTCTTTTGTGATAGATGTAATTCTCTCAAGTATTGTCAGTACTATGTATAAGAGTGGGTGAGAACTCCAACACATAGCAACCGGAAATGGCAACCTTCACAAGTTTTCATTCTGTGATACAGTAGAAAATAGCAAATAAAAACAGACCTTTCATTCTTTTCATTTGTAAACCCTGTTCTGAATGGTTAGTAAATGTTAACCCTTTCATACACTCTTGTTCAGATGCCCAGTGTACATCTTTTTTTTCATCAGCTATCACAAATTAATTGCGATCATCGTGGCTTATTTGCAAAAAAAAAACAGGAGTCAAAAAACATGCTTAGCTTGGTACTCTATAAAAAGAATAATACACTCACTTCATTACCGACACCTGTCTATGAAAGTAAATGTTTTGTCCACAAAAATCAGTAGAAATGCTTTTAATTTTAAACATTTGACAACTCTCCTTTAAGTCCCTTCCCCCAATACACTCTTAGCATAGTGTCTATAGCAATCCCCTACAGCCAGTAGGTCACAAGTTCACTTTATATTCTAGAAGGGGCATATTTGTTACACAGTGAGCTACAGCAGGTGTGGTTTACTGTACAAAATGAAAATCCTATCAAACTCTACAGCAGATGTTTTCTTTTTACCCAAACAAATAAAACATCTACTTACTTATTCATTTAAGATACCACCTAATCTAGGTCACTTTCAAATCCACAGAGCAATCAAAAGTCAGTTATTTTTCAATCCTGCAGTATAACTCCATTTTAAATCCCAGCTATTTGCAAAAGTATCTCACTCTGCTTCACCCTTCGCCTGAGTGCTACTGCTGCTCTACTACAGAATAGTTACAGTGGGGATTGTTGGGAACAACTATGTGTTTTGGACTAAGAAGGCTGCTAGAAAGAGTGGCATTGACAGACACTTGGGTTTGCCTAATGTGGACAGAAATTGGTTTGCCCAGACAGTGTTGGGGTGGAACAATTGCTGCCTTTGAAGCATTAGAGATTACCAACCCCTGGCCTCATGATTGTTCACTGTGGTGGTAATGTCCTTGGCACATTCACTGGGGTAGGACTGGAAATCCTAAGGAAAGGTACCTTTGCTCAATTGATGAGACTTTTCCCTCAAACTGTCTTGGTATATTCCAACATATGCCAAAGACAGAATTGGAAGTGGTCAAATAAATTCTCTCCTCAGATTGACAAAGCAAGGAAACATGTTAATAAAACTGTTTATGCATTCCTATGTGACCACAACATGGGTTGCAGTTATAACAACAACCTGCGCTTTGACATGAATGGCATATATAGAAGTGATGATGTTCATTTCACAAATGAAGGCAACAGAGTTCTTTCTAACCTGAAACTGTGCATTCGTACTTCCATGGAGCTACGCAAAACTTACAAGGTACTCAAAGGCTCTTTTTTGAGGGCCACCCTATTGCCCAAAACTCTTCTTAATTTTCTCAATAAACTTCTTTCTTTTTAATTTTTAAAACTATGTGCAGAGACTTCGTAAGATTTGCACCAATGCTGCAAAAACGGAAAACAAAAGCAAGCATGCAGTGCACACCAGCCCATTCAAAAATTATAAAAGCATATATTAGATATTTTCAAACTCACATATCAATTGTAAGTTTCAAAAGAACTACAAGAACACATATATAACTCTCTTTCTTACTAAATATAACAAAGTGGTAGATCACTCACTCACAGCCTAAAAGAACGAGTATCTCTTAGTGGGTCTCTTAGTCAGTGAAGAATTATGTGAGTGGATCTCTGACAGGGTGCATAAATGTCTGAGTGGATCTTTGAATCCGTATAGAAATATCTGAATCAGTATGTGAATGAGTCCAAAAGGCTCTGAGTGGATCAGTGACTGCGTGCAGAAGAGTCTAACTAGGTCTCAGTTCGTGACTACATGTCTGATTGCATCACTGATAGGGTGCTTAAGTGTATGAGTGGACCTGTGAGGGCATGGTCCAGCGTCTGACTGGATCCGAGTGGCTGAATGAGTGTCTGAGTGGGTCTGTGATAGGGTGCGTAAGTGTCTGAGTGCATGTGTCAATGGGTGCATAAACCTTTGAGTGGTTATTTGAGTGGGTGCAAGAGGGTCTGAGTAGATTGGTGAGTGCATGTAGGAGTGTCACAAGGGGTCCATGAGTGGGTGTATAACCATCTCAATGGGTCAGTTACTGGCTGTATAAGAGTCTCACTTGGTATTTCAGGGGGTGCATAAGCCTCGAAATGGGCTCTCAGTGGGTGAATGACTGTCTGAGTAGTTCTGCAACAGGGTGCATGAATGTCTGAGTGGGTCTGTGAATGGTTGCCTAAACATTTGAATGGGTCTGTGAATAGGTCCAAGAGGGTCTGAGTGGATCAATCAGTGTGTGCAGGAGAGTGTGACTGGGTATCAGTGGGTAAATGACTTTCTGATTGGGTCACTGATACGATGTGTAAGTGCCTGAGTGGCTCTGTGAATGGGTGCATAAACTTCTGAATGGGTCTCTGATTGAGGCCAAGATGGTCTAAGTGGATCTGTGAGTGTATGCAAGAGTGTCTGACTGGGTCTGTAAGAAGCTGCATAATCGACTTAATGGATCTGTGAGTGGGTCCAAGTGTCTCACTGCTACTATGGTTCAACGAATGACTAAGTGTCGATGCTACAAGGGGGGCACACTGAGCGGCACGACATATTCGCAAATATCACGCAGCATCAAAAAACAAATTCTAAATCGATAACTTTAGCTAGAAACAATTGTACAAAATAGCCCTGGGGTCAGAGTAACCCCACTCTAACCACTCATGCCTTTTTCAATATGACCTATCCTCCCTGGGCACCGTGTACTATTAAACAAAATGGCGGCCACAACGGCCTGCTCAGGTTGTGGCCAGCCAATCACATAATTGTCTTGCGATCGCCGCAAATTAGTCACTAGAAATCCGTGGCTAGCGATATACAAATTTGTTTCCACTTGAATATCTCAAAAACTACTGGATGGATTTAATCCAAATAAGCAAAAGATCAATCTGCATACCGAAAGCTAGGTTTCTGCCAGATTTGGTGTAATTCCGTCCAATGGTGGGCTATAGAGATGTTCAAAGGTCCAATGGGAATTAACATGGAAAATACAACTTTTGTCACCCTCCCTTTTTCTCAGCCCCCCCTTGAAAGATCACCCTGAAACTTTGTGTGTATAACAAGAATCACGGCAACAATTTATTTGGAACATTTTGTGAAGATTCGTCAAACAGTGCCAAAGATATAGGCAAGTAAAAAATGTATTTCTTTATTTCTTTATTTTTCTTTGGAAACAGGGTCCTAGTTATAACTACCTTGTGGCAATAATATATATATATATGTATATATATATACATTTCTCTGGTTTTGTGAGTACATTCAGAACCTATCTATAGCGTCCCTGTAACCTCTGGTGTTTTAATTGAATATATATATGTGAATATATGTGAATATATACATTCACTTAAAACACCAAAGGTTACAGGGATGTTATAGATAGGTTCTGAATTTACTCACAAAACCAGAGAAATTGAGCAGTTACAGTTAGAGTTATTTCAAGTAACTATAAATTGCGGCCTAGGGTAACTATAACTCGCGTCCCCGGCATGCACAGTATTTCTTCAGTAATTTGACTGGTAATGTATATTAATATTTCATTCATTTCGTTGATATTTTTATTGACATTGAAAAAGTTGTCATGAGTGCTGTAATATTTGGGGTAATTAGCAGTGCATGGCGAGGGCGCAAGGCGAAGTAATTCCGTTCAGCAGTTTGGGCAATAGGCGTTTCTAAAGACCCTATGGAAAAATGAATGGGAAAAATGTGTTTGGGGACCCCATTTTTCTTGGTCCCCGCTGGACAGATCACCCCAAAATGTTCAAGAAGAACAACTGAACCCATGGAAGTATACGTTTTGAAAATTTCTTAAAGATTTGTCAAGTGATGCCAAAGAGATTGGCAAAACAAAAAACGCTCTTCCTATAGAAACTAGGTCCAAACTATAACTACCTACTGGCCACCACCAGTAGGTAATATTGTAAAATTTCAGCAGTCAGACACAATGCGTTTTGGTTCACTCTGAACCTCGTTCTAGGTAAGTGGCTTTTATCTCATGGAAAGAAATCTCAATGGTTTGCTAGATAAAAACAGAATAGTGCACAAAGAATAATTCATCCAAGTAAAAATAATTTGGATATTATGCTTGAATTAGGTCATTCAATGTTAACAATACTTGCCATTGTTTTATGCATTCCTAATGCAGAAGGAGAGTTGGTTTTGTGTTTCTTCTCTCACAAATCTGTGTTGTATATTCACAGTTAAGAGAGACTATTGCTGGATTGCCACCTGGGCTCCAGAAAGGAGTATTTACTCTCCCGTTCCGGGTTCAAGAACCACTAGCGTGCAGGTTAGACACCATCCCTATTCTCACCTATGAAGGGTTGACTAGATCTTTGGACTTGGTAAAGGAGGTAGTAGTCAGAAACACATTTAATCACAAATCAATAACATTATACCATAGGAAATACTAGACATCATAAACAATGTAACTCTAAATCAAACTCCAAACCAAATAAAGTTTCAAAGCTTTCTTACAATCCCAAAATCAATGTCACATAAATGGTGCACAAAACTAAGTTATTAACATACATGAAGACGATAGGCTGACCATAGGGTCTGAAAAGATTCAATCTACTAAACATTAATACTGGTAAATACTCCAAAAGAATTATGAAAATTAGCAACAACATAATACGACCCCTATTATCAGATTTTGAAGCAGATAATGGTGACAACAGTAAATCATCAAAATACAGTTTTACCAAATAATTTCAGAGTTGGGCCATTCCTAACACTAACCAGAATTGAGACTTGCATGTGTGGGAACGGCCTAATACATGCGGGGAAAAAGCAAAAATAAGAGAAGACAAAAATAATTTGAAAAACATCTAACTAGAATAACTCACTACAAAAATATGCGGGTTTAAGTTACTAACTGAAAGAGAAAACAAGAAACCAAATTTAGTTGTACCTCTCCTCATGGGACAGCATACAGCATTAATTCATCTAGATAGAAGGGTCACCATCTTCCGGCGTTGGTTGACAGGAGCATCAGGACAGTGCAGAACAAGAGCTACACATAGGACAGATCAGCAGTTTGGAATTAGTTAGCCTTATTAGTACAGAACTACATAACAGAAAAGGGCAGTTAAAACTCTGATGAAAGAACTTATCAGAAAACTTAGAGAAGAGAATGGGAGAGAGCAGACTTAAGAAGACATTTAGGGGCATATTTATACTCCGTTTGCGCCGAATTTGCGTCGTTTTTTTCGACGCAAATTCGACGCAAAACTAACTCCATATTTATACTTTGGCGTTAGACGCGTATAGCGCCAAAGTTCATGGAGTTAGCGTCATGTTTTGGCGTGAACACCTTCCTTGCGTTAATGAGATGCAAGGTAGGCGTTCCCGTCTTAAAAAATGACTCCCAGGCATGTGCGTGGTATTTATACTCCCGGGCAAAAATCACGCCCGGGAGTGGGCGGGGCAAAAAACCCCGCATTTGCGCCTCTTTTTAACACCTCGGTCAGGGCAGGCATTAAGGGACCTGTGGGCTCAGAATGAGCCCAGAGGTGCCCTCCCCTGCCCCCAGGGACACCCCCTGCCACCCTTGCCCACCCCAGGAGGACACCCAAGGATGGAGGGACCCATCCCAGGGAAGAAAAGCTAAGTTGTGGTAAGTATTTTTTTTAATTTTTTTTTGTGGCATAGGGGGGCCTGATTTGTGCCCCCCTACATGCCACTATGCCCAATGACCATGCCCAGGGGACATAAGTCACCTGGGCATGGCCATTGGGCAAGGGGGCATGACTCCTGTCTTTGCTAAGACAGGAGTCATGTTAATGGCGTCTGGGCGCCCAAAAAAAATGGCGCAAATCGGGTTAAGACGATTTTTTTGCCTCAGCCTGACTTGCCCCATTTTGGGACGCCCAAACGACATTTTTCCCTACGTCGGCGCTGCCTGGTGTACGTCGTTTTTTTCACGCACACCTGGCAGCGCCGGTCGGCTAACGCCATTCAATAAATACGGCGCCCGCATGGCGCTTCAGAATGGCATTAGCCGGCGCTAATTTTTTTGGCGCAAAACTGCGTTAGCGCAGTTTTGCGTCAAAAAGTATAAATATGGCCCTTACTGTCTCTAAAACGGTTCTGAAGGGAACTAACATTAAGAAGATTCAGGCCAGATTGCTCACGATACCAACATTTTTCATTAATTAAAATAACTAAAATCTATTTGATTGGTCCTCCTGGTGGGCACATACTGGATGTTAGTTTTCAGCATCCATTCATTGTGGGTAGCACCACCAAGTTGTGCTACATTTAGAAAAGTTCTCAGTAAATGTGTGTTGTCATCTTCCTCCAGTTACAGGATTCTGCCAAAATATTACATTGTCTAATAATCTGGCACACAATGAACAAATCTATTATTCTTTCACGTAAGTATAGTAGCTTCCTACTCCATTGGACTACTAGAAAAAATATTATTACATTATTGCATCTGAAAAATGTCTCTTCTCCTGGAATACAATAGAACATTCAACGTCACATTTGCTGCTGAGAGAATGAATTTAGGATAGAGGGGACAGTGTGAACAAGTAAAATGTTCCATGACTGCTTGCAAAATGAATTTTAATGCCTAGTCAAGTTAAAAAACCTAAATGCACAGTAATACATGTAATACTTTAATAAAACCTAATGTGCACCCATAAATTCAAATCAAATATGTAAAGCAAATAATTTTCCTAAAACATCATTCATGTTATGTCAAATCAGCATTAAATATGCATTTATTTTCTAAACACATCATTCATTATGAAACATTAATGTGTGTGTTTAATTAATAATCAGTTAAGACTCATAATACATTTTATTTCTACTGTTTTCACTTGAAATAATACTTTCATGTTAATATATATTAATAATTCACTAAAATACAAATACAAAACAGTTTTCAGGTTAACCTCTTAGCTGCTGGGCCTCCCCCCCCAGTGCTGAGCCCTTTTTTGGCTATTTTGGGTAGTTCGCGCTTAGGCCTTCATAACTTTTTGTCCACATAAGCTATCCATGCCAAATTTGAGTCATTTTTTTCCAACATCCTAGGGGATTCTAATGGTACCCAGAATTTGCGGTTTCCCCTGGAGGAGACCAAGAAATTAGCCAAAATACAGTGAAAATTTTGTTTTTTCTAAAAAAAATGGAAAAAAGGGCTGCCGAAGAAGGCTTGTAGTTTATTCCCTGAAAATGGCATCAACAAAGGGTTTCTGGTGCTAAAATCACCATCTTCCCACCTTTCAGGAACGGGCAGAGTTGAATCAGAAAACCACATTTTTCAACACAATTTTGGCATTTTACCGGGAGATACCCCATTTTTACTATTTTTGGTGCTTTCAGCCTCCTTCCAGTTAGTGACAGGAATGGGTGTGAAACCAATGCTGGATCCCGGAAAGCTAAACAGTTCTGAAAAGTAGACAAAATTCGCAATTCAGCTAGGGGTGATTTGTTTAGATCCAACAAGGTTGTCCTACAGAAAACAACAGCTGAAATAAAAAAATATTGAAAGTGAGCTAAAAAACAGCCATTTTTCTTCACGTTTTACTCTGTAACTTTTTCCTGCAATGTCAGATTTTTTAAAGCAATATACCGTTACGTGTGCTGGACTCTTCCGGTTGTGAGGATATATAGGGCTTGTGGGTTCATCAAGATCCCTAGGTACCCATAGCCAATAAATGAGGTGCACCTTGCAATGGGTTTTCAGTTTACACCGGATATACAGCAATTCATTTGTTGAAATATAATTAGTGAAAAATAGGTATAAAAAAAACCTTTGTATTTCCAAAATGGGCATAAGATAAGGTATTGAGAAGCAGTGGTTATTTGCACATCTCTGAATTCCGGGGTGCTCACACTGGCATGTGAATTACAGGGCATTTCTCAAATAGACGTCTTTTTTACACACTGTCTTACATTTGGAAGGAAAAAATGTAAAGAAAGACAAGGGGCAATAACACTTGTTTTGCTATTCTGTGTTCCCCTAAGTCTCCCGATAAAAATGGTTCCTCACTTGCGTGGGTAGGCCTAATGCTCGCGATAGGAAACGCAACATGGACACATCACATTTTTACATTGAAATCTGACGTGTTTTTTGCAAAGTGCCTAGCTGTAGATTTTGGCCTCTAGCTCAGCCGGCGCCTAGGGAAACCTACCAAACCTGTGCATTTTTAAAAACTAGAGACCTAGGGGAATCCAAGATGGGGTGACTTGTGGGGCTCTGACCAGGTTCTGTTACCCAGAATCCTTTGCAAACCTCAAAATGTGGCTAAAAAAACACTTTTTCCTCATATTTCGGTGACAGAATGTTCTGGAATCTGAGAGGAGCCACAAATTTCCTTCCACCCAGCGTTCCCCCAAGTCTCCCGATAAAAATGATACCTCAATTGTGTGGGTAGGACTGGTGCCCGCGACATGAATAGATCACACAACGGTCAATGTTGGTCCTTACATGAGGCAGCTGTTAACCCTGGGGTGATCCATTCCTGACGCAGACACTAGGTATAGGCACTCAAGTGGGGTAGTGTTTTTATCAGGACAGGTGAGGAATCACTAGGTGGTAGGAATTTTGTGGATCCCAGCATATTCCTGTAGTTTGTGCGACATAAATGCGAGAAAAATAGAGTTTGTATTCAACATTTCAGCTTTGCAGGGTATTCTTGGTAAGACAACTTTGGGGAATCCACACAAGTCACACCTCTGTGGCCTCCCCCGAATGTCTAGTTTCCAGAAATGTTTGGGTTTAGTATGTTTCTCTATATGGCCGTTGAACCCAGGACCAAAAACACAGGTGCCTGCCTAATAAAACCAGTTTGTTTTGTGATAGATAATTTTGATGTCTCCACAATACGATTTGGGCGGTGGAATTTGGGGATGAACTAAATTGGGGAGCTCCCAAGAGAGCACTCTCTCTCTCTGCTTGCCGCCTCATTCACCTGCTCTCTGGGTTGGGCTAACCCACTATTACCCTGTTGCACAGACTGTGCTTGCGAAGGGACAGCAGGACTGTCCTCATCACCTCCCTCATAATTTACTGGAAGAGGAGTTATCGAATGGGACTCCTCCGACTGAAAAATCACTCCCAGGGTCTGCACCATTGTCCTATCCCTCAGATGCTGTCTCAGTATCTGATGTTTCAGTCTCTGATCCTATGTCAGAGCTGTCCTCTATAACCAGAGTGACGGCAGCAGTCATCCATCAAGATGCCATCTCTGCTATTGGCTAAACTGTTGCTCTAAAACACTCGCCTACGCAGACAGTCACAAAATCGATGGTGTGTGTGAGATACGTGCAACAGTAGAGGCCACCTTAATTGCGCTTCTTCCCTCAATCAGCTCGAACCTCGTTCTAGGTAAGTGGCCTTTATCCCATGGAAAGAAATCTCAATGGTTTGCTAGATAAAAACAGAATAGTGCACAAAGAATAATTCATCCAAGTACAAATAATTTGGATGTTATACTTTAATTAGGTCATTCAATATTAACAATACTGTACTTGGCATTGTTTTATGCATTCCTAATGCAGAAGGAGAGTTAGGGGGTCATTCTGACCTCTGCGGTAAAAGGCGCTTACCGCCGGTCAGAAGACCTCCATAACACCGCCGTGGCCGCGGTAAACTGCCACGGTCATTCTGACCCGCAACTGGCAAACCGCCAAAAACCCGACATCAACAAAAGTCCGCCACACCAAAGGTCAGCGAAAAACTGGCGATGACCAAAGCTCCACCGTTACGCCAACAGAAAAACGCCCCTGCCATTACGACCCACGAATCCACGCGGCGGTCTTTCAACGCGGTATTCCATTGGCGGTACACACCGCCGCGGTCAAAATACACACACCCTTACAAAACACAACCACATTGGACAATTTGAAACACACACACCTGATACACATACAAACAACACTCCCACACACCCAATACAATATAAAACACACACCCACATCACCCACAAACCCCTTCAAAAAACAAATCGACAGAAAGCCAGAGATAGACAGCACTGCTTAGACAACACCATCACACAGAGGCAAACCTCACCATCACCCACACAATATCCACGCACAAAACACCACACATCACCACACTCACCACACTCTACAACACATACACCACCCCACACTTCATCCACACCACCCTATGGCACCCCAAAGACACCCCCGGTTCTCAGACGCCGAACTCCGGGTCATGGTGGAGGAAATAGTTTGGGTAGAGCCCCAGCTCTTCGGGACACAGGTGTAGCACACCACCATTGCCAGGAAGATGGAGCTATGGCAAAGGATAGTCGACAGGGGCAACGCTCTGGGACAGCATCCACGAAATCGGGATGACATCAGGAAGCGGTGGAACGACGGGGGAAGGTGCGTTCCATGGTATCAAGGCACAACATCGCGCTGCAGAAGACTGGCGGCGGACCCCCACCTACTCCCCCAGAATTTACAGCATAGGAGGAGGAAGTCTTGCACATCCTGCATCCTGAGGGCCTCGCAGGAGTACCTGGAGGAATGGACTCTGGTAAGTCAAATCTTAACTACTTCTTCCCACCCCCACCCCACCTGCATGCCAAATCATACCCCCACCCTCACCCCCACCCCATAACACCTACTCCCTGCAAATGGCTCACCATCACAACCCACCCATCCCAACACCAAGACCTGCATGCGTCCACAAAGCATGGACACCCATCACCAAAGCATGCCCACTGCACATACACATCTCCACCACAAGCCACCATCACAAACGCCCACACACAGGAATGCCAGCCCTGGGGTACACGGGCACCCACCCATAGACCGATATGGCACACACTGAAGCAATAACCATACCTCTATACCCCTGCAGGACCCGAACGCCACCACACTGCCCAGGAGGGTCCAGAAATGTCCATCCCACCCCCAGAAGAGACCACCAGTGATGACAGCAGCTCTGTCTCCCTGGACCCAGATGACCAGCCCGGACCATCGGGGACCTCGGGACAGTCGGTTCCCCTCACACAGCCACAGGCCACAGCAGACCCAACCCCCTCTGGGAACATCAGCACAGCTCCCACCCAGCGGGTCCATGCCGCTGTGTCCAGGACACGTCAATCAGCGGTGTGTCCACCACTACAGGGCACCCAGGTTAACCCACCACCCCAACAACAACAGGGACCTGGGGGCAGTGGTAGTGGGCACACGGTCCAGGGGACAGAGGCCCAGGGAAACAGGGTAACTGGGAGGGCTGCTGTGCGACAGGGGGGGGACAGGCCCAGGGACCCCACTCTCCCCGAGGCCCTCTCCTCCATCATGGGAGCATACCACCACTCCCAGGAGACGATGGCGACGGTACTGGCCAGGTTCCAGGAGATCCAGGTCATGCAGGAGCAACAGTACATGGGGTTCAGGGAAGAACTTAGAACCATCAGTTCCGCAATGGGCACCATCGTCGGGGCACTCAATCTGATTGTCACCACATTGCGGGACCATGTGGCACCACAAAGGGCCCCTGTCACTAGCATGGACCAAGAACAGGCAACCACCTCCGCCGGCGCTAGTGGACAGGAGGCCCCCACACAACAACAGGCCACCAGAACCCCACCTCCTGCAGAAGAAGAACCACCCCGCAAGCGGGGCCTGAGATCTCGTAAGAAGACAGAGTAGGATGTCAAGACCCCCGCCAGCAAAGGATACCCCCTGATGTCATCCCACTGTCCCACATTGTCACCCTGTCCAACCTTTACCTGCCCCTACTCCACCTTCCACAGGCATATGGACAATGCACCTGTGAGACTGAAAAGCTGGACTCTGCCATGGACATTCCTCCACCATCACCCATCACCGATTTCCCACCATGTCCCTAAATTCATCATTTTAATAAAAACACTTATTGCACAAAAACAAACTGGAGTCTGCCTGTATTGTGAACAAATGTATTGAACATAATGCTGCCAAAATGTCCAGTTACACAGTGATGAAAACATACCAATGTCATACAGCTGTAGTCCATGGGGAAACAAAGCAGAGGTCACGCAGTGGGGGCCACATCGCTGAAATTGGAAGGGAAAGTCACAACTCAGTTAACATACATTGGGGGAATAGGCCAGACAGTAGAAAGGCAGGAGATTGTAAGTAATTGTAAAATGCCGGTGTTGAATCTTACCTGTGTGTTATTGAAAATACTGTAGTATCACTCTGTCCCTGTTGTCTGTGTCGTCCCCGTCATCTTCCTCCTCTTCACTCTCCACAGGTTCCACCGCTGCCACAACACCACCATCTGGACCATCCTCCTGCAGGAAAGGCACCTGGTGTCGCAAAGCCAGGTTGTGAAGCATACAGCAGGCCACGATGATATGACACACCTTCTTTGGTGAGTACATTAGGGATCCACCTGTCATATGCAGGCACCTAAACCTGGCCTTCAGGAGGCCGAAGGTCCGCTCAATCACCCTCCTAGTACGCCCATGGGCATCATTGTACCGTTCCTCTGCCCTGGTCCTGGGATTCCTCACTGGGGTCAGTAGCCATGACAGGTTGGGGTAACCAGAGTCATCTATTAGCCACACACAGTGTCTCTGTAGCTGTTCCATCACATAAGGGATGCTGCTATTTCGCATGATGTACGCGTCATGCACTGACCCAGGGAACTTGGCATTTACATGGGAGATGTACTGGTCAGCCAAACAGACCACCTGGACATTAATCGAATGATAACTTTTTCTGTTCCTGTACACCTGTTCACTTCCTCTGGGGGGTACCAAAGCCACATGGGTCCAATCAATGACATCAATGACGTTGGGAATATGTCCAAGGGTATAGAAATCACCCTTCACTGTAGCCAAATCCTACACCTCAGGGAAAACAATGTAGCTCCCCATGTATTTCATCAGGGCAGACAACACTCTGGATAAAACCTTAGAAAACATAGGCTGAGACATCCCAGATGAAATGGCCACTGTTGTTTGGAATGATCCACTAGCCAAAAAATGGAGTACTGACAGAACCTGCACTAGAGGGGGGATCCCTGTGGGTTGGCAGATGGGTGACATCAGGTCTGGCTCCAGCTGGGCACACAGTTCCTGTATAGTGGCACGGTCAAGTCTGTATGTCAGTATGACATGTCGTTCTTCCATTGTTGACAGGTCCACCAGCGGTCTGTACACGGGAACAGCCCTCCATCTCCTCACAAGTCCCTGTGGACGGTGCCTAGGAAGGACAACATGGAGCACAGAGTCAATCAACCCACAGGTACGTTCACACAGCTTGCACTGTACACGATTCTCTATGCATTAAATGGCTTGTATGAGTGGCAATGCAAGGCCTAGGCCTGTGTGACGCAGTAGAAATTAAGCCATGTGGGCCTTTGAAATGGCGGCTGCCTGACCTGTGAAGTGTGACAATGTGATGTGAGGTCATTGCGCTGGCGTGGCACACCGTGGCGGTAGGCGGTCGAAGACCGCAGTGCAAAGCCGCATTGGTTAACATTGAACCCTATGGGTTTCAGAAGCCAATGAGGATGTGCGCCGGCGGTCGCGGTACGCACCGCCGCGGGCGTAACCACTATTTTCTATCTGCTTAATCACTCGAGACCTGATCATCCACAGGAGAGGACCTATACTGCAAGTCCTGCTGTGACCTCGGTCTGGAAGTGACAATGGCTGCTGCGACTGGGGAAAGGGCCCCTGCCTTCACTTCAGAAGAGTTGGAGACACTCGTGGATGGGGTCCTCCCCCAGTATGCGCTACTCTACGGTCCTCCAGACCAACAGATTAGTACACTAGGAGCATGCTTAGTGGGCAATGCCTGGGTTGAGTGGGGTGAATGAACGATGGTGGTGAGGGGAGCGGATGAGGAATGCATCGCACGACAGATGAGAGCATGTGCCACATGGCAAGGTTGGGGAGGGGGGGCCACTCACATCGACCATGCAGAAAAGTGATGATGTTTCTTTTCCCACCCTGTACATGTCACATAGGTCAGCGCCCATCAGAAGATCGACATTTGGCGTGCCATCGCCAAGGACGTCCGGGCCCTGGGGGTCCACAACAGACGGGGCACCCACTGCCGCAAGAGGTGGGAGGACATCTGCCGCGGGAGCAGAAAGACCGCCGAGGCTCTGCTGGGGATGGCCTCCCAACCTAGGAGGGGTGCCACACGGCAATTGACCCCCCTGATGTCCCGGATCCTGGAGGTGGCCTACCCCGATTTGGATGGGTGCGTGAGGACATCACAGCAGACACAAGGGGGTGAGTACCAGCACATTCTGCTATCTTTGCGCGCAGTGGAGGTGCCTGGGTGGGGGAGGAGGGCTGTGGGTATCCCTAGGCCAGGGCGATTTCTGTAGGCTAGGCCCCTCCGTGAGGCATGGCCCTGTGCCCCCGCCCCCCACCTCTGTAGGGTGCCTAGTACAGCTATTCATGGCCCTGTGTCATCTATGTGTGCAGTTGTCGTCCATAGGGTTGTAGGCCATGTCCCAGTGATTGAGTAGTGTACCCCAAGTGCGCGGCGTAGTGCAGTGTGCTTCTGTGTCTGTCCTCTCCGCCAACGGTGTCGCCAATGCATGCACTCAACATGTCTTTCTTTCTTCTCCCCCCCTTTTTTTTGGTCTTCCTGTTCATGTGTGCATTAGCATCATCAGGCGGAGGAGAAGTGGCATCGGCGCACGAGGGAGCTGCATCTCACATGGCCCCGGAGAGACATGCAACCGACTCCGAGTACACCAGTGAGACGGAGGGCGAGGGGAGCTCCACAACGGGGACCCGTGGAGACGTCAGCGACACCGACACGTCCTCGGAAGGGAGCTCCCTTGTGGTGGCGGCAACATCCGTGCCCACCGCTACAACAGGTACAGCTGCCACCCAGCGCACCAGCTCCGCCCTCCCAGCAGCCCCTCAGCGTTCGCCCCGTGCCCGCTCGCCCAGGAAGGCGGGCATCTCCTTCGCCCCAGGCACCTCAGGCCCTGCCCCAGTTACCCCTGCTGCCCTCAGTGCGGAGATCATTGACCTCCTGAGGACCATCATTGTTGGGCAGTCTACCCTTTTGAATGCCATCCAGGGTGTAGAAAGGGAAGTGCATCGGAGCAATGCATACCTGGAGGGCATTCATTCAGGTCAGGCTGCCCATCAGCGATCGTTCAATGCTCTGGCCTCAGCACTGACGGCAGCCATTGTCCCTGTCTCCAGCCTCCCTCCTCGAACTCCCTCAACCCAGTCCCACTCCCCTGTTCCTCTGCCTATCCCAGCCACACCTACAGACCAGCCTGCACACACCTCAACACCAAAGGGCAGCTCATCCAGACATAAGCACCACACATCCCACAAGCATTCACCCAAGCAACATCCACATGCAGACATGCCAACAGCCACTGCCTCCTCTGTGTCCCCCTCCTCCTCGTCTCCCTCCTCCCTCCCTGTGACGTCTCCACTCACACCTGCATACACACCACCATCAGCCAGTACGTCCATCACCAGCACACCCTCCAGTACACTCCGCACAAGTGCAGTCACCACCCCCACTGCCATTTACACGTCCCCTGTGTCCTCTCCCACTGTGTCTGTGACCCCCTCTTCCAAACCACACAAACGCAGGCAGCCACCCACCCAACAGCCATCCACCTCACGACAGCCTCCGTCACAAGCACCTGCACCCAAAGACAGCACACTTGACTCTCCTACAACCACATCCTCTTCCTCCACTCCCATACCCACTACAACTACCCGTCACTGTCTTTCTAAATTGATTTTCCTTTCCAACCTTGACCTCTTTCCAAAAACTGACCCACCCCCTCCATCTGGTAAGAGTCCAATCAGCACCTCAGGCACCACAAGCCCTGCATCTACTAGGACCATAGTTCAGGGCTATTGGAGTCCACCAGCTCCTAGGGCAGGAACATCGGCCAGCAGCAAGGGGACAGCCAGCCCACCCGCTGGGAAGAGAACAAAAAAAGTGAAGGGCCGGCGCAACAGGCCTGAGACGGCTGCCCCCAAGGACACTAGCCTTGCCCCGTCACATGGCACATCCACAAAGGGAGGCAAGGGCCCCAGAGATTCTGCGAAGGGGGGCAAGGGCAGCAGGGCGGACAAGTCCGGCAGCAGGCGAGCTGCCCAGGAGGGCCCCACCAGCCCCATTCCGGGTGTGACGGAGGACACCCACGTGCCCAGGAGTCCAGCACAGGAGGGCCCCGCAAGCGAAAGGTTGGATGGCGACTGAGCGGGTAATATTGGCCAGATCTGGTTTCCCAGGAACACAAGACAAGCCCCGCTGAACAGGGCCCGCCGTGACAAGCACCGCTGAACAGGGCCCTTCAAGACAAGCACCGCTGAACTGGGCCCGCCGCGACAAGCACCGCTGAACAGGGCCCTTCAAGACAAGCACCGCTGAACTGGGCCCTTCAAGACAAGCCCCGCTGAACAGGGCCCGCCGTGACAAGCAACGCTGAACAGGGCCCTTCAAGACAAGCACCGCTGAACTGGGCCCGCCGTGACAAGCACCGCTGAACAGGGCCCTTCAAGACAAGCACCGCTGAACTGGGCCCGCCGTGACAAGCACCGCTGAACAGGGCCCTTCAAGACAAGCACCGCTGAACTGGGTCCTTCAAGACAAGCCCTTCTGAACAGGGCCTGCCGTGACAAGCACCGCTGAACAGGGCCCTTCAAGACAAGCACCGCTGAACTGGGGCCGCCGTGACAAGCACCGCTGAACAGGGCCCTTCAAGACAAGCACCGCTGAACTGGGCCCTCAAGACAAGCACCGCTGAACTGGGCCCCGCCGTGACAAGCACCGCTGAACAGGGCCCTTCAAGACAAGCACCGCTGAACTGGGCCCTTCAAGACAAGCACCGCTGAACTGGGCCCCGGTGTGACAAGCACCGCTGAACAGGGCCCTTCCTGTCAAGCACCGCTCCGCTGGGCCCTTCCTGTCAAGCACCGCTCCGCTGGGCCCTTCCTGTCAAGCACCGCTCCGCTGGGCACCGCAGTCTCAAGCACCGCTCCGCTGGGACCTTCATCTCAAGCACCGCTCCGCTGGCCACCGCCGTCTCAAGCACCGCTCTGCTGGGCCCTTCCTGTCAAGCACCGCTAGGCTGGGCCCTTCCTGGCAAGCACCGCTCCGCTGGGCACCGCCGTCTCAAGCACCGCTCCGCTGGGCCCTTCATCTCAAGCACCGCTCCGCTGGGCACCACCGTCTCAAGCACCGCTCCGCTGGGCACCGCCGTCTCAAGCACCGCTCCGCTGGGCCCTTCATCTCAAGCACCGCTCCGCTGGGCACCGCGGTCTCAAGCACCGCTCCGCTGGGCACAGCCGTCTCAAGCACCGCTCCGCTGGGCCCTTCATCTCAAGCACCGCTCCGCTGGGCCCTTCATCTCAAGCACCGCTCCGCTGGCCACCGCCGTCTCAAGCACCGCTCCGCTGGGCCCTTCCTGTCAAGCACCGCTCTGCTGGGCACCGCCGTCTCAAGCACCGCTCCGCTGGGCCCTTCACCTCAAGCACCGCTCCGCTGGGCACCGCCGTCTCAAGCACCGCTCCGCTGTGCCCTTCATCTCAAGCACCAGTGGCCCATTGGTAGGGTCGGATCTTTGTCGGGCAGGGCTTCACGAAACACTCTGGCCACCATGCCTCCTCCATAACCAGTGGAGTCTGTAATCCACCTGATGGACTGTGGCTTTGCACTCCCCAGGATGGCACAGTGGGCAACCCACCCACTGCAGAGACTTGAGAGACTGTGGCTTTGCACTCCCCAGGATGGTCCAGTGGGCAACCCACCCACTGTAGAGACTTGTGAGACTGTGGCTTTACTCTCCCCAGGATGGTGCAGTGGGCAACCCACCCACTGCAGAGACTTGAGAGACTGTGGCTTTGCACTCCCCAGGATGGTACAGTGGGCATGGAGGCCCCTCGTGGATCTGGCGTCGTGGACTCATGTGGCTGAGGTGCCCCCCCTTCCCTTCCCCCTGAGGTGCCTGTAGTTTTATTATCTGATGCCCCAGCAGTGTTCTCTCCAATGGAATTGGGTCTCGTGTGTGGGCTTTGCCCATGTGTTGATGCGCATTGGCCCACGAACAATGGCAGGTTGCCAAAATGTGCCGGACTTTTGGCCTATGTATATATTGTTCATGCTGTTATTTATTTTATTTATGTATTTCATATTTCACATTACTTCATTTGAGCTATAATATACTTCAATTTTAATGATCATTTTATTTTGTCTTTGCATTATTCCGGGGGGTTTGGGGGGTGTCACTCTGACTTGTTGCTCTGCATTGGTGTGTAGGTATTTGGGGTGGGGTGGGGGGGTGGGTGTGTCGCGTATGTGTGTGCCCGTAACCTTTTCTCCTCCCCCCTCCCCTGTGTCGTAGGTGCAGTACTCACCGTTGTCGTCTGCGCCGGCGTTCGTGCTCCTGGTAGAGGAGCAGGTAGACAATAGCTGGTAGGATGTTTAATTCGGGTTCCATGCTGTCCTGATTCCTCGTGGAGTGTATAGAGGTGAGCGTTTTCCTGTTCGTAGTCTGTTTCCGCCGTGTTTTTATCGGCGGTGCTCCCGCCCCGGAAAAGGTGGCGGATTGTGAGTTGTGATAGGGTGGGCAGTACATTGTCTGCCGCCTGCCTGTTGGCGGTGACCGCCGCGCTGTTTGTTTGTCCTGCCGTGGCGGTCGGAGTGTTAAAGTGGCGGGCTGTGTTGGCGGTTTCCGCCAGGTTCAGAATTCAATTTTTTGGACCGCCTGCCTGTTGGCGGGTTGGCCGCCGCTTTATCACGGACCACCAGGGTTGGAATGACCACCTTAGTTTTGTGTTTCTTCTCTCACAAATCTGTGTCGTATATTCACAGTGAAGAGAGACTATTGCTGGAGTGCCTCCTGGGCTCCAGAAAGGAGTATTTACTCTCCTGTTCCGGGTTCAAGAACCATTAGCGCGCAGGTTAGACACCATCCCTATTCTCACCTATGAAGGGTTGACTAGATCTTTGGACTTGGTAAACGAGGTAATAGTTAGAAACACATTTAATCACAAATCAATAACATTATACCATAGGAAATACTAGACATCATAAACAATGTAACTCTAAATCAAACTCCAAACCAAATAAAGTTTCAAAGCTTTATTACAATCCCAAAATCAATGTCACATAAATGGTGCACAAAACTAAGTTATGAACATACATCAGGACGATAGGCTGACCATAGAGTCTGAAAAGATTCAATCTACTAAACATTAATACTGGTAAATACTCCAAAAGAATTATGAAAATTAGCAACAACATAATATGACCCCTATTATCAGATTCTCAAGCAGGTGATGGTGACAACAGTAAATCATCAAAATACAGTTTTACCAAATAATTTCAGAGTTGGGCCATTCCTAACACTAACCAGAATTGAGACTTGCATGTGTGGGAACGGCCTAATACATGCGGGGAAAAAGCAAAAATAAGAGAAGACAAAAATAATTTGGAAAACATCTAACTAGAATAACTCACTACAAAAATATGCTGGTTTAAGTTACTAACTGAAAGGGAAAACAAGAAACCAAATTTAGTTATACCTCTCCTCATGGGACAGCATACAGCGTTAATTCATCTAGATAGAAAGGTCACCATTTTCCGGCGTTGGTTGACAGGAGCATCAGGACAGTGCAGAACAAGAGCTACACATAGGACAGATCTGCAGTTCGGAACTAGTTGGCCTTATTAGTACAGAACTACATAACAGAATAGGGCAGTTAAGACTATGATGAGAGAACTCATCAGAAAACTTAGAGGAGAGAATGGGAGAGAGCAGACTTAAGCAGACATTTACTGTCTCTAAAAAGGTTCTGAAGGGAACTAACATTAAGAAGGTTCAGGCCAGATTGCTCACGATAACAAAGTTTTTCATTAATTAAAATAACTAAAATCTATTTGATTGGTCCTCCTGGTGGGCACATACTGGATGTTAGTTTTCAGCATCCATTCATTGTGGGTAGCACCACCAAGTTGTGCTACATTTAGAAAAGTTCTCAGTAAATGTGTGTTGTCATCTTCCTCCGGTTACAGGATTCTGCCAAAATATTACATTGTCTAATAATCTGGCACACAATAAAGAAATCTATTATTCTTTCACGAAAGTATAGTAGCTTCCTACTCCATTGGACTACTAGAAAAAATATTGTTACATTATTGCATCTGAAAAATGTCTCTTCTCCTGGAATACAATAGAACATTCAACGTCACATTTGCTGCTGAGAGAAGGAATTTAGGATAGAGGGGACAGTGTGAACAAGTAAAATGTTCCATGACTGCTTGCAAAATGAATTTTAATGCCTAGTCAAGTTAAAAAACCTAAATGCACAGTAATACATGTAATACTTTAATAAAACCTAATGTTCACCCATAAATTCAAATCAAATATGTAAAGCAAATAATTTGTCTAAAACATCATTCATGTTATGTCAAAGCAGCATTAAGTATGCATTTATTTTCTAAACACATCATTCATTATGAAACATTAATGTAAGTGTGTTTAATTAATGATCAGTTAAGACTCATAATACATTTTATTTCTACTGTTTTCACTTGAAATAATACTTTCATGTTAATATCTATTAATAATTCACTAAAATACATATACAAAACTGTTTTCAGGTTAACCTCTTAGCTGCTGGGCCTCCACCCCCCCCCCCCTTGCTGAGCACTCTTTTGGCTATCTGTGGTAGTTCGCGCTTATGCCTTCATAACTTTTTGTCCACATAAGCTATCCATGCCAAAATTGAGACCTTTTTTTTCCAACATCCTAGGGATTCTCATGGTACCCAGAATTTGTGGTTTTCCCTGGAGGAGACCAAGAAATTAGCCAAAATACAGTGAACATTTTTTTTTTTTTTTTAAAAGGGAAAAAAGGGCTGCCGAAGAAGGCTTGTGGTTTTTTCTCTGAAAATGGCATCAACAAAGGGTTTCTGGTACTAAAATCACCATCTTCCCACCTTTCAGGAACTGGGAGACTTGAATCAGAAAACCACATTTTTCAACACAATTTTGGCATTTTACGGGGACATACCCCATTTTTACTATTTTTGGTGCTTTCAGCCTCCTTCCAGTTAGTGACAGGAATGGGTGTGAAACCAATGCTGGATCCCGGAAAGCTAAAGATTTCTGAAACGTAGACAAAATTCTCAATTCACCAAGGGATAATTTGTGTAGATCCTACAAGGTTTTCCTACAGAAAATAATAGCTGAAATAAAAAAATATTGAAAGTGAGCTGAAAAAACCAGCAATTTTTCTCCACGTTTTACTCTGTAACTTTTTCCTGCAATGTCAGATTTTTTAAAGCAATATACCGTTACGTGTGCTGGACTCTTCCGGTTGTGGGGATATATAGGGTTTATAGGTTTATCAAGATCCCTAGGTACCCAGAGCCAATAAATGAGGTGCACCTTGCAATGGGTTTTCATTCTACACCGGGTATACAGCAATTCATTTGCTGAAATATAAAGAGTGAAAAATAGGTATCAAGAACACCTTTGTATTTCCAAAATGGGCATAAGATAAGGTGTTGAGAAGCAGTAGTTATTTGCATATCTCTGAATTCCGGGGTGCTCACACTGGCATGTGAATTATAGGCCATTTCTCAAATAGACGTATTTTTTACACACTGTCTTACATTTGGAAGGAATAAAAGTAGAGAAAGACAAGGGGCAATAACACTTGTTTTTCTATTCTGCGTTCCCCCAAGTCTACTGATAAAAATGGTACCTCACTTGCGTGGGTAGGCCTAATGCTCGCGACAGGAAACTCAACATGGACACATCACATTTTTACATTGAAATCTGTTTTTTGCAAAGTGCCTAGATGTAGATTTTGGCCTCTAGCTCAGCCGGCACCTAGGGAAGCCTACCAAACCTGTGCATTTTTGAAAACTAGACACCTAGGGGAATCCAGGATGGGGTGACTTGTGCGGCTCTCACAAGGTTCTGTTACCCAGAATCCTTTGCAAACCTCAAAATTTGGCCAAAGAAACACTTTTTCCTCACATTTCGGTGACAGAAAGTTCTGGAATCTGAGAGGAGCCACAAATTTCCTTCCACTCTGCATTCCCCCAAGTCTCCCGATAAAAATTGTACTTCACTTGTGTGGGTAGGCCTAGCGCCCGCGACAGGCTATGCCCCAAAACACAACGTGGACACATCACATTTTCCCAAAGAAAACAGACCTGTTTTTTACAAAGCGACTAGCTATGGATTTTGGCCTCTAGCTCAGCCGGCACCTAGGGAAACCTAGCAAACCTTGGCAGTTTTGAAAACTAGACCCCTAGGGAAATCCAAGTTGGGGGGACTTGTGGGGCTCTCACCAGGTTCTGTTACCCAGAATCCTTTGCAAACCTCAAAATGTGGCTAAAAAAGCACATTTTCCTCACATTTCGGTGAAAGAAAGTTCTGGAATCTGAGAGGAGCCACAAATTTCCTTCCACCCAGCGTTCCCCCAAGTCTCCCGATACAATTGATACCTCACTTGTGTGGGTAGGCCTAGCGCCCGCGACAGGAAACGCCCCAAAACACAACGTGGACACATCCCATTTTTTGACAGAAAACAGAGGTTTTTTTTTGCAAACTGCCTACCTGTAGATTTTGGCCTCTAGCTCAGCCGGCACCTAGGGAAACCTACCAAACCTGTGCATTTTTAGAAACTAGAGACCTAGGGGAATCCAAGATGGGGTGACTTGTGGGGCTCTGACCAGGTTCTGTTACCCAGAATCCTTTGCAAACCTCAAAATGTGGCTAAAAAACACTTTTCGGTGACAGAATGTTCTGGAATCTGAGAGGAGCCACAAATTTCCTTCCGCCCAGCGTTCTCCCAAGTCTCCTGATAAAATTGATACCTCACTTGTGTGGATAGGCATAGCGCCCGCAACAGGAAACTCCCCAAAACACAATGTGGACACATCACATTTTCCCAAAGAAAACAGAGCTGTTTTTTGCAAAGTACCTACCTGTAGATTTTGGCCTCTAGCTCAGCCGGCACCTAGGGAAACCTAGCAAACCTTGGCATTTTTGAAAACTAGACCCCTAGGGGAATCCAAGATGGGGTGACTTGTGGGGCTCTGACCAGGTTCTGTTACCCAGAATCCTTTGCAAACCTCAATAGTTGGCTAAAAAAACACATGTTCCTCAAATTTCGGTGACAGAAAGTTCTGGAATCTGAGAGGAGCCACAAATTTCCTTCCACCCAGCGTTCCCCCAAGTCTCCTGATAAAATTGATACCTCACTTGTGTGGGTAAGCCTAGCGCCCGCGACAGGAAACACCCCAAAACACAACGTGGACACATCCCATTTTTTGACAGAAAACAGAGGTGTTTTTTGCAAAGTGCCTACCTGTAGATGTTGGCCTCTAGCTCAGCCGGCACCTAGGGAAACCTACCAAACCTGTGCATTTTTGAAAACTAGAGACCTAGGGGAAGCCAAGATGGGGTGACTTGTGGGGCTCTGACCAGGTTCTGTTACCCAGAATCCTTTGCAAACCTCAAAATGTGGCTAAAAAAACACTTTTTCCTCACATTTCGGTGACAGAATGTTTTGGAATCTGAGAGGAGCCACAAATTTCCTTCCACCCAGCGTTCCCCCAAGTCTCCCGATAAAAATGGTACCTCACTTGTGTGGGTAGGCCTGGTGCCCGTGACAGGAATACATCACACAACGGTCAATGTTGGTCCATACATGAGGCAGCTGTTAACCCTGGGGTGATCCATTCCTGACGCAGACACTAGGTATAGGCACTCAGGTGGGGTAGTGTTTTTATCAGGACAGGTGAGGAATCACTGGGTGGTAGGAATTTTGTGGATCCCAGCATATTCCTGTAGTTTGTGCGACAGAAATGCGAGAAAAATAGAGTTTTTATTCAACATTTCAGCTTTGCAGGGTTTTCTGGGTAAGAAAACTTTGGGGAATCCACACAAGTAACACCTCTGTGAACTCCCCCGAATGTCTAGTTTCCAGAAATGTTTGGGTTTAGTATGTTTCTCTATATGGCCGCCGAACCCAGGACCAAAAACTCAGGTGCCTGCCTTACAAAACCAGTTTGTTTTGTGATAGATAATTTTGATGTCTCCACAATACGATTTGGGCAGTGGAATTTGGGGCTGAACTAAATTGAGGAGCTCCCAAGAGAGCACTCTCTCTCTCTGCTTGCCTCTGCATTCACCTGCTCTCTGGGTTGGGCTAACCCACTATTACCCTGTTGCACAGACTGTGCTTGCGAAGGGACAGCAGGACTGTCCTCATCACCTCCCTCATAATTTACTGGAAGAGGAGTTATTGAATGGGACTCCTCTGACTGAAAAATCACTCCCAGAGTCTGCGCCATTGTCCTATCCCTCAGATGCTGTCTCAGTATCTGATGTTTCAGTCTCTGATCCTATGTCAGAGCTGTCCTCTATAACCTGAGTGACGGCAGCAGTCATCCATCAAGATGCCATCTCTGCTATTGGCTAAACTGTTGCTCTAAAACACTAGCCTACGTAGACAGTCACAAAATCGATGGTGTGTGTGAGATACATGCAACAGTAGAGGCCACCTTACCTGCGCTTCTTCCCTCAATCAGCACGTTCTTTCAAGACACTCAAAAAACACCTTGTCACATACCATTCGTCACAGTCTTTAGCACCTCCTGCGCCCAGTCCAACAATCATTATTGGTGCTCCCATTCCCTCCTCCTTGGATTCCCTCATTACCACCCAGCAAAAGTGCCCTTCATCTCTCCATAGTCACCCCCAACCCCGCTCATACATTTCATTTGTATTATAGCACAGGTAATGGCTGACTTTGCTAATGTACTCAGCTATTTACATAAAATACAGATTTGCTCTTTGCAGTAGGCATATAAACCTTCTGCACTTCTTTATGGCACTAAAACTGCAACTAGACAAAAGTCTGATCCTTTTGCAGCAGAAACATAATCACAATACTTACTTGACTTTTTTATTGCTGCCTAAAAGCTACAGTTGAAATGTGTCAGTTGAAGTATGTGCATTGCTTTTAAGACGCAAGCTGCAACTGCAAGACAACTGGTGGCAAATACACACATATATATATATATATATATATATATATATATATATATATATATATATAGATCACTTTTATATGTGGGTCTGGTTTTCCTGGGGGCCGATCGCAGCCCCCAGGGAAACCATACATGTATTGACAAAAGTGATCTATATATACACATATATACACATACACATATATATATATATATGTATATATATATACATATATATATATATATATATATATATCTATCTCTATATAGATATATCTATCTACATAGATATCTATAGATAGATCTATATATATATATATATAGATCTATCTATAGATATATCCATGTAGATATATCTACATAGATATATCTATATATATGGACCTATATATATATATATATATATATATATATATATATATATATATTTTTTTTTTTTTTTAGTAGTTGTATGGTTTCCTTGGGGGCCAAAATGGCCCCCAGGGAAACCCTACAACTACTAAAAAAAAATATTGCCCCCACAGGGGGTCGCCCTGCCCACGGGCGACCCCCTGTCCATTGTTACTTTTTATTTTTTAATTAATAAATTTTTTAATAACATTTAGTCCCTGGGGTGTTCCGCGATCGAAAGTGATCACGCCCCCCCCCCCCCCCCCAGGGGGCAACTACCTTTTGAAAAAAAAAATATGCCCCGGGGGGGGGGGGGGTGGCCCGTTTTCCGAGGAGGCCGACCCCCCAAGTGAAATCTCTGGTGTCTAGTGGTGTTTCCTGGCCCCCGGGGCCAGGAAACACTTTCAGTAAGGCCTCATAAGAAAGGGGAGAGTTTCCCCTTTCTTACGAGGCCTTCCCGAACGTGGGGAAGGACGTTTGGGGCCGTTCTCCCCATAGGAGCAGGAAGCGGCCTTACGCCCGCTTCCTGCTCCGATGGGGAAATCAACATGGTCCCGCTGATGTCACAAAGGGGTGGGTGGGGGGCGGGGGAGACGCGGAAAAGTTTACGTGTCTCCCGGGAACAAAAAAAAATACAAATCCTCGGGTGCGATGCACCCGAGGATTTATTAACCCCCTCCCTGGTGTCGGCCGCTGGTCGTGACCCGCACCAGGGAGGCAGTGCAGGCGTCGGCCAGTTACCGACGCCCGCACCCAAGGGGTTAAACATGATGTCCGAATACGACTGGTACGCACAAATGTCCATCACAATTTAAATGTGCACGTTTTCATTTCTACATTATTTTTTTCTCTGTTAGACCTTTAAAATGCATTTTTATTTGCTTCCATATGCTACTTTTATGCTGCTAATTTATTATTAAAACTTGATCTCTCTCACTATCACCCTTCTCTAAACAATGTCAGGATGCTAATCCTGACATTTACATGTTGCACATATTACTACGAGATCATGTGTTTTAAAGATGAATACGAATGACATGTATTTTTCTCAATGGGTGTGTGATATGCATAAACAATGTAGAAAGACAGCGACAATGATCATTGTAAATTTTTTGGCTTGGTTAATGACAGAATGGAAAAATTGTCACTCTGTTATAATCTACTGCGAAGGTGAAAATTAATTTGAGTAAAATAATTCTAAAACGTCACTCAGGAATCTAAATGGGTGTCTTTAACAATTCCCTAATAAGGTGTGGTACACCTGCATAATGAAATGTTCTTCATATGACCCAAGCGGGTTTGTGATATTGGCCTAGTACACCAATTTACTTAGGCCAATATTTATACTTTTTTAGCGCCACATTTGCGCCACTTTTTGGCGCAAAAGCAGCGCAAACTTACTAAATACAATTGTATTTTGTACGTTTGCCCTACTTTTGCCTGAAAGAATGACGCAAATGCGGTGCTAAAAAAGTTTAAATATGGGCTTTAGGCCCATATTTATAACTTTTTAGTGCCGCATTTGCACTGCTTTTTGACGCAAAAATGGCCCAAACTTACAAAATACAATTGTTGCAAGTTGTCGCCGCTTTTGCGTCAAAAAATGATGCAAATGCAGCGCTAAAAAAGTATAAATATGGGCCTTAGGCCTGTATTTATACTTTTTAGGGCTGCATTTGCGCCGCTTTTTGATGCAAAAGCGGCGCAAACTTGTAAAATACAATTTGCAGCACTTTTGCGTAAAAAAAATTGAGCAAATGCGGAGGTAAATTTTTTTTAAATATGGGCCTTAGTGTCTTCACATTATCGTGATGGATGTGTGATCAAAAATGAAAATTCTTAAATGTCAACTCATCCTGTATCAAATCTAACGCCATGTATTCCGGAATGATAAAATGTATATCATCCGTCTGGAACTAGTGGTATTCAGGAAGTCCTAGCAGAGAGACCCAAAGTATATGCTCAGGCGAATTTTAATTTATGACTGTGTAATTTTGAGGAATTTCTGCATTTTGTGTTACAATTGTGACGTCTGAGATTACACCAACCATTATGTCAAGACACGTCATTGGGACTTCGTTCGGGTAAAAATCCTATTGTGAAAGCACAGGAAGAACAAAAATAAACCAAATGCGTTGTTCATATCATGTAAGGTTTTCTTTCAATTGTTCTATTTAAAATTCGTCCCCTGACAAAAATGGATGAGGGGACACATTTCATCAAAAATACTGATAAATGCTGCAGCTGGCATTTCACGTTACAACGAGTAATTTTTCAATTTTTTTTGGAATTTCTGGTAAATTATGGATATTTCACCCAGGCCTTATAGAAAGGACCACTATATTTGGACACGCACAGTAGTTCTGGGACCGAGGTGTACGAGGACGCACTGCATTCCAGTTATAGCTGTATTTTAGCTGTATTTTACTACCAACCAGACGATCGTCTTCCTTAAATAAATCAGTAATCATTGCCGCTTACACAGGGAATGTAAAGGGTGAGAGTTTGGAGAAAAAGAGAAAACGTGTTACCAAGGAAGGAAGGCATCCTGTGCTGTGAGACAAAAGCAAGAAGTATGCCTGGCAGAGTCCCTCTTTATGACTCTTAGGAAGGAGGTGAAGCTTAAGATAAGGTCAGGGTATAGGTATTTGTTTTTATGTTTATTGTGGGTTAAACGTAGGCAAATCCTGTTCGTGTGACACGGAAAACCTCATTATGTATTATGTTAGGAATGAGATGAGGAAGACTGATGGGAAGCTAAGGAACCTTGAGAAATCTACCAAAACCTTTACTCACTCTACAAATAACTCTGCCAATGCGTGTTTATTCTGCCTCAGTTCCCTCTATCGCTTCGGTTAGTTTTGCCAAGATGATAAGTCAAATAGATTAAAGCAATGCCCTGACTTACTAAAACTTTGTGTGGCCGCTTGAGTGACCTCTTTGCCACCTTCAACATTGTCTCCCAACACACACTGATCAACCAACTATGACAGATTTGGACCACAGACGATGAGCTCAAATGGATGGCATTCTTTCTCACAGGACGCACCCAGAGAGTCTTCCTCGCCCCCTTCACCTCACAGGTCAAGCACACCATCAGTGGTGTCCCCAAGGCTCATCCATAAGCCTAACACTCTTCAACATCCACATGATAACATTTGCAGATGTGAGATTGCATGACATCAATATCATCTACCACGGTAATGACCTCAGCTCGTCCTCTCTCAATAGACCCAACCAAGATGAAGAACAACTTCCACACTGTATGAAGAACTTATCTGCCTGGATGAAAGACAACTGTCTGAAGCTCAACACGGATAAAATGGATGTTCTGATCTTCGGCACACTCTCAACCCTCTGGAATGACTCCTGGTGGCTAGCAGAGCTCTGACCCACCCCCACACCAAAAGATCGTGCCCGCAACCTTGGCATCATTCTCAACAGTGAACTCACCATGAAATACCAGGTCAATGCTGTTTCCTCAGCCTGCTTCCAAAGCTTCTGCATGCTTCTCAAGATCTTTAAGTGTCCCCCCATTAGCAAGAGGAAGATAGTGATGCAGTCCCTCATCACCAGCCGACTGCACTATGGCAAGGCACTCTATGCAGGCACCACCACTGAGGTATTTGAAAGACTCCAGACAAATTCAGAACGCAGCTGCCAGGCTGATCCTCAATCTTCCCAAGGGAACCCACATCACCCATTACCTGAAATACCTCCATTGGTTCCTGATCCAGAAAAGTTGGCAATTCAAGCTCCTGACCCAATGCCTACAAAGCCCTCCATAACCAAGGATCCATCTACTTGAACCACTGCCTTCACCTCCACCAATCGTCCAAGAACGTCCTCTCGGCAAACATTGCCTTGCAAAGATACCACACATATGTCACACAAGAGGACGCTCCTTCTCCCACCTTGTCACCAAAGCCTGGAACATCTTCCTTCTCAACCTCCGCACAGCACCCTCACTGATCTACTTCAGAATGGGACTGAAAACCTGGCTTTTCGAATAAAAACCTGCAGCAAGCACCTGGATATCCACTTGGGTGACAAGCTGCCCTATACAAACAACACCTGATTGATTGATTGTTTGAGTGATGCAACCTGATGCAAAGTATATTAGAAATGTATTTACCATTATAAAGGCACTTGTGGGCAGTGCTGAACTGTGCCAAGCTGCATCACACAGGTGTCCACACAATCTTTTGCAAATTTGGACCCAGAGTAGGTAGTCCCACAGACAGCTGAACATTAAAGCTGTTCTAAATAATGGAATTATTGCCTTGAAATACTTCATATACAACAAATAAACTCATAAAATCCAAAATCAGATCTTGCTTCCTGGTTTGGCCATTTGTTAATCTCTGCACCCACAATCATTCATTCCTCTTTAGATCTTGAAGGGTTCCAAAATTCTCTGAGGTCACAACTTGTGAGACTTCTCAACAAGCATAGCCGGCCATTATGAACATGGCGGTAAACACCGCCGACTGCCGTGGTGGCAGTGAACAGAAGACCGCCGTTGGCAGTGAATAGAAACCCACCATATAATGAACCAAAATCCCGAACCCGCCAAAAATCACCAGTCCACCAGTCACCACCAGGGCCCTGTCAGCAGAAATGCTGGATCTTCCTCCCTGCCACCGCCGAGCACACCCACATCCCGCCCTCCAAATAATGATGCACAAATCACCTTGGCGGACAGTGGAGGCCGGACGACCATTGGCGGTGCCGACCGCCACAGGCGGCAAGTGGACTTAACAGCAAGAAGTGCACACATTGGATAAGCGTGTATCCCACACACCTGACACACATCCACAACCCCATAAAGCACCCCTAGACATACCCCACAATCCTTTGCAACGAAACCAGGCCAAGAAGACGGAGAGCACCAGAGGCAGGCACCAAATGCCACCATACACAAGTCGCACACTGATCCACAGAAGAGCACCCTCACTGCGTTCCCAGCCCCGACACCATTCATCACACTCCCCTTGTCACCTCCCAAACATCCACGCTTCACAGAAAGGGAGTTAAGGACCATGGTTGATGAGATCCTGAAGGTGGAGCCACAAATATTTTGGGCCGAGGTGCAGCACACACCCATCGCAAGGAAGATGGAGCTATGGCAGACCATTGGAACAGGGTAAATGCAGTGGGATACCATCCACGCACCAGGGGAGACATCCGGAAGAGATGGAACGACCTGTGAGGGAAGGTCAGGGGCATGGCATCAAGGCACCACATTGCAGTCCAGAAGACTGGGGGAGGACCGCCACCACCAGAATACACAGACTGGGAGAAAAAGGTACTGGCCATCCTGCACCCTAAGTGACTCACTGGACTCACTGGAGGAATGGACTCGGGTAAGTCATCAACATTTACCCCATATACACCATACCTGTAATGCATGCACCACCCCACCCACACCCACCATGACCAACACCCCACCTAGACAACAGCCACTAAATCTAACCCCCCTGCATGACGACAAACCCACTAACAGGTCCACATCCCTCCCCCTGTGCACAGCCACCTACCCCTGCACGTAACCACAACGGAACGACACCCCTCACCACAATGCAACCCCACAGTCGAAGCAAAATGCAGTGTAAACCTCACAAAGGCACCCTGTAAAGCCACTGAAGGTAACCCCAGCACAAAATAGCCCAGTCCTGTGCACCCCAAACGTTCATGCATCTGTAACAGTCATGTCTATGTCCCACAACAGGCACCACCCATGGCACTCCAATGGACAGGACAAGGAGTGCCAGTGCCCCCCAGGGAGACAGAGGCACCTCACAGGACACAGGTGAATGATCCCTGGACACTGATGAGAAGGCAGACACCTCACAAAATCCTGGACTGTCACCATGCAGCAGCTCCACCCAGGAAACCACTGTCACCCCTACCACCCAGTCAAGACCAGCAGCCCAGGGCAAGTGTCCCCACACCAGTGTATCCAGGCCACAGACTGGTGGAACACAGGTACAGAGGGCACAGTCTCCCACTCCCAACGTGCAAGAAGGCGAGGGTCCCAGTACAAGTGGTACTGCCAGACCTGTGCAGGGGACACAGGCACAGGGGGCTAGGGCAAGTGCAAGGGTTTCGGTGGGCCAGGGGGGGCACAGGATAGACGCAGCAGCCCAGGACATGATATCAGAGGTATTGGGGGCCTACCAGCATACCCATGACAGGTTGGCACAGATAGTGTCCACCCTGGTGCACAGTCAGAGGATGCAGCAGGAACACCACCAACAGGCCATGGAACAGGTGAAACAGCACAATGCCACAATGGCCACCATAGCAGGAGCACTGCTGCAGCTGGTACAAACCCGGTCTGAGACCCACACAGGACACTACAGCACTGGACACCCACCATGAAATTACACCATCAGCAGAAACTTCTCAGGAACTTCCCTCACAGGAAACCCAAGGACCTACCATGTCATCCCCTGAAGATCAACAGAAGGCGCCCAAACATACCCTCAGGCCAAGATATGGCACTGGAACCCCAGCAAAGAACAAGGCCCCCTTCAAGAAGTAACTCTGCAACAATCTGCACTGCAACCATCCCACTCAATCAGCCACCACACATTGCTAAGAGGCAATATGAACTAATGTAAGAAAAGATGGACCCATCAATACTACCAACAAGGCTGCCACCATATTGGCTTTGAGGACACCACCCCTTACGACTTGACATACCTGTAAATAACACTATTCACTCCCTGCAACCAATAAAAGACATATCACACCTGTAACACTGTCCCCTGTGTTAAAATGTGAACAAAGTGAAGTATGGATGCAACTGGCTGATAACCACTTTATTGACAAATCGTTGCATGAAGGGAGTCCTGTGTGCCTAAATGTGGGCCCTAAGTAAATGCAGAAAATATCAATCTGTACCATGCAGAACTGGACCATGTTTCACATATTATTATCAACCCCCCCTATATGACAGAGCACACTGACAGTATGTGTCACCAACCCCAATGTCAGCCCAAAGTCCCACACAGTTACTGGAAGTAGAGTTGTATCAGTTGGATCCTGGAATTGACATCTTCCTCTCCTGCATCATCGCCATCACTCTCCTCCCCTCTCTGAGGTAGCTGGTCAGGACATACAGCACCCTACACCACCAAGAGTGGGATAGAAGGTCTCACTGCCACGTTGTGCAGCATGCAGCAGGCCACCACTATTCTACACACCTTTTCAGGCCCATAGGCCAGGGAACCCCCGGAGATATGTAGACAACGAAATCTAGCCTTCAGGAGACCTATTGTGCGCTCTATCACCCCCCTGGTACGTCAATGGCCCTCATTGTGATTCCTCTCTGCATCCATCCTAGGATTCATCACTGGTGTCAGGAGCCAACGCAAGTTTGGATAGCCAGAATCACCTAGAAAAAGGTGCAATACAGAGTAGTCATTGTCAAGCCCCTTAGTCAGACAGCCTGACTGTCTGCTATGTGTCAGTTAGTGACAGAAATGCTTACCTATGATCCACCCTCTGTCCTCTTGGAGTTGTTCCATCCTCTGTGGCACACTACTGTTCCTCAACACAAAGGAATCATGGACTGAACCTGGGAACATGGCCTTCACATGTGAGATGTACTGGTCTGCAGTACATACCAACTGGATGTTCTTTCTGTTTCTGTACACCTGTTCACTGACTCTTGAGGGGTTGATTGGTATGTGGGTGCCATCGATGGCACCTATCACAAGGGGTATGTTGGCAAAGGAAAATAATTCAGACTTGATGGCAGGGAGGTCAGTACTTTGGGGAAACCTCACATAGGACTTCAGGTGTCGTACAAATGCATTTAGAAATATTGTCAGTACCATGCTGAACATTGGCTGTGAAAATCCAGCACCCTTGCCCACTGTCACTTGAAATGAGCCCGTGGCCAGGAAATGGAGTGTGGAGAGCACCTGCACTTCAGTAGGGATGGCATGCTTATTACGATTTCCCAGAGTTAGTGCAGGATCCAGTAAAGCACAAAGGGCCAGATGTATCATCATGGCCCTTTGCGATTCAGAAATAGCGATTTTAAATAATTCAATATTTCCGACTCGCAAAGTGCCATGTATCACATTTGCGAATCGGTAAGAGCGATTTCTTAAAAATCGCAAACGCTATTACTGAATCGCAAATTGCGATACCGGCCCCATTCGCAGCTATGGGCCTGTTGGCCCATATCTGCGAATGTTTTGCATTTATAAAATTGCGATTTCTGAACCAGAAATCGCAATTTTGGAAATGCAAAACCCCAATGTGCTGGGGGGCTAAGGCCCCCTCTGCTGCACACCAAAAGTTTTTTTGGGAACATGTAAAATGCATTTTTACATTTTGCACATGGTTACCACCAAGTTCAACTTGGTGGTAATTAGCGATTCCTAAATGCCAAAATCGCATTTAGGAATGGCTTCATACATGTGCTAAGAAATCGCAAATAAGGAATCCTTATTTGCGATTTCTAATTTAGAGAACTAAAAAGGGTCAGAATTTTAAGGAATCACTATTTTAGCAATTCCTTAAAATTGCGTTCAGAATGTATTTCATACATTCTGAAATGGCATTTTGCATTCGCAAACGGGCATTTGCACCATTTGCGAATGCAAAATGCTTTCATACATCTGTCCCAAAGTTCCTGAATTGTTGTACGTGTGAGTCTGTAATTGATTATAATCTGACGCTCCACCATGGTACTCATATCCACAAGTGGTTTGTACACTGATGGTGCCCTTCCTCGCCACAAGGGTCGGTGCCTACGAGGGGGTATCAAAAAGGTGTGATGAACATACATACACAGGCACACATTGTCATAAATTGTGCACTGCATATTTCATTGTAGTGACTCAACATTAACTGTTTCTTGACAGGTCTACGTCCACACCTCAATGAGGGGTATATTACGGAATGGTCACATGCATAGGTGCTTCATGTGGCTAGTACGGCCTGCCTTGTGCACATTTTTATTTATAGATGCATAGTTAGTGCCAAAATGTCTGCCCACTGTAATCCAGGCCTTTCGTTGTGGAAGTAACCTCATACCGCTAGCAGTTGACGTCACAGCGTAAGGCGGTGTTTACCACTGTTCGCACCGTCATTGATTAACATGGATTCCAATGGGGAATCATGGCGTATCATGATCGCCGCCAGGGGTGACGGTGCACACCGCCACAGTACGTACGTGATTTCGTCATCTATTATTCACTTGACTCCCTGATCTCTTGCGGACAGGTACTCCACTGTGTGTACTGCTGTGGCCTGCCTCTGGTCATGGATGTGGCTTGTGTTGCAGGGGAAAGGGCCCCGGGGGCCTTCACCCAGGAGGAACTGGAGAGGGTAGTGGATGGGGTCCTGCCCCTGTACGCAAAACTCTACAGACGGCCAGAGGTACAGGTGAGTCTGCGTTTGGGGGCACTGTTTGGGTGTAATGGATGGTGTTGAGTGGACATATGTGTGCACCTCTGAGCCTGCATGGGCCGTGGTGCATGGCATGCTGCGTGCGTATGGCCTGTAAGTCTGAGAGTACTGTCCGTCCCATAGTGGACGAATAGCCAGTGTACCTATCTTGCAAGTGCCTGACCTCGGGGGAAGGCACTTTGGCATGCCATCACCAAGGAGGTGCGGACCCTAGGGGTCTACAACAAGCAGAGCACCCACTGCAGAAAGAGGCTGGGCGCGTAAGATCTGTGAGGCCCAGCTGGGGAAGTCTTCCCAACGTGGAAGGGGTGCCTGTTGGGCACTGACCCCCCTCATGCAACGTATCCTAGCGGTGGCATACCCAGACCTGGATGGGTGCTTGAAGGCTGCACAACAGTCACAAGGGGGTGAGTAGTCATGTCACAAACTTCAGTATGGAAGGATGTCTGTGTGTGCATTAGGGTTCATGCTGCTTAGAGGCAGGGACTCTGACTGGTGTCCATGTACATGATGGTCCCCAAAGGGTGTAGGGGTGTCTTTGTCAGGTCTCGCACACGTCGCCTCCTTAGGTAGTTCAGGGGATGGATGTAGAGCAGTGTTCTGGTCAGTAGTCAGGGGCATGGCAACGGGCATAGTGAACGGTGCTGCCTGTTGGGTGTGTCTTCTGGGTGGGTGTATGTATGGACACTATGTACCTCCATTCAGATATTTACAAGTGTCTCTCCTGTTTTGTCTCCCCATCCCTGTTCTCTTGTTTTGGTTTTGTACAGCAGCAACATCTGGCGAGGGAGCTGAGGCACAGGCAAGTGGGGAAGCAGTGGGCCATGGATCCTCGGAGGCAGAGACATCCGACGCCAAGGGGACCAGTGGGTGGGAGGGCGAGGGGAGTACCACGGGGGAGGCAGCTACCACTGGAGGTAGTGACTCCGAGACCTCCTCCGATGGGGGCTCCCCGGCGGTGGCAGAGCCTAGTGGCCCCCCCTTCCATCACCGCCCACCCTTCTGCTCCCCACCGAGTTGCCCGTGCCCGCTCACCAAGAAAGGTGGGCGTCTCCTTCGCCCCAGGAATCTCCTCCCCTGCTCCAGTCAGCCATGCTGCCCTCACAGAGGAGGCTATTGACCTCCTGAGAACCATCTCTGTAGGGCAGACAACCTTTGTCAATACCATCCAGGGGCTACCATCAGAGGTGCAGCAGACGAATGCCAATCTGGATGGCATTCGCAGTGCCATGTCTGCCCTACAGAGATCTTTTCAGGCCCTGGCCTCCTCTTGGACGGCAGCCAGTTTTCCTGGCCATTCCGTCCCCCCTCCAACCTCCTCTACCCCTTCCAGCACCCCACTCTCTTCACCTGCCAAAGCACACAGTCAAGCACATCAACACACAAGAAGCACACTTCTAAACACAAGCACCACACCTCCCACCACAAGCATTCACACAGCCACAGACAGAAGCACACACAACAACATTTACTTCCCCCAGTGTGCCCACCTCTTCCTCCTCCCTGTCTGTCCCCTCTACATCCACACCCTCATGCACTGTAACTTCAGTCACTGTTGCTGCTCCTCTTACTGCACTCACCACAATAGCAGACATCCATACATGCACCCCACACACCACACCTGCACTCACCACAACTACTGTAGTTGACACATGCAGCACACTCACCAGACTTGCAGATACCCACACAACATACATCCACACTAGCTGCCTGTCTTCTCCCACTGTGTCCACCCCCGCCTCCAAAAACACACAAACGCAGCAAGACACCCACCTATCACACATCCACCACACCACAGCATACTGCCCAGTCACCTGCACCCACTACACGCACCCCTACACCACATACATCCACTGCCTCTGCCTCCACTCCCACACCCTCATCCAGGACTACCCCAATTGCTCTGAAGAAACTTTTCCTCTCCCATGCTGACCTCTTCCAACCCACTGGCTCACCCCGTCTTGTCCCTAAGCATACTCACCTCCATGCCCTTTCCACCCCTGTCTGCCCTTCACATTCCTGTGCTCCTTCCCCAGAGTAAAAAAAAGGCCCGGGCAGAGCCAAGTCCACCCGCTCGGAACACCCCCCCACCTTCAAAGGACAAACCCACACCCCTTCCACCTTCCAAACGAAAGTCCAAGCCCCAACCCCGTCGCAAATCCCCACCCCCACTACCCCCTGCCCCATTCCGTGAGGTGCCTGGATGCCCCTTTGTTGCCCCATTAGATGGAGTACCACGCACTTTTGGGAGTCAGGTTGGGTCCGTTGTGGCCCATGGCACTTGTAGCGTAACGGACTGCCATTGGCCCTGTTTGAAGTAGTTGGCTCTGTGAGCTTTAATAAAATATTTATGTGTGGCCTGTGTTTTGGCGGCACATTGTTGAACCCTGGTCTTTCGTTTCATTGTTTATGGCTGTGGAGCATTTGTGTGTACTATTGGTCAAGTTGGATTTGCCTTGTGTCGGGTAAGTACCTCTTGCTGTGGGGTGTACGGGTTGTGCTGTTGTGAAGGGTTGAGGAGGCGTTGCAGGATGGGTAGAGTGGGTGGGTATGTAACTGTGCCCTTTCCTCCCTTGTTTCGTAGGTTGTGATACTTACTGTCATCGTCTTCGTCGGGGTCTTGTCGTGGAGGTATATGGCAAGGAGCAGGGCTTGCATGATCTGCAGCTCTCTATCGATGTCTGCTTCAGCGTGTTGTGTGGGCCTCCAGTGAGTGTTTCATTGGATTTGGTTCATTTCCGCCTGGCTTTGCGTGGAACTGGCGGCGGACTAGTGGTTCAATATTTGATGGGCGGCTTAGGCCTTTCCATCGATCTGTGGGAGGACTCTGACATCATCGTCGGCACTCCTCTACTGGCGGTGGGTGGTTTTCTGGATGCCTGTGTATTGTTTGGTTCATTATTTGGCGGTCCGTACCTCTCCTCTTTGACGGTTTTTACCGCCACCGCTGGCGGCGCGGTATGGACTGCCGTGTTCATAATGAGGGCCATAGTTTGGTGAAGCTTTCCGTTATGCACAGTGTCTTCCTAAGTTACCTTCAACCCTTAACAATGAAATGTGTACTCCATGCCTGCATCTGCACATCACTGAATATCATCACCTCCCAATGACTGTAGAAAATAAAATCTGACATTAATTATAACAACAAATGGTACAAGCTGGACCTTTCAATCATGAAACAGCCAAGCTTCAAATTGTATTCAAAGTGTTGTAAAACAAACTCCGACATAGATAAACATTAAACTAGTCACTGTCGCTGTGCAGTGAGAGGAAGAAGAAACTACACTAAACCAATACTATCCTGGAGGACAAAACCCCTACATTCTAGCTACTAAGACTGTACTGAGTACTTGCAGAACCAAAAATCCTAAAGAATAGACATTGGGCGACTATTTCAACTCACAAATGGTAATGTGCTGAGGAGCCAAAACATCTTCATTCCCTCCTGCAGCACCACTATCACAAATGTTTCATCTGAAACTTTCTCACTAAAGAATCTCAATGTGGTGTTATAATCAGTGAACATAATCACGGCATTCGCCACATCTCACGAATCATGAGGGACAGATGGATCAAAAAATGCTTTCCATTGCTACTAACAAACATTAGTGATATTGAATCTAAAAATAATTTGACATAGGAATTGGATTGGTTTGCAAGAGCACACGCTGTAGGTCAAGTATCTCTACATAATACTTACATTTTTCTGGGGCCTAGGGAAATCTGAAGACTCCAAGGTATTTGAGCCCTATGTTCCTGTTCACGCTTTGCACTCAGAGAATCTATAACAGAAGACAGCCTGTGCAGTAGGTTGTGTTGTTTCTGACTCAGGGTTCCTGGGCTTTGGAATTCTTTCTCTCTCGTTAGGACTAAAAGGACAGAAAAAAACACTAGTTTTACAAGATGATTGCAGCTCTCTCTTCTGGTAATTTACAAGGTATTTTGTCAAAATGGGTTTTTCATATTTGATTTATACAGTTGTTGTTTGTCATGAGGTTTGCTTTTTGTTGTGTTCCCCTGTCCCACGATGCCATTTGTAATGCTGCTCTATGCTTAATTCATCCTTGGCCTACATCAGTTTGCGGTGTAGTGCTGCACGCCAGATGAGTGGTGTATTTGCGCTGGGTGTATGTGTGACTTGGAAGGGTAGAATACAGGAATAATGCAGTAATGTGCAGTATCTACATGGTGAATGTATGTGCTGGGTGTATGTGTACCTATGAGTGGTACAATACATAAAGGATGTAGTGCTGTGCAGTGCGTGCATGTTAAAAGCATGTGCTGGATGTATGTGTGGCTATGGGTGGCACAATACATGAAGGATGTATTGCTGTACAGTGTGTGCATGTTAAATGTATTTGCTGGATGTAAGTGTGCCTGAGAGTGTACAGGACAGAAAAGATAGTGCTGTGCAGTGTGTGTATGCTGTATTCATGCACTGGGTGTATGTGTGCCTCTCAATGCTTCTGGACCGATCAGGCCATTGACCATGAGCAGGACAAAATTGGCAAACCCTGTATGTTAGGGAAGGGCTGCCGTGAAGTGAGTCTTGGTGAACACTGTGCCAATCGAGCCAAAGCCTATGTGCAGCTAAGGATTAGCAACCCTTTCTACCAGGGGTGGGGGGTGCTATTCTAAGAGGGCTAGCTTTGTGTACAGTAGGAAAGTTGCAACCCCATATGACAGAGGGAGTCACTGGAACTAACCAGAAGTGTGTACTGTCTGAGAGCATCATCAGAGAAGTGAGCCTGCGGTGGGAACCTCCCACGCATCAATCCAGAGATGAGGAACCATTAACAAAAAGGCATACCGGCAAGGAGGAGCTGCGAGGAACATCCGGTCACCACAGGAGCATGACTGTGTGACTGGAATTCAGGGACCAGCAAGTGCAGCCTGCCTGGGTCCCGTGCAGTGACTCACCTAACTCACCTAGCCCAACCACTGCTGCTCTGACACCCACAGAGAGATTTTGCGCTCAGGAACTCCGGACTCTCCAAGTCTGTAGGTGTGGGTAAGACTGAATTTGGGTCAGTTGGACCCAAGAGAACTTTCTGGCTAGGATAGCGCATCAGCCCCTGAACACTTTTGACTTTAGAACAGAGTCAGAGTGGAGACTTGAGACTCAGACTACTAGTGGGGCATACCCTGGATGTTTCTAAAGTGGATTGGGAATAACCACTATCGTTAGACCAGGAAGGAAGTGGAACAGGGAACCGCCAAGGAAACACTACAGCCGCAAACTCAAGGGGGTTTGTGTAGTTGTTTGTGAATTTATGTATTTTTCCTTTGTGTTCGTAGTGGTAAAAATAAAATACTTGTGTTTTTTCATCAAAGTGAGTAATTGGCTGGACGATGATTTATTGCTGCTGCTGCGCACATTTTGAGTTGTGAGCCTGAGGTCATTCTCTTGTATCCATCTCCCACCCACACACCCCTGATAGGCCATTCAACAGCTCAACCACATTCTTACTGCCAGTCAAGTGCTGTAGAGTTACTTGGCCTTATTGCTCAAAATGAATAGTCGGATGGGCCCTCCTGATCTGACCTGGGCAGACAATAATGTTTCCACCAGTAGTGCCCTACTGGCCCTGCTGGCAGAAACATTACACCAACAACCTGGCAGACTTGTGGCAGTAGGTGGCATACTTAAGAAAGTCTGGTTGTTCTGAACAAAACAAAGAAAAAATGAACCCACCAGCCTTGGAGAAAACTCCCAGGATGTCAGGGCCATTAGATTTTTGTTTTTCAAATATCTCCTGATTTAAGAGCTTGTATTTGTAAAACAAGCAGTTTGCTGAACATCCCATGACATGTGGTGGCCGCTCAGAAAACTTTCAGTGCCTTCAAAGGAGCCACTGTGACAATTACTCCTTTGAAGGCACAGATATATGTTAAATATGTAGATGTGCACACTGTCATATGCTATTTATTCTGATTTTTGAGTGCGGAAGTTGCCTTGACTCAGGAGCAGTTGGGCCGCATGTGTGCAATGATGCCCCTCCCCCATCAATGGTTATATGGTTTATATATATGGTTTATGCCATGACATTATTTCATGTGTATTTGTTTTCACAAAAGGTATTTAAACAAAAGCAGACTATAAGGGGTTACATTGATGTGGTAAGGTAGAGATGTCTCTATAAGGAGGGTTCTTTCCCCGTGTAACATGCAATCTGTGAGGCAATGGTGTTTTCCTCATGTCAGGTTCCCTGTACTATGGTACACAACTGGCATGTGACGTTTGCACTTTAGTAGTGACTGTGTGTTTGTTAGTTCAGCTTTTCAGTGCTACTGGGCCACATTTATTTTCACTGACATGGCATAAATGTATTTCTTTGGAAATCGGGCCCAGAGTGTTTCTCCTTAATGCGTCCGGAATGAACACGAGAAGAAAGTGTATAATCGCTACATTTATTTGTCAGGTTATTGGCTGGACTGCCGGTTCGCCCCCACTTAATAGCTGATTTCCAGCAGAATTTTACTAGATGCAAGTAAGTGTCGGTTGCATTTTCAGATGCCGTAGCTGACCTGCTGCCTTTTCCCATGACCTAAATATTTATAAAGTACATGTGAACATTTGGAACTTGAAATGACTCATACTATGGCTTTAGTCCTGTAGTATTAATGTAGAATCAATCTATTTTTGAGCTCTAAACTTTGTGAACACGTATGTAAGCTAAATAAAAGCTTCCTGGGTGTTACTATGTTTCATGTTATAAAAATCCCAATATAGATAGTTTGAGTGGTGATGCATGTAAATACAGTTCGCAAAAAAGCCTTTGGAGTTATCTGTTGGAGTGTAATGCTGACATGAGTTTTGGGATAAACATTTAGGGCCTTATTTATACTTTTTGGTGCAAAACTGCACTAAGGCAGTTTTGCCCCAAAAAGTTTTGCACCGGCTTGCACCATTTTTTAGCACCAGCTGGGCACCATATTTATGGAATGGTGCAAGCCGGTGCAAAGGGTAGGCTAGCTTTAAAAAAAATGACGTTAGGCAGTTTTGAGTCAAAATAAATGATTCTGACCAGATTAGCATCATTTTTTGACGCTAAGGGGCATATTTATACTCTGTTTGCACTGAATTAGCGTCATTTTTTTAAAACTCTAATTCAGTGCAAAACTAACTCCATATTTATACTTTGGTGCTAGACCCGTATAGCACCAAATTTATGGAGTTAAAGTCATTTTTTGGAAGTGCAAACGTACCTTGCCTTAATGAGATGCAAGGTAGGCGTTCCCGTGCAAAAAAATGACTCTATGGCCTTAACACGATATTTATACTCGCATGTAAAAATGGTGCAAGGGAGGGAGGAGGAGTCAAAAAATGGGGCAAAGCTCACTTTGCCCCATTTTTTAAGACCTGGGTCAGGGCAGGTGTTAGGGGACCTGTGGCCCTATTTCCATGGTGGAACACCATGGAATAAGCCCAGAGGTGCCCTTCCTAAGCCCTAGGGGCACCCCCACCCACACTAGAGGGACTGCGAGGATGGGGGACCACATCCCAGGTAAGTACAGATAAGTGCATTTTATTTTTGAAAGTGCCATAGAGGGCCCTGAAATGAGCCCCCATACATGGCACCGGGTGCAATGGCCATGCCCAGGGGACCCCTGTCCTCTGTGCTGGCCACTGGGGTGGTGGGCATGACTCCTGCCTTTTCTAAGGCAGGAGTCATGTGGCATGGTAGGTTTAGCACCATAAAATGACGCTAAAAATCTGGTTAGAGTCATTTTTATTTACTCTAACCTGCCTAAAGCCATTTTTTGGTGCTAAACCCTCTTCTTCTATACTGCCAGCCCCACCCGACTAAAGTCACTTTTTAAAACTCTAGCCTACCCTTTGCACCGGCTTGCACCATTCCATAAATATGGTGCCCAGCTGGTGCACAGAAATGGTGCAAGCCGGTGCTAAACTTTTTGGTGCAAAACTGAGTTAGTGCAGTTTTGCAGCAAAAAGTATAAATAAGGGCCAATATTTTGTAAGTTTGCGCCACTTTTGTGTCATAAAATGACGTTAATGCGGTGCAAAAAAAGTTTAAATCAGGGCCTTGGTGCTAGATGGGTCTAGCACCAAAGCATAAATATGGAGTTAGTTTTGCACCGAATTAGAGTAAAAAAAAATGACACTAATTCGGTCCAAACAGAGTATAAATATGCCCCTTACAATTTCCATAGTCAATTTGCAAAATATTTTCGGAGTTAATTGTAAAAACGTACACCAACTAAGGTAGAAGTTTTATTTACAGAAAACCTTTGTGGTAAAGAGTAGATGCACCACTTTTCGCAGGCCTTTCTACCTAGTCTATTTTAGCATATTTGCGAAACTCAGGGAGTTGGCAAAATTGAAGAAAATATTTCACCTAAAATAAAGATGCCCAGCTTCTCGCTGTGAGTTATTGCACCATTCTAACATTAGGAGTAGCGCTGCAAGGTGCTATACACCGTGGCACTGTGGCAATGCTGTAGAACATTACGGTTGGTCGTTCCACCATTGAAACATATACTAAAACGTGCAGTATTCCTGTAATACAAAATTATTCCTCATGATTGTTGATGAAGCACTAAATCCAAGACTATCTTAGACTGTCTGGGAATATTACTACTGAATCAGGAATTACTGAAGTGTGTAGTGTGGTTAGAAGATATAGGGGCATATTTATACTTTCTTTGCGCTGAATTAGTGTAATTTCTTTACGCAAATTCAGCACAAACGTAAGTCCATATTTATATTTTGACGCTAGACCCATCTAGCATCAAACTATTGGAGTTAAAGTCATTTTTTGGATGCGTGAAACCACCTTGTATCAATGAGTTGCAAGGTAGGCATTCCTGTCCAAAATGTCCAAAAATGACTCAAAGGGCCAGATGTAGGAAGAGAGCAATTTGCGACTTGCAAATTGCGAGTCCCTGCGACTCGCAATTTGCAAGTCGCAAATTGCTATGCAGTACGGTGTCTCAGACACCGTCTGCAACTCGCAATGGGGTCGCAATGACCCACCTCATGAATATTCATGAGGTGGGTCGCAAATTGCGGCCCCATTGCGAGTATAGGCACTCGCTAACATGGAGGCCTGCTGACGTCAGCAGGCCTCCATGTTAGCGATCTGCCTTTTCAATAAAGCATTTTTTTTTTTTTGAAATGTAGCCCGTTTTCCCTAACGGAAAACGAGCTGCATTTCAAAAAAATCCGAAACCTTTTGTTTCGTTTTTTTCAGGGCAGGGAGTGGTCCCTTGGACCACTCCCTGCCCTGAAAAAATGTTTTGGGGTCCAGTCTCAAACTGGAAGGGGTCCCATGGGGACCCCTTCCAATTTGCGAGTGGGTTACCATCCACTTGAAGTGGATGGTAACTGCGACTCCATTTGCGACCGCGTACGTGGTCGCAAATGGAGTTGCATACCACTGCGACTCGCAAATAGGAAGGGAACACCCCTTCCTATTTGCGATTCGGAAATGCATTTTGCGAGTCGGTAACGACTCGCAAAATGCATTTCTGCATAGGAAACACGCATTTGCGAGTCGCAAACGGCAGATTTTGCCGTTTGCGACTCGCAAAGTGTTTCCTACATCTGGCCCAAAGTCCCTAGCGCCTTATTTATCCTCCTTATTTATAATCCTGTGCCTAAATAATGGTGCTAAGCCTGCTTAGTGCCATTATTTAATGCCTGGGTCAGGGCAGGCATCAGGGGACATGTGGACCCATTTCCATGGTCTAACATCATGGAAAGGGCCCACAGGTGCCCACCCCAAGCCCCAGGAACACCCACACCAAAGGTACACCAGAGGATGGGGGGACTCCATCCCAGGTAAGTAGGGTAAGTGGAGGTAAGTATTTAAAAAAAAATGTTAAAGTGCTATTGGGTGCCCTGAAATGCCCCCCTACATGGCACTGGGTGCAATGGCCATGCCCAGGGGACCCTTGTCCCTTGTGCTGACCATTGGGGTGGTGGGAATGACTCCTGTCTTTTATAAGACAGGAGTCCTGTGGTGTGGATGGTCTTGCATCAGGAAAAGACGCTAGGCTGGTAAAAGGCATTTCATTTTTGCCTCTAACCACCCTAGCATAATTTTTGGGAGCAAAACCCCCTTACCCTATACCGCCACCCCCACCGGCGAACGTCATTTTCCTAGACACTAGTCCACCCTTTGCGCTGGCTTGAGGGGTTCCATAAATTTGGCACCCGGCTGGCGATCTGGAATGACCCAAGCTGATGCTATACTTTTTGACGCAAAACTGTATTTGCGCAGTTTTGCGTCAAAAAGTTTAAATGTGGGCTATAGAGTGTGACAAAGGGCTGTTAATCATCAAAGTCTTTCTGGAGCCATGATTTCCAAGGTTCTTTTACTTCAGTACCTCTTCAACCCATCCTCATCATAGCAATTAGTAAACGTGGTGTCCAGCTGTTCCCTGGCACTGTGTGACCCAACCAAAAACAAACCAAATCCTCACAGACTCCCACTTCTTTTGTCCTCCCCTTTAGGCTTAGAAAGCATTGTCTGGCTGTGCCATTATACCCCTTAAAACGTGAAATGAAAAGGTGGTTGTTTTTCTGCATAACAAAACAAATGTTTTTTCTCTTAACGTGGTGTATAGTAAATTATACCAGCAGGGTGCACAAATGAATGCACTATTTTATGTATGCTACATTTTACAATTGTTTGAAAGAATGTTTATATCATAATTTTTTAGAATCATCATTCTTTATAATCACCTTCTATTTTACATAAGAGACATATAATTCAGTAATTTAGTTAAATTGAAAGAGTAATCATGTTTAGTTAACTTGGCCGATGTGAAGGCCTGTACATATATTTTGTGTGTTTTAACCTTCAATGTGCAGCATGTTCTTGAATGTTTTCCTGAAGCTTCAGGTGTCAGGATCCGAGACCAAGTTAATAAGGGTCCTCATTGTTTGGGATGCTAAGAAAAGCCCAGTGGAATGCTCATCGAGGACATGAGGAGTATCCTGGGATGGCAGCTGTAACTCTTGTGAAAATCCCGGTGTGAAGGTGTATCAAGGTCAGCACTGAAACCCAGAAGGCCGAAAGCCAATTAACTACGCTTGATTTGTGGTCATGTTTTTGAACAAGGAAAGATTTTGTTCATGAGATCATCCTTTGAACGCACAAGATTTAAGTGTGGTTTAGTTATTGGTGAGATTCAGATTTCCTCTGCCCATAGCTGAAAGTGGACATATCTGGATACTTCTTGTGAATTTCAGTGTGGCTTCATGCTGCCATACCTTTCTTGATGGCAACTTCACCAGAAGTTCTGTCGTGCTGGCTGCTTTCCTGATGGTTAGGCAGCAAAATTTGGATTCACACTCTATGCATCAACTCTTCTTCCTTATTTTCTGCATTATCGCTATTGAATTAGTGGTCCTTTACATGTTAGTTATATTTCATATTGTGCGATGTTTTGATTTGCCTTTGGTTATTTTGTATATCTATACAATGATTTTGAGAACCATATATGGAAGTTTGACTTTGAGTCTACATAGAGCCCTTTGAGCTATCAGTTGGTCTACAAATGTGGATTTGTGACTATTGAGTTACCTTGAAAATATTTTGAATAATTTGATTTATTGTCGCCTCACCCTTTGTAACAGAGAAGAAAAATTCATCAGACCCCAGAATTTAGAATTAGGGCACACAACTGGATAATATGATAGCAGAGGATGGTTCTCATTCTGAAATGAGCAGAACTGGAATTAGGTTCTAGAATAGCTAGTTCCCAGTGCCCAGCTTAGAGACTCGTATCCAGACTTGAATGATCGGTGGAACTGTGGTGATTCGGAGGAGAGTTGTACTGGAAACAGATGAGTGAGTATTAACAGGGTTGCAAATTGCAGCAGTTGCATTTAGGTTGCGGTGACTCTATGAAAAAGTGGTGTCTTGCGGGAGATGTTTTTAAATGTTTTGTTCGATGATTCATAAAGAGGTTGAAGAGGTTACTGGGTCTGATGTGGCTTAAGATCCTGGGATAGGTTAAAAGGTGTAGGAGACACCATATTATATTGTCTGCTCAGAGGTTGTGTCATTGTGAGACGTCATCAACTGCATCATTAAGATATGGACTTTTTCTGTGTGACTGTGAGGCGATTTGTATAATGAATCTTAATATGTAGAGTGAAGCTATACTGCTCTTGGTGATGCCCTGCAGGTTGAAGTTTCATCAGAAGTGTTTGTGAATTCTCTTGTGTGTTTGAACTATTCATTATAGTAAAGCAGGCAAAGGTTTGTATTCTCTGTGGGTGTGGGAGACTGTGGGGCGAGTGCTTGCAGATTGTGAAGGAGGGGGACTGCCGCGAGGAGTGAGGCCGATGGCATATCGCACTGTGCTGGTATAGGTCGGTTAGCTTAGTGCTGCACTGCTATTGGTGGATAACGTCGTATGGTGCCGCACTGCGATTGGTGGTTGCGTTAAAGCAAAGAATTGTAGATAAGATATTGTTTTCATTTTGATTGAAGTCTTGTGAAAATTTGTTGAAAAATTAAATGTTTTCAAGTTTTGTGAGACCTGTTCACTCATATTCCTAATAGAGAGGGCGAAATGGACCTCCAGAACCAACACCTGGTCATTACATGACGATTAATGTGTGGCTTCATATGTGTGTTTGGCTTGGTCAGTGGTACAAGATCACAGAAAATGATGGCCCATTAGATTTCCACAATATGGCACATTTAATTTGAAAATTATCAATAATTTGAGAAGGGTGTTGTATGAAATTAAGCCACCTCCTAGACCTGCACTATATGAAGCACTTAGGGCCAGATGTAGCAAAGAGATTGCGAGTTGCAAACGGCGAAAATCGCCATTTGCGAGGTGCAAATGCCTCTTTGCTATGTAGAAATGCATTTTGCGAGTCGGATCCGACTCGCAAAATGCATTTCCGACTCGCAAATAGGAAGGGGTGTTCCCTTCCTATTTGCAACTCGCAATGCTATTCATTTTCATTTCGCGGTCGCAAATGAAAGCGCAGTTACCATCCACTTGAAGTGGATGGTAACCCAGGCGCAAACGGGAAGGGGTCCCTATGGGACCCCTTCCCCTTTGTGTCTGGAAAAAATAATAATTTTTCACAGCAGGCAGTGGTCTAATGGACCACTACCTGCCCTGAAAAATACCGAAACTAAAGGTTTCGTTTTTTTTTTTCAAAGTACAACTCGTTTTCCTTTAAGGAAAACGGGTTGCACTTTGAAAAAAAAAAAACTGCTTTATTAAAAAGCAGTCACGGACATGGTGGTCTGCTGTCTCCAGCAGGCCACCATCCCCGTGAGTGCCCCTACTCGCAATGGGGTCGCAAATTGCGACCCACCTCATTAATACTAATGAGGTGGGTCTTTGCAACCCCATTGCAAGTTGCAGAAGGTGTCTGAGACACCTTTCTGCATTCCAAATTGCGACTTGCAATTTGCGAGTCGCAGGGACTCACAAATTGCAAGTCGCAATTTGGGATCTTCCTACATCTGGCCCTAAATGTTTGGGAACGTGCTGCTCATACAAAAGAAATGGAGAGATATAAGCTAGAAGCAGAAGTGTGAATAATGGTATTGGAGGAAGTGGTGCAATTTCCTTTCTCACTGTACCAGCCGGCTAGGCAACTCTTGGCCTTGTGGGACCTATTCCTACTACTGTTTCGTGTGAACTAAGAAAAGAAGGCCCGAGAGAATGTGCCCCAGTTTTCCCTTGAATTCCCTTGAATAATGTTGATGCTCTCACAGTCCCAGTTACTATTGGCCCAGTACTCCCTATGTATAAATCAGAAGGGTCTTGGAGAAACACATACAATCTGGCATTACTTGACAGTGTTTCAGAATCAACAAATGCCCCAAATAATTCAGGCACCAGAGAATTAGTTCCTCTGATTCCTACACATACAAAAACTCCATGTACATCAAGTGCAGATACGGCTCTGAATATGCCAGGATGCACTTCCTTAGGCTCATACTAGAAGATGCCCATTCATACCATTCCTGTAGAGAACCACCTTTGAATTTGGAAAATGGTGCTCAGGGAAATGATTCCGCACCCAAGATTCCTGTAGCAGTGTGAACTAATAGTGCAAAGGAGATAGACAAATGGGTACAATTTTTCAATGGAAACAGTTCATCTCAAGAGAGTACGAGTACAGAAGTCAGGGAAAGCTTCCATCAACACCGAGAGAAAGAACTCCAGATAGATCAACGTTGACAGTAGAGTTGGGCACAGTGTTTGTCGGAAATCTTGGTTTAGAACAATTGGAAACTTATCAAGAGGATGAGATCACATTTATCTGTAGGATCATTAATAAGAGAGCCGGTCAAGTTTACAATGAATTAGCAGAACTGGCTCAGAAATATGAGGTTGATCAAAATAAGTCTAAGGCTCTGCAGAAGAGCGATTAAGTATATTTTAGTGAAAAAGATATTGCTGAAATGAGAACACCAGAACTAAAACTCAGATTAAAGAAGTAATTAAAAATAGTAGGAAAATGAATGAATTAGATAAATAGGAACAAAATGAGTGAAAAAGAGGGAGGTAAAGAAACCTTCAGGTGAGAGGCCTCTGGTTGGTGCAGATGGAGGTGTTACAACCTTCCCTTTGAGAGAAGTGCCTGGTGGGGGTTATGTGCATGTTCCATGGAACAGAAGTGATCTTTCATCATTCACCAATGATTAAAAAAATTACGAGAGAAGCCAGTGGATGGGTATAGACAAGCTGAAATACTTGTGAAAATATCACAGGTGTTGTGGATTGATTAGACTACATTGTTTGACACTGTCGCCCCATGTGAATTGTGGACCGAGTGTAAGATAGCTGTTTGATGGCCTGAGATGGAACCGACTAGAAACACATTGACAAAGGGTCCTTCACCATTGGTAAAGAAGAATTATCAGGAGGTTATCATATTCCTGAAAGGGAAAGTGCCTCCTAAGGATGTTGATTGAGCCAAAACTGATAGAACGACTCAAGAATCAAGAATCAATACATGCTTATCACAAGAGGTTGTTGTAGGCATTCAAACAGTGTAATGGTCTGGAGATGTTAGAGGCAAAGGATATCGGACATTTTGTGTCAACATTTGATCTGTTAGCAGAATATGTCTATTGATGAGATTCTGCGTTACGTAAAATATTGTCATGATGAGTTAGAGATGAAGGAGAAAAAGTTGAAGGAAAAACTGATGGTTGCTAAAATGAAAGCTGCACAAAGAACTAGCCAGACACCCCTAGCTGTAAATAATGTGGGTACAATGCAAGGTGTATATCAGCAATGACAAAATCCCATGCAAGGTAGAGGTCGAGGCGTCCCTGTTGATCCAGGTGCAGGGATGGATGTAAATAGTCTAAAATTATCATCTCATTGTCACATTTGCTATAGAGTGGGATGTTGGAAACAGGAATGCTCTTTAAATCCAGTAAATCAAGTTCAGAATGTCTGATTTGTACCTTCTCAGAATAACAATTTAAACTAGATGCAGGGAGTGCAGAGACCTAAAAGTTTAAATTTTAATGTGCCCCAAGCTCCTATAATGCAGGTTGCTCAACCTCCAATGCAACACCAAAATGCTGTTGGATCACATCAAAATATGAATTAGGGTTTGATCATGAATACAAATTAGCCAAAGGATAATAACCCATTTCAACAATTTCCCCTGTTTAATTTAAATGAGGTAGATGGCTTTGATCAGTCAGCCTGACGGTCCCTGAGGGTGGAGGAAGACTGCGTACTTTGCACAGCCTTAGAGGTTGACCAGAGTGGGCCATTTATACAGTGAGGTGGATGGCAGTCCTGTGTAATGTTTGGTCAATGCTGGTGCTAACCGTTCTACAGTATAAACCCCAAACCTATCCCCTCTGGAAAAACAATCCAAGCTGTTGGTGTAGAGAATAAACAGTTGACTGCTCAAGAAACTGCCCCACTTAGGGTGAAAATAGGATCTTTTGAAGACAAACATAAGTTTATCATATGTGATCGTAGTCCAGTAAATCTCTTGGAATGAGACTTACTTAAAAAACTTAGGGGCATATTTAAGAGCCCCTAGCGCCACCTTGGGGCCACCATAGTGTCATTTTTTTTGCTAAGGATGTGCTAAAGTGGCATTTTCCCGGCAACATATTTACAAAGTGGCGCAATGCATGCATTGCACCACTTTGTAAACCCTTGTGCCACATTATGCCTGCACAAGGCATAATGTATGCAAGGGGGGAGTTCCCCCAATAGGTGGGTCGAAAATGTGGCGCTTTTAACGTATCCTCACAGCAGGCGTTAAAAGGGGGTATACCATTATTTATAATGGGCCCTTATGTACTCTGCTGGAGTAGCACCAAAATGATGGTGCCATTCCTGCAGAGTACATCAAAAGCGTAAGAAAATGATGCTATTGCCCCCTAGCCTGCGCCATGGTGCGCTGTATTTCAAATACGGTGCACACATGGTGGCGGTAGAGGGGGCGCTACCGGGCACAAGCAAAGTGTGCTGCACTGGGTGCAGGCGCCACTTTCCTTAAATCTGCCCTATAATTGTGTTATCTTTTGCACACCGGATGGAATAGAAGTGCAAACTAATGATGAAGACACTGTTTTTAAACTAGTGAAAAATGAACCATGTTGCATCATGATGGCATTGCTAACACGTGATGATTTACTCCCAGCCTTGAGAGAAACCAACAAACATCAGGTGTGGGATTTTATGAGGAAGGATATCGTACTGATCAAAGGAGTAGAATCTGTCAGAATCTCGATCAAGCCTAATGCTGAATTCCCCAGGACCCCACAGTATAATCTGACACCAGAAATGATTGATGAGATAAGTCCTGTGACTGAGTCCATGATATAGCAGGGAATTCTGAAGGAGATAACGGGAAGTCAGAAAGTGGCAAATACAGGATTGTACAGGACCTGAAGAAAATAAATAACTTTGCTGTTCCTTATGAACAATTTAATTTCCTACTACAAGCACCACTATGGGGGTCATTCTGACCTCGGCGGTAAAAGGCGCTTACCGCCGGTCAGAAGACCGCCACAACACCGCCGCGGTCGCGGTAAACCGCCACGGTCATTCTGACCCGCAACAGGCAAACCGCCAAAAACCCGACATCCACAAAAGTCCACCACACCAAAGGGCAGCGAGAAACTGGCGATGACCAAACCTCCACCATCACGCCAACAGAGATACGCCCATGCCATTCCGACCCACGAATCCACGCGGCGGTCTTTCAACCGCGGTATTCCATTGGCGGTACACACCGCCGCGCTCAAAATACACACACACTTACAAAACACAACCACATTGGACAATTTGAAATAAACACACCTGATACACATACACACAACACTCCCACACACCCAATTAACTATAAAACACACACCCACATCACCCACAAACCCCTACAAACACAAATCAGAGACGAAGCCCAGAGAGAGACAGCACAGAGTAGAGAACACCATCACACAGAGGCCCACTACACCATCACCCACACAACATCCATGCACAAAACACCACACACCACTACACTCACCACACTCATCAACACATACACCACCCCACACCTCATCCACACCACCCCATGGCACCCCCAAGACACCCCAGGTTTTCAGACTCAGAACTCAGGGTCATGGTGGAGGAAATAGTTCGGGTAGAGCCCCAGCTCTTCGGGACACAGGTGCAGCACACCAGCATTGCCAGGAAGATGGAGCTATGGCAAAGAATAGTGGACAGGGTCAACGCTGTGGGTCAGCATCCACGAAATCGGGACGACATCAGGAAGCGGTGGAACGACCTACGGGGGAAGCTGCGTTCCATGGTATCCAGACACAACATCGCGCTGCAGAAGACTGGCGGCGGACCCCCACCTCAACCCCCAGAATTTACAGCATGGGAGGAGCAAGTCTTGAACATCCTGCATCCTGAGGGCCTCGCAGGAGTAGCTGGAGGAATGGACTCTGGTAAGTCTCATCTCCACTACTTCATCCCCCCCACCCCACCAGCATGCCAACTCATACCCCCACCCTCACTCCCCACCCCCATCACACATCCTCCTTGCTAATGTCTCACCATCACAACCCACCCATCCCAACACCAAACCCTGCATGCCACCACAAACCATGGACACCCATCACCTAAGCATGCCCACTGTACATACCCATCTCCCCCACAAACCACCGTCACAACAGCCCCCACAAGGGAATGCCAGCACTGGGGTAGACGGGCAGCCACCCATTGCACGATATGGCACACACAGAAGCAATAACCATACTCGTTTACCCCTGCAGGACCCGAACACCACCATACCGCCCAGGAGGGTCCAGAAATGTCCATCCCACCCCCAGAAGAGGCCCCCAGTGATGACAGCAGCTCTGTCTCCATGGACCCAGATGACCAGCCCGGCCCATCGGGGACCTCGGGACAGTCGGTTCCCCTCACACAGCCACAGGCCACAGCAGACCTACCCCACCCAGCGGGCCCATGCCTCTGTCTCCAGGACATGTCAATCAGTGGTGTGTCCACCACTACAGGGCACCCAGGTTGACCCACCACCCCAACAACAACAGGGACCTGGGGGCAGTGGTAGTGGGCACACGGTCCAGGGGACAGAGGCCCAGGGAAACAGGGGAACTGGGAGGGCTGCTGTGCGACAGGGGGCGGACAGGCCAAGGGAACCCACTCTCCACAAGGCCCTCTCCTCCATCATGGGAGCATACCACCACTCCCAGGAGACGATGGCCACGGTACTGGCCAGGTTCCAGGAGATCCAGGTACTGCAGGAGGAACAGTTTATGGGGTTGAGGGAAGAACTCAGAAACATTACTTCCGCAATGGGCACCATCGTCGTGGCTCTCAACCAGATTGTCACCACATTGCGGGACCATGTGGCACCACAAAGGGCCCCTGTCACTTGCATGGACCAAGAACAGGCTACCACCTCCGCCGGCGCTAGTGGACAGGAGGCCCCCACACAAGAACAACAAGCCACCAGAACCCCACCCCCTGCAAAAGGAGAACCACCCCGCAAGCGGGGCCTGAGATCTAGGAAGAAGACAGAGTAGGATGCCAAGACCCCCGCCAGGAGAGGATACCCCCTGATGTCACCCCACTGTCCCACATTGTCACCCTGTCCAACCTTAAACTGCCCCTGCTTCACCTTCCACAGGCATATTGACAATGCACCTGTGAGACTGAAAACCTGGACTCTGCCATGGACATTCCTCCACCATCACGCATCACCGATTTTTCAACCATTTCCCTAAATTGAGCAATTTAATAAAAACACTTATTGCACAAAAATAATCAGGAGTCTGCCTGTATTTTGAACAAATGTATTAGACATAACCGTTGCAAAATGTCAAGTTACATTGTGATGACAACATACCACTGTCACACAGCTGTAGTCCATGGGCAAACAAAGCAGAGGTCACGCAGTGGGGCCCACATCTCTGAAATTGGAAGGGAAAGTCACAACTCAGTTACCATACACTGGGGGAAAAGGACAGACAGTAGAGAGGCAGGAGACTGTAAGTAAATGTAAAATGCCGGTGTTGATTCTTACCTGTGTGTTATTGAAAATACTGCTCTATTACTGTGACCCTGTTGTCTGTGTCGTCCTCGTCGTCATCCTCCTGTTCACTCTCCACAGGCTCCACAGCTGCCACAACACCACCATCTGGAGCATCCTCCTGCAGGAAAGGCACCTGGCGTCGCAAAGCCAGGTTGTGAAGCATACAGCAGGCCACGATGATATGACACACCTTCTTTGGTGAGTACATTAGGGATCCACCTGTCATATGCAGGCACCTAAACCTGGCCTTCAGGAGGCCAAAGGTGCGTTCGATCACCCTCCTAGTCCGCCCATGGGCCTCCTTGTACTGTTCCTCTGCTCTTGTCCTGGGATTCCTCACTGGGGTCAGTAGCCAGGACAGGTTGGGGTAACCAGAGTCACCAATTAGCCACACACGGTGTCTCTGTAGTTGTTCCATCACATAAGGGATGCTGCTATTTCGCATGATGTACGCGTCATGCACTGACCCAGGAAACTTGGCATTTACATGGGAGATGTACTGGTCAGCCAAACAGACCACCTGGACATTCATCGAATGATAAAAAAATTCTGTTCCTGTACACCTGTTCACTCCTGCTGGGGGCGACCAAAGCCACATGTGTCCCATCAATGGCACCAATGATGTTGGGAATATGTCCAAGGGCATAGAAATCACCCTTCACTGTAGCCAAATCGCCCACATCAGGGAAAACAATGTAGCTCCGCATGTATTTCATCAGGGCAGACAACACTCTGGACAACACCTTTGAAAACATAGGCTGAGACATCCCTGATGAAATGGCCACTGTTGATTGAAATGACCCACTTGCCAAAAAATGGAGTACTGACAGAACCTGCACTAGAGGGGGGATCCCTGTGGGTTGGCGGATGGGTGACATCAGGTCTGGCTCCAGCTGGGCACACAGTTCCTGTATAGTGGCTCGGTCAAGCCTGTATGTCAATATGACATGTCTTTCTTCCATTGTCGACAGGTCCACCAGCGGTCTGTACACGGGATGATTCCTCCATCTCCTCGCATGTCCCAGTGGACGGTGCCTATGAAGGACAACAGCGAGCACAGAGTCAATCAACCCACAGGTACGTTCCCACTGCTTGCACAGTACACGATTCTCTATGCAGCGAATGGCTTGTATGAGTGTCGATGCAAGGCCTAGGCATGTGTGACACAGTAGAAATTAAGCCATGTGGGCCCTTGAAATGGCGGCTGCCTGACCTGTGAAGTGCGACAATGGGATGTGAGGTCAATGCGCTGGCGTGGCACACCGTGGCGGTAGGCCGTCGAAGACCGCGGTGCAAAGCCGCATTGGTTAACATTGAACCCTATGGGTTTGAGGAGCCAATGACGATGTGCGCTGGCGGTCGCGGTACCCACCGCCGCGGGCGTGACCGCCATTTTCTATCTGCTTAATCACTCGAGACCTGATCATCCACAGGAGAGGACCTATACTGCAAGTGCTGCTGTGACCTCGGTCTGGAAGAGACAATGGCTGCTGCGACTGGGGAAAGGGCCCCTGCCTTCACTTCAGAAGAATTGGAGAAACTTGTGGATGGGGTCCTCCCCCAGTATGCGCTACTCTACGGTCCTCCAGACCAACAGGTAAGTACACTGGGACCATGCTTTGTGGCCAATGCCTGGGTTGAGTGGGGTGAATGAACGATGGTGGGGAGGGGAGCAAATGAGGCATGCATCAAACGATAAATGAGAGCATGTGCCACATGGCAAGGGTGGGGAGGGGGGGCCACTCACATTGAGAATGCAGAAAATGATGATATTTTATTTTCTCCCCCTGTACATGTCACATAGGTCAGCGCCCATCAGAAAATCGACATTTGGCGTGCATCGCCAAGGACATCCGGACCCTGGGGGTCCATAACAGACGGGGCACCCACTGCCGCAAGAGGTGGGAGGACATCCGCCGCGGGAGCAGGAAGACCGTGGAGGCTCTGCTGGGGATGGCCTCCCAACGTAGGAGGGGTGCCACTCGTCAATTGACCCCCCTGATGTCCCGGATCCTGGCGGTGGCCTACCCAGATTTGGATGGGCGCGTGAGGACATCACAGCAGAAACAAGGGGGTGAGTACAAGCACATTCTGCTATCTTAGCGCGCAGTGGAGGTGTCTGGGTGGGGGAGGAGGGCTGTGGGTATCCCTAGGCCAGGGTGATTTCTGTAGGCTAGGCCCCTCCGTAAGGCATGGCCCTGTGTCACCTATGTGTGCAGTTGTCGTCCATAGGCTTGTAGGCCAAGTCCCAATGATTGAGTAGTGTACCCCAAGTGCGCAGCGTAGTGCAGGGGGCTTCTGTGTCTGTCCTCTCCGCCAACTGTGTTGCCAATGCATGCACTCAACATGTCTTTTATTCCCCCCACCCCCTTTTTTGTTGCTCTTCCTGTTCATGTGTGCATTAGCATCATCAGGCGGAGGAGAAGTGGCATCGGAGCACGAGGGTGCTGCATTTCACATGGCCCTGGAGGGCCATGCAACCGTCTCGGAGTTCACCAGTGAGACGGAGGGAGAGGGGAGCTCCACAACGGGGACACATGGAGACACCAGCGACACAGACACGTCCTCGGAAGGGAGCTCCCTTGTGGTGGCGGCAACATCCGTGCCCACCGCTACAACAGGTACAGCCGCCACCCAGCGCACCAGCTCCACCCTCCAAGCAGCCCCTCAGCGTTCGCCCTGTGCCCGCTCGCACACGAAGGCAGGCATCTCCTTCGCCCCGGGCACCTCAGGCCCTGCCCCAGTTACCCCTGCTGCTCTCAGTGAGGAGGTCATTGACCTCCTCAGGACGCTCATTGTTGGGCAGTCTACCCTTTTGAATGCCATCCAGGGGGTAGAAAGGGAGGTGCACCGGAGCAATGCATACCTGGAGGGCATTCATTCGGGTCAGGCTGCCCATCAGCGATCGTTCAACGCTCTGGCCTCAGCACTGACGGCAGCCATTGTCCCTGTCTCCTGCCTCCCTCCTCCAACTTCCTCAACCCAGTCCCACTCCCCTGTTCCTCTGCCTATCCCAGACACACCTACAGACCAGCCTGCACACACCTCAACACCCAAGGGCAGCTCATCCAGACATAAGCACCACACATCACACAAGCATTCACACAAGCAACAGCCACATGCAGACATGCCAACAGCCACTGCCTCCTCTGTGTCCCCCTCCTCCTCGTCTCCCTCCTCCCTCCCTGTGACGTCTCCACTCACACTTGCATGCACAACATCATCAGCCACTACGTCCATCACCAGCACACCCACCAGAACACTCTGCACATGTGCAGTCACCTCCCCCACTGCCATTTACACGTCCCCTGTGTCCTCTCCCAGTGTGTCTGTCACCCCCTCTTCCAAACCACACAAACGCAGGCAGCCACCCACCCAACAGCCATCCACCTTACGACAGCCTCCATCACAAGCACCTGCACCCAAAGACACCAGACTTGACTCTCCTACAACCACATCCTCTTCCTCCACTCCCATACCCACTGCACCTACCCTTCCCACTGCTCCTAAAAAGTTTTTCCTGTCCAAAATTAACCTCTTTCCATCACCTGACCCACCCCCTCCATCTCGTAAGAGTCCAGTCAGCACCTCAGCCACCACAACCCCTGGACCTGCAAGGACAATAGTCCAAGGATATTGGAGTCCACCACCTTCAAGGGCAGCTACTTCGGCTAGCAGTAAAGGGACAGCCAGCCCACCCCCTGGGAAAAAAACAAAGAAAGTCAAGGCCCGGCGCAAGAGGCCAGAGACGGCAGCCTCCAAAGGCACTACCCTGGCACCGTCAGGAAGTGTGGTGCCACCTGGCACATCGACAAAGGGAGGCAAGGGCCACAGAGGATCAGGGAAGGATGGCAAGGGCAGCACGGCCGACAAGTCCGGCAGCAGGCGAGCTGCCCAGGAGGGCCCCACCAGCCCCATTCTGGGTGTGAAGGAGGACACCCACGGGCCCGGGACTCCAGCACAGGAGGGCCCCGCAAGCGATAAGTCGGATGGCGAGTGAACTCCATATATTGGCCGGATCTGGTGCCCTGGAGACACATGTCAAGAACCGCTGAACAGGGCCCCGCCGTCTCAAGAACCGCTGAACAGGGCCCTTCAAGTCAAGCACCGCTGAACAGGGCACCGCCGTCTCAAGCACCGCTGAACAGGGCCCTTCAAGTCAAGCACCGCTGAACAGGGCACCGCCGTCTCAAGCACCGCTGAACAGGGCCCCACCATCTCAAGAACTGCTGAACAGGGCCCCGCTGTCTCAAGAACCGCTGAACAGGGCCCTTCAAGTCAAGCACCGCTGAACAGGGCACCGCCGTCTCAAGCACCGCTGAACAGGGCCCCGCCGTCTTAAGAACCGCTGAACAGGGCCCCGCCGTCTCAAGAACCACTGAACAGGGCCCTTCAAGTTAAGCACCGCTGAACAGGGCACCACCGTCTCAAGCACCGCTGAACAGGGCCCCGCCGTCTCAAGAACCGCTGAACAGGGCCCTTCAAGTCAAGCACCACTGAACAGGGCACCGCCGTCTCAAGCACCGCTGAACAGGGCACCGCCGTCTTAAGCACCGTTGAACAGGGCCCTTCAAGTCAAGCACTGCTCCGCTGGGCCCTTCATCTCAAGCACTGCTCTGCTGGGCGCCGCCGTCTCTGCACCGCTCCGCTGGGCCCTTCATCTCAAGCACCGCTCCACTGGGCCCTTCATCTCAAGCACCGCTCCACTGGGCCCGCCGTCTCTGCACCGCTCCGCTGGGCCCTTCATCTCAAGCACCGCTCCGCTGGGCCCTTCATCTCAAGCACCGCTCCACTGGGCCCTTCATCTCAAGCGCTGCTCCGCTGAGCCCTTCATCTCAAGCACTGCTCCGCTGGGCCCCGCCGTCTCTGCACCGCTCCGCTGGGCCCTTCAGCTCAAGCACTGCTCCGCTGGGCCCCGCCGTCTCTGCACCGCTCCGCTGGGCCCTTCAGCTCAAGCACCGCTCCGCTGGGCCCTTCATCTCAAGCACCGCTCCACTGGGCCCTTCATCTCAAGCACTGCTCCGCTGGGCCCTTCATCTCAAGCACTGCTCCGCTGGGCCCCGCCATCTCTGCACCGCTCCGCTGGGCCCTTCAGCTCAAGCACTGCTCTGCTGGGCCCCGCCGTCTCTGCACCGCTCCGCTGGGCCCTTCATCTCAAGCACCGCTCCGCTGGGCCCCGCCGTCTCTGCACCGCTGAACAGGGCCCTTCAAGTCAAGTACCGCTGGCCCATTGGCAGAAGGGGCAGGCCCGGATCTGTGTCGGGCAGGGCTGCACGATGCACTCTGGGCACCATGCCTCCTCCAGTACCAGTGGAGTCTGTAATCCACTTGAGAGACTGTGGCTTTGCACTCCCCAGGATATGTCAGTGGGCATCCCACCCACTGTAGAGACTTGAGCGACTGTGGCTTTGCACTCCCCAGGATATGTCAGTGGGCATCCCACCCACTGTCGAGACTTGAGAGAATGTGGCTTTGCACTCCCCAGGATATGTCAGTGGGCAAACCACCCACTGTAGAGACTTGAGAGACTGTGGCTTTGCACTCCCCAGGATATGTCAGTGGGCAACCCACCCACTGAAGAGACTTGAGAGAATGTGGCTTTGCACTCCCCAGGATATGTCAGTGGGCAACCCACCCACTGTAGAGACTTGGGAGACTGTGGCTTTGCACTCCCCAGGATGGGACAGTGGCCATGGAGGCGCCTCGTGGATCTGGCGTCGTGGACTCATGTGGCTGAGGTGGCCCCCCTTTCTTTCCCCCTGAGGTGCCTGTAGTTTTGCTATCTGATGCCCCTGCAGTGTTCTCTCCAATGGATTCGGGTCTCCTGTGTGGGCTTTGCCCATGTGTTGAGGCCCATTGGCCCACGTACAATGACTGAAACCCAATTTGGACAGGACAATTTACATATGTGTATATAGTTTTAGATGTTCTAAATAATTGTTTACTTAGCCGTACAATATATTTCAATTTCATGATCATTTTATTTTGTTTTTGCATTCTTCCGGGGGGTTTCGGGGGTGTCACTCTGAGTTGTTGCTCTGCATTGATGTGTAGGTAGTTGTGGGTGAGGGTGAGGGTGGGTGTGTCACGTATGTGTGTCCCCGTAATTTTTTGCCTCCCTTGTGTCGTAGGTGCTGTACTCACCGTTGTCTTCTGTGCCGGCGTTCGTGCTCCTGGTAGAAGAGCAGGTAGACAATAGCTGGTAGGATGTGTAGTTCTGGTTCCATGCTGTCCAGATTCCTCGTAGAGTGTGTAGAGGTGAGCGTTTTCCCGTTCGTAGTCTGTTTCCGCCGTGTTTTTATCGGCGGGGCTCCCACCCCGGAAAAGGTGGCGGATTGGTGAGTTGTGATAGGGTGGGCGGTACATTGTCTTCCGCCTGTCTGTTGGCGGTGACCGCCGCGCTGTTTGTTTGTCCCGCCGTGGCGGTCGGAGTGTTAAAGTGGCGGTCTCTCTTGGCGGTTTCCGCCAGGGTCAGAATTCCATTTTTTTGACCGCCTGCCTGTTGGCGGGTTGGCCGCCGCTTTAACACCGACCGCCAGGGTTGGAATGACCCCCTATATTTCCAAGAGTTGGTGCACGTGGATCTGAGAGGTCAGCCAGTTCACCCTTCCAATAGGAATCTACTTCTCACTGGTAATCACTACATGAGGATCCAGCACTCACGAGAAACAAGTGTCCAAATAACACAGTTCACAAAAACAATGGCCTTTGTCAGATCCACTCTTTTCCAAGGAACTTCTCTCTCAATCCATAATTTTCAAAATTGCTTTTATTGCCAGATGAATTTCCAAAGCCCAAATCTTATGTGCAAACAGTCAAAGATCAAAGTCGTAGCCTGTAGCCAACACATTTTTTTTTCTATGCGAACTTCATCAGAGCTACACATAAAAATAAACATAGTTGTCCCTCCCATTAAAATACATTTTATTCCTTAAAACACTAATAAAACTTTTTAGTTGACATGCATTTTCTGAAAAAACACCATCACTCGTATTGCTCATACAAGGTGTCATTTAACTAGAATAATTGTCCAGGATCCAAATATTGGCCATATGCACCATTGTTACTTTTCACACATTATCAGCACATCACTTTTAGCATGAAAAAACCCAGTCATGAGTCTTAATTCAGTAGGGAATACTGTAGAACTTTAGTGTCTTCACCTCATTAGTTCAACAGGGAATCTCATTGATCACCTTGATTTACCACGTGTGTGTTAAAGTAATAGGATCAAACTAAATCAAATGTATTGATTCAAATAGTCTGTATGCTTGAGTTGCTGTCCAATGCAGCTACTTTATCCATTCTTGGTAGTATGACATGGCTAAGTGGTCACATGTTAAGCCCACAGGATCAAATAAAAGGATAAATTAATTCAAATAAGACATGTTCCTGAATATGTGCATAATACACCCACTAGGTTTATTATAGGTATAACAAATCGGTATGGTCACCGCAAATACTCTTTTGAGACAAAATACTTTTTCACTATTTGTTTAGGAACGTAGCCTAATATTTTATCTTAGTATAAAGTATATATCTGAGTGTCTTCATTATGCACCCACTTGGTCCACCTTAGGTGGCATAAAAAAACAATATGGTTATTACTAAAGTTCTGTTGAGACAAAAAGCATTTTCACTACACGGTCCAAGGGCACTAAAGCAGTCCCATAATCTAGTTGTATATATTAATGTAGCAAAGTATACTTCCAAAACACCATCCTAAAGTGCCATAAAGATTGTAAAAGGTAATTGCCTTCAAAGAATAACCAAAATAAATCAAGGAATTACGCCCACTACACACTATATTCTCATATACCACAGTTCCCTTTCAAGTTACACAGTTAAATACAAGTAAATATACTCCATTAGCTCTATCCACAGACACACCCAAGGCTGATATGAAAACTATGGCATCACACTAGTTCCATAAGTGCCTTCCAATGATATATTTCCTCAAAGGAAATTGTATTTTTTGGAAAAAGGAAATATAACGCATCTTACACTAGAATTTAGTTAATCAGATGTGGTGCCAGCTCCTGGCGTGCAAACAAATCTGCACCACATATTATGTGTCAGATGCAAAATTCCTTCAGTCTGTATTTTTGGAGAGGCAATCTCCTCAAGTTGAAGAAACAACACATCATACATTGTGGCTCTGCCAACAAAATCTAATCCCATTCTCTGCAGTATAAACAAATCTGCATCATATTCTATATATCCAGGTTTCTACCCCAAGTACTATTAAAAATATGCCAAGAATATTCTCTTACCCAATTCCACGGTGCCTAGCACCCAAACAAGCATGTTGAGTTTCTGGCGTGTAAGTTGCACACCATCCGGGAAGGTGTTATACTTTTCATATCTGTAATCGAAGAAGGACACCCATTCCACTATATCAGCTGTACCGACAATTCATCAAAAAAGGACTACCAAAATTATTACCCTAAATACATGGGTAAAAAGTAGCAAGAATGGAATGTGCCATTTTGGCTCAACCTTTAAGATGTATATTTCAATTGATTCACCTATCACACAGTATGTTCATTAATATGTAAACATTATTTTTAAGAACTGCTCTGCACACAATATATATATATATATATATATATATATATATATATATATATATATATATAGATGAAGTTTATTAAGTCCAAGCAACGAACACCATTCACGTCTTATCTGTGTCCTCTCTTCCTGCAACTGCCTTCTCTACTGAAGCGATTCTAGAACTCCAGCAGCTCAGCGACGTTGCTAGTATACAACATATCTACCGTTTTCCAACACATCCAACCCAAAACATGTGAAATTTCTTCCAAATATATAACTTTTCTTATCAAAATACATTTTATATACACATATTTATTATGAAAATCTCTAAACATATTAAACTACTCTAATAATAAAACATTACAGATCCCAACATGCATATAAAAAACTACAATTAAATAGTGTAATCCTTCCACCAGACAGGTCTTGCTAATGAACAGTTTTCTTTCTCCAGCTTAACTTCCGATAGAGGTTTTGCCTCACTCTCTTTATCCTTCCAGATGTTCCGTTACAATTCATTGCACAATGTAACTTTCCCTACATTCCACTTCTTGCCATCATTCAACCATACACAGTTACCCCAATCCTTTTTAACTTCCTTAGGTTTAGACCAACTGCTGAGATTTTGCTTCTGACTGCCTACCAAAGCAGTCGTTACCCAATCTCCCACTATGAATTTGTGGCTGTTCTTTTTAACCTTGACATTATATCTATGGACATATTTCTCTTGATATTTGGCAACTTTACGTTCCACACTTTGCTCCAAACTACCTTTCTTACACACTGTGTTAAAAGTTGTATGCATCCAGGCAGGTGCTGCCACCGTAATTGCCTGCCTGGCTTTTAATAAAGAAAATGGAGTTTCTCCTATAGCTGTATGAGGTGTATTGCGGTGGTTCCACAACATTTCTTTGACAGCTTCCACAACATTCTTACCATTTGCCTCTGCCAATTGTACACACGCTTTTAAATCTCTCTACAAGAACATTTTATCTTGGATGGTAAACCACTGTCCTGTGATGTGTTACTCCAATTCTCCTTAAAAACTGTTGGAAGTCTTCGGCAACAAATTGTGGGCAATTGTCACTGGCCAAGCATTCAGGATAGCCCTCTCTCCTGAATATTTCTTCACAGAAATGTATCACGCATCCAGCTCTAAGGCCCTTCACAAATGCTATCTCAGGCCACTTAGAGAAACAATCCACAAGAACTATAGCCCATTTTCCCTCTACACCCTTGCTACTGAATAGACAGCATATCTCAATAACCAGTTTATGCCAAGACTTCCTCGGAAATTGAGTAGACACAATGGTTGTCTCCTCTGATTTATGCCTTTTATCACTGCACATGCACGCAAGACACCCTCGCACAAATCTTTCTATGTCCTTGTCCATACTTGCCCATCAAAAATCTACTTGTGCTCTTCTTTTCATGCTAGACATTCCCCCATGACTTTCATGTAACAAAGTGAGCAACCTAACACATAAACTTGTAGGAACTAATAATCTTCCATTCCTTCTTAAGATGCCATCTAATTTCGACAATTCCAACCAAATCATCTTGTAATCTGCATATTCCTTCTTTACACATTCCATTGAACTATCTGTACTGGTCAGACATACAGAAATCTGCTTAAATATATTGTCTTCCAAAGTGGCTAGTCTCCATTCCTCCTTTGTTATTGCTCCGAAACACAAGTCATTGACACTCGGCACCAACCACTCTTCACCATCCTCCACACCATTCTCACTTCCATATCTAGCGTGAGTCTAGATAAACAATCCGCATTACAATTTTTCTTGCCTGGAATATATTTCAAACTGAAATTATACTCATGTAAACAATAAACCCACTTAGCAATCCGAGGTGTTGCCTTACCTGCCCCTTTTGTTGTGAAAATATCAAGCAACGGTTTGTGGTCAGTCCTTAATTCAAATGTGATCCCCCAAATATAAGTTTTAAAATGATTCACACCCCACCAACAAGCTAGCGCTTCTCTTTCAATTACTGAATCGGTTTCCTCCACCTCTTTAAGAGTACGTGACGCAAAGGCAATCATTCTTTCGTAACCTTGTTTGTTTTTTGCAATAATACTGCCCCCAGACCATATGCACTAGCATCCACCATTACAACCGATTCGCCCTGTGGATCAAATGGTGTCAATGCTACTGCTTTTACAATGTAAGACTTAACCTTTATAAATGCTTCTTGACACTTTTGTGTGAACTCATACAGTATCCCTTTTTTCATTAGTTCCCTTAATACATGTACTTTGTAAGCAAAATTTTGCACAAATCTAGAATAATACCAAGTTAATCCGATGACTTAACGTAATTGTTCTTTGTTCACAGGAGCAGGTGCCATTTCTATTGCTTCCAAATGTTATTTCTTAGGTTTCACATCTTCTGCAGATAACATATGTCCCAAATAATCTACTTGTTGACACCAAACTTACATTTGTCAATTCCCACAGTTAGACCTGATTCTTGTAATTTAAACAATACCTTATCCATTTTGTGATTGTGTTCTCCTTATTTGCCCCCATACTAAAATATTGTCTTGAAACACAAAAACCTTTGATTCTCGCACTAATATCCTACTCATGAGCCTTTGGAAAACCAAGGAAGCTGAAGCCAAACCGAAAGGTATGCGTAAAAACTGAAATGCACCCCCTGGCGTTATGAACGAGGTAAGATGTTTCGATTCGGGGTGTAACTTTATCTGATGATATGCATTCCACAGATCGATGGCCAAAAAATACTTAGCATTCTTAACACTCAAATTCATGACATTTATATGAGGTAGGGGATTGCGGTCTACCCATATGCTCTGGTTCAGATCTCTCAAATCCACACACATACGTACCTTCCCGTTAGGTTTCCAAGCTAAAACTATGGGACTGAGACAATCAGAAGACTCTATTGGTTCAATCACGCTTGCAGCACACAACCTATCCAGCTCCTCTGTAAGTTGTGTTCTCAATGCTAAAGGAACATTTCTCACCTTGTGAGTTTTGGGCTCGCTCCCTGACTTTACAATTGTACAATGCTCAAACTTCTATAAGCACCCTGATTCTTTTGCAAATAATTTGAGATACTTTTCTTGCCAAACATTGAATTTTCCACCACAGTTAACAACACCTGTTCAGGGTGATTAGGGTCTAGTAATATGCCTAATGCTTTTTGTTCTTTCCATCCCAAAAGTGCTTTTCCATTGTCAACCACATATACTTTTCCTCTGGTCAGTCTATCCTTATACCTTAATTGACAATTAAAGTAACCCATCATGGGCAATTTTACACCACAATAGCCCTCTGGCTCCACATCAGGTGGTAACAATGTACACTCACTTAACTTTTTCCACACCTGTCTATCAATTATAGTGTAGAGAGAACAGGAATCTGCTCACAAAATAACTCTGATACCGTTGATTTCCATAGTACATTTGGGAGGCTGATACCCATCCTTCACCACTCCCACAACATTTGATACGTCTGTCACACGATCAGATATCACAAGTACCTCAACAGCTCCTTCTTCCATTTCATCATCAGAAACACTGCTAGCATTTCCATTAACTAAATTCACCCTATGTCTGCTTTTCCTTTGATTCTCTGCTCTACACGTACAAGAAAAATGTCCTAACCTTTTGCACTTAAAGCATTTCGCATTAGATGCTGGGCTTGTCGCTGCATCAGCCATATGTTTTGTACTATCACATCTATAACACAAATGCTTCTCCCTTGTAACAACTCTCTTCTGCACAGTTGTAGAATCCTTCCTTCCTTTGTGTATTACATTTACCTACCCATTGTCATTTGTTTCTTGACTATGTTCATCATTCAGTTCTTTAACATATCTGGACGTATTCTCAATGCATCTGGCTATATTGATGGCTTTCTGAAATGAAGGATCTTTTAACTCTAACAATTTTTCTTGAATCTTAATGTCACTAGTTCTATTTATGAATTGATCATCTCCGATAGAGAAAGAGCTCCCCTAATCAATCCAGATGCTGCTCTCATTCTAATAACCTGCATGAGAAGCGCCTGGATTGGATGGAGCATCCTGGCTGGATGCCTGGTCTCCGTTCAGCTGTCTCAAGACAGCTGAGTGGAGAGCTTTAAAGCGCATAGCAGCCGGCCAAAGTGACATGCACACTTTGGAGCATTCAGTCCAGGCACTGCTCCAGTCCTCTGCTGCCCGAAGCAGAGGCAGTCCTGTGCTGCCGGCAGCAGAGGACACGCCCAGCATGACTCTGGGCTGGTGCACTGTGCAGGAAAAATAAAATGACAATTAAATCTTTTAATTGCCATTCTATTTTTTCCTGCGCTGCTCGCATAGGGCCAGGGGATGACGCTCCCCTGCCCTTCGAGTAGAAACCACCGCTGGATAGTAGTGATTTCAGAGCCCCATTTATCCCCAGTTTTTAATTATGGTCCAGCCTATCAAGGGATCATTGTTACTGAAGCATGCACGCCAGGCAACAAGAGCGTGGACCATTCGCATAGGCGTGGTTAGACCTCACCATGCACAGAAAACATCTTACAGGCAGCCCTATGTAAGTACCTCTAATGTTTCACTGGATGGCAGAGTGTTTTCAATTTGGCACCAACCCATTTTATTTCAACATTATTGAGGGCTGCTTAACACTGATCAGCGGATGGGGGCTAGTAAAGAATCAGCCTGCCTTTGCAATATTACGTGATTACTTTAGTGGGTGAGTCCTTCTCCACCCCCACACATTCTATATGTTATCCTATAGCATATTATGTGCACTACAGTGGTTAGCATGGTTTTAAATCACATATATCATGTTAATTGTACTGTCTGTTTTTACACCAACACTAAGATGGTGCCTGGAGAGAATCTGTCTCCCTGGCCACACAACATGTTTGCACTAATGGATGAATCCATCACTGCCCCCTAAACATGTTAATGGGCAGTTTCAACATATACCGTGTTTGGCATGTTTTTCGGTCACAACTGTGCGTACACTTGGCACATTCCCCTGCAGGAGTTTTAATGGGTTTGCACGTCCTTTGGGGACTTCTGGCCCAGCGTTCACTATATCTGCTCTGTGGCTGGTTCAAGGGAAAAGCCAGAAAATTGAAACACCACGCACTCCGAACAAAAGCTCTTACTATATGGCACCAAAGGAACAAAGCAAGTCATCACAACCCTTCCCAAAAGAGCGCTCCTGTTTTAATTGTATCCATTCACCCTTTCCTCCTTCCATTCGCCTGCTGATATCCACCATTTCATTCTGTCATTCATTCATTCTTTCACCCATCATTCAGTCTTTCACCATTCTGACCGTCCACCCATACATTTCCAGTCTATCCATTCATCTCAATATGTAGCCATCACACCTATCCATCCACGCACCTATCATTCATCCATCCTTTCACACATCCAACTTTTCAGTCACTCACTCATTCATCCATCCACCCTTTCATCAATCCATCGACCCTACCTTTCACTCATCCATCCATTATTTCCCTCATCCATCTATCCACCCTTTAATCCATTTATCAATCCACCTTCCCTTTCAATCATCCATCCATACTTTCACTCAGCCATCCTTTCACTCATCCATCCATCATTTTATCTCTCCTAATCTTTCCATCAATCCATCCCTCATCCACCTATCCATCCACCTTTCACTCACCCATCAATTCACTTTAATCCATCTATCTACCCTATCTATGCATCACCCACTTTCACTCATCAATTCATTCTTCTACTCATCCATCCTTTCACTCATCCATCCATCATCCTTTCTCTCCTTAGCCACCCACCCTTTCATTCATGCATCCATTCTTTCATTCATCCATCCATCATTCTTTCTCTCATCATCCATCCATCCATCCACCCTTTCATCAATCCATCTATCCTCCCTTTCACTCATTCATCCATTCTTTCTCTTGTCATCCATTATCCTTTCGCTCATCATCCATCCATCTACCCTTTCACTCATACATCTAACCACCTGTACACCCTACCATCCATCACCCTTTTATCCATCCATCCATCCTCCCTTTCACTCATTCATCCATTCGTTCACTCACCCATCCTTACATCCTTCCCTTCATTCATTCATCCACCTACCCATCCATCCTTTCACTCACTCATCCATCCACCCTTTAACTAACATATTCATCCTTCCTTTCAATCACTCACCTTTGTCTGCCAAGTTGCAGACAGGAGATGCCCATCAAGAACTTCGACTCCACTGTAGCTACCAAAGTTGTGGGTTCCTAACCACCCCACATCCATCCTTTCACTCATCTGTGCATTCCTTCGTTCATCCATCTATCCACACTTTCACTCCATCCATCCATACCATCATTCAACCATCCATACCTTCTCTCATCATCCATCCACTCTTTCATTCATCCATCCATACTTTGTCTCATCATCCATCCACCCTTTCACTCATACACCCATCCATACATTTACCCTTTCACCCTGTCTTTCATTCATCCTTCCATTTTTTCACGTATTCATCCATCCACCATTTTATCCATCCATCCACCCAACCACCCTCTCTGTCACTCATCCATCCTTTCTTTACTCACCAATCCATTCTTTTACTCACCCATCCATCCACCCTTTCATTCATACATCCATCCATCCTCCCTTTCACTCACACATCCATCCATCTGACTTTTCATTCAACCATCCATACTTTCACTCACTCAAGCATCCATAATTTCTCTCATCATCTATCACTCATCCATCCGCCTACCCTTTCACCCTCTCTTTCATTCATTCATCCATCATCCATTCTTGAACTTAATCATCCATCCGCCCTTTAATCCATCCATCCATCCTCTCTTTCACTCATCCATCCATTCTTTTACTCGTCCATCTTACATCCATGCTTTCACTTTTACCCACCAACTGTTTTACTCAACCATCTATCCACCCTTTCACTCATACATCCATCCACCCACCCTTTCACTCACACATCCATCCATCAGCCATCCATCCATTCACTCACTCATACACCCATTCACCCTTTCACGTTATTTTTGACCCCAGCTGACATTTTTTATGCCTCACCTGGTGACATGGAGGGAATCTTCAAGCCAGGCGAGTCGGGACTCAGGGATGCTGACTAATTTAAATAAACACACGCACATGCAATGCGCAATAACTTGCTCTTTGCTTCACTGTCCCCACGAGTCTGCTTGCTGGCAGTAAATCTAAGGCATACCGGCACTCAAAAGGCATCCAGCATGAACTGCAGCGTGGAAAGCAGCACCTCGAGTCTGCGCAGTGTGTCTTCAAAAGTCCAGCTCACACACTGCGCACACTCGATTTCGTGGCTTCCTGCTTGTAGTCTCTACCTCATACTTTACCAACTCATCACAAGGTCTGGTACCACCCCACCCTGTGACGAACTGGAAAAGGGTGTGGTGACAATGGTCTCCTCTCTCTGATTGACATGGAGGCCGAGAGCTGGAGGGCTTGAATCTGAAACGCCCAGGACTAACTCTACCTCCACGTCATCAGGGGGTGGAGACTGAACCTTGATGCAGTGTCTTTGCCGAGTTGATGACCTCACAGGCCTCAGGGCTGTGAGATTGTCAGCTCAGCAAAATTCTCTGGACTTTGTGCCTGCCCAGGAAAGCGTCACTCCACTGTCATCACTGCAACGAGTACGGTCAGTTAGTAGTGTAGAGCAGCCTCAAAGATAATTAATCAACATGTAAATACACTGTGTTCACAAGTTGTTTTAACAAAGCAGTTTCAGCTTTGCTTCGATGCATTATTTTTCACCGAGAATGTAAAGGGTCGGAGCCCCGACGCCCTTGAAGAGAAACTGCCACTGGTCAGCAAAGGTTCTTAATGCAGATACATACTGTTCCACAGTCTCACCCGGTAACTGAGACCTTGAAAAGGACTTATGCCTCTCTACCACAATACTAGTTTTCTTACCATAATTATCTTCTAGAGCTTTCATAGCATTCACATACACATCAGATGAAATGTCCTCAGCTTCCGACACTTCATCCCCATCCCCTTCATGGTTGGTTGTAACACTACGTGTAGCTTTAGGTAAGGTTTTTAAAACCTTCCTCCCTTCTATGCCCATACAATGCTTCAAAAAGCGCAAGTTTTGGCAATGCTTCAAAAGTTATTCCTCCAACAGCCTCTAAGTAAGTCTCAAAAGACTCATGCCAATCTTCCCATACCATCACTGGAGTCCCAGGACTTTGTAAACATTTTTGGGAGTTAAAATTGACACATCCCTAACAAACAGTGGGCGTCATTCTGAGTCTGGCGGGCGGCGGAGGCCGCCCGCCAGACTTCCCCCCTCCAAAATACCGCTCCGCGGTCGAAAGACCGCTGAGGGTATTTTGGCTTTTGCACTGGGCTGGCGGGCGACCGCCAAAAGGCCGCCCGCCAGCCCAGTGCAAAAGACCCTTCCCACGAGGACGCCGGCTCAGAATTGAGCCGGCGGAGTGGGAAGGTGCGACGGGTGCAGTGGCACCCGTTGCGTATTTCAGTGTCTGCAATGCAGACACTGAAATACAAAGTGGGGCCCTCTTACGGGGGCCCATGCAGTGCCCCACGACAACCCATACCGCCATCCTGTTCCTGGCGGGAGAACCGCCAGGAACAGGATGGCGGTATGGGCTGTCAGAATCCCCCATGGCGGTGCAGCAAGCTGCGCCGCCATGGGGGATTCCCAGGGCAGCGGAAAACCGGCGGGAGACCGCCGGTTTTCCACTTCTGACCGCGGCAAAACCGCCGCGGTCAGAATGCCCTGCGGGGCACCGCCAGCCTGTTGGCGGTGCTCCCGCCGACCCTGGCCCCGGCGGTAAGGAACCGCCGGGGTCAGAATCAGGCCCAGTGTTTTTAACCTAAAAAAAAAGGTTCCCCTTTTTTTTAACAATATGTATTGATTAATAATATTAATTTATATGCTCAGCAATTGCGCTGTATGCTCTTTAAGCACATTACTATTTCAAATCCCAGACAAAATTAACTAAAATACCAATTGTAGTCACCGCTGTCACCATTGTCTGTTGTTCATGCAAATCTGTGCCACATTTGTTTCAGTAGTCCACAATCCAATCTGTAAAACCGTTCCAAGTTATCCAATTCACCGTAGTCTTCTGTCCGATGCTCCACTTTGAACTCGACTTCCTCTTTTAAATACGACTTCCCCGTCAGGTCGCACCAGTATCCTTTACGTTGTGTTGTCCTGGAAACACCATGCTTACACCACACGACGTCCTGACACAACTTCCTTTTCTGACGTGTCACGTTGCCTATGTCGTGTTGCCCTGGAAACACCACAACAATGTTGCTAGGTGTAGTTGACCTTCACGAGGCTCCGATCGGAATGGTGAGTTTGAATGAACCACATGCACACATGTGTTTTTAAACGTATACATACATACGTACGTGTGTTCTAACCTTGCCACTATGTTATGTTATGTTAATGATGTATAGAGCGCATGGATACCCAAGGGCTTCCCAGCGCTAAAAGAAATATCTGTATCTTATCAGTGCCATAACAGTGCCTAACACAGAAATAAAAAGGTCTTCAGTTTCTTGCGGAAGAAAATTTCAATATGATCCTGACTAAGTCCTCCACAATGTATACCCATAGGCCCACCACGATCCTGCGGCGGAGTGCGTGCCAAATTCCTTTTCTTCTCTTCCTTCGGCAATGCGACGCGTCTCCCGGCGCACCGCTGATATGTAAAAAATGCAGGACAATCCCTCAACGCAGCTGCCCCAGTGCACTCACAGCTTCCAATTGTTCAAAAGAGACAAATTCCAACAACACAGCTTTTGCCACCAGACACGATCCGCTCTGCAAATAGAGGATTTTGATGACACAGCTCATATAGGTTGTCTCACGTAATCGTAAAAAGACAGGGTTTGTCGGTTGCTAGTTGCTTCTTCTTTTTATTTTAAGATCAGCCTCTTGAACACGATGGATATGTGCATCCCTCCCTCGTCGCCATTTTTAAGAACTGCTCTGTGCACAGTAGACATATATATATATATATATATATATGCTCCAAAAGGTCCAAAAAAGGCACGCTCACTTCGTGTCGGTGCCTGCACCAGGGAAGGACCTAATCCCAACAATATTGTTCATACCAGTTTGACAATAATCTCAAGGATGCGGCACTCACAGGATTACACCAATCTTCTTTTATTACATGAAATAAAAAAAACTGACACCAACGCGTTTCGACCTTCCCGGTCTTGATCACGGTAATAATACAGTCCATTAAGTGCACTATTTATACTGATCCTCTAAGCCATGCCCTTATGTGGCATTCTGGGATGTGTTATCTTAATAATATGTGCTTGTATTAACACCAATCCAAAAACTTCACTACCCCCAGTGTATCCAAATAATACAGAAAACCAGCAAACAACTCCGTGTAAACAAAATATTAAAACAAAATAACTTCAAATAAGATGGCTGAAAATAAACATTACAAAATATATTCTACCCATCATTTCAACTTGTTATAATATCACACTGTCCTCATTATTTTATTACCACCCTTACAAAATCTCATCTCATTTTTAAACACATTTTTATACATTTACCTATGGGGTCTAATACCCCAATTATTCTAAATATCGACTATTCCCTTCCTTTAGTTAATATACTCCATTGATTTTTTACATCGACAGTATGATCTAGTTCCTATTGTACAACCATTCTCACAGATGACAGTATAATTCTTCATCATAGTCAATCCCAAATGGCATCTTGGTCTTTAATCTAATGATATAACTGGACTCCAAACGCCTCAATCTCTGCACCCTATCACCTCCCCGTTCATGTTTTTGGATTGTCGCAATGTCATAGTATTTCATGGACAACCAATCCAGTACTGAGTGAGTTTTCAAATGTTTGGTCATAGCTTATATGTTCTAAAATACGCTTCTTCAGGGGGCATTTAGTACTCCCTACGTATCTGAGACCACATCGGCATTCCAACACATATACCACAAAAGATGTTTCACATGTGATTCTTTCTCTGATCATAATTTCTCTTCCTCTAAAGTCTGTTATAACCTTTTTATTGCATCCAATTTTGCATGGTTTACATTTTGTACAGCAAAAGAAACCTTTGTTACCGTCCTGTAGCCAATTAGGAATTTTGGACATCTCTAAGTGACTCTTTACTAACATATCTTTCAAAGATGATACTTTCCGATATGTAATTGATGGGCGAGTGCCCACTCTTTGTCCAATGTCACTATCTTTTTGAATCAGGTGCCAGTATTTGTTCAATATTTTCAGTATTTGTTGATTCTCTTTACTATAATCTAGGATCAATCTAATCTCATTCATTATTATTAGGCTTCAGGTTTTGTGGAACAAGTGAATGGCACACTGAAATCCAGACTGGCAAAAGTGTATCCTTCAATGTCATTGAAATGGCCTGATGCTCTGCTTCTTGTGTTAAAGTGTTTATGGAGTGTACCTGATCGTAAGACTGGACTGCCCTTCCCCCATGAAATCATAATGGGAAGGGCGATGTGACTGCCAGCAATTCCTGCAAATAAACTTGTGAATATCACTGATGATATGGTCCTAGACTTTTTCAATGGACTAGCTGATGTGGTGCACTCCATGTCTCATCAGGTTGGAGTGGCCACAACACTTCCACATCGAGAACAATGCCGTGACCTCAATCCAGGTAATTGGGTCATAGTGAAGAAACATGTCAGGAAGACGTGTTTAGAACCTCGCTGTCGTGGACTGTACCAGGTGATCCCAGTGACGACAACTGCTGTAAAGTATGCTTTCTCAACTGGATATGCGCTTCCCATATTCGCAGAGTTGAGTGTCCCCTCATCACGACAGCGCCTGCCCCAGAAGAACCAGTGGTGCAGGACAGGCAACAAGAACAAAACACTCAGGCTCTCAGGAACCAGACTGAGCTAGAAACAGCACTTGAGCAAGCTGAGGGTTTTTTTGAATGAGTCACATCTGAGATTGAAACAGAGACAATTAAATATTGCCCTGTGGTTAATGAGTCAGACTCAGAATCAGACCCCAAAGAAGGAACTAGTGCTGGGAAAATGCAAGTGGAAGCTGGAGACAGTTGGCCCAAAAGGAAGGATAGAGGGAAAGTGAGTTTGCCCAAAGAATGTGTGCCACCATCAATTGCTGAAGAAGAAGAAAGCTCTGATCTGAGTGAAAGTGATGGCAAAGGTGTGGCACTAAGGAGATCAAAGAGAACAGGAGTGCCTAGTCATAAGTTTTCTTCACCAGAGGGAACTTACTTTACAAATGACGCAGTCACGGATAAAGAGTTCTGGGAATATTGGAGTAAACATACTGGTTTGGTTGAACCTTCATGAACTGAACATTGTGGTTGAGTTGTATTTTGAATTCTTATTACCCTCAATGAACTTGGTTTGTTTAGATGTTAGAAACATTTTTGTAGCTTGGGACAGAGAATTTGGAAGGTTTCCTAGGCCTCGGTGAAAGAAAAAAAAGGGTTGTCATTTAGAAGAACACAGAGTAGGGCTTAGGAAGCCTCAAGGAAGAATTATACGCTATTGTTCAATGAACTCTGAACTTTGTTGCTGTTCGCATTGGTGAAACCAGCAAAGATATATTTTTCTGCTGCAGTATTTACTTTGATGACAGATCTGATTCTAAATACGTAATGGAGCTAAACAAGAAAAATAGGAGCAGATACATAATAGGTGCTTTACTGCTAAAGTTCCTTGTAGTAGTAGTAAAGTTATTAATAGATGTGTTTTCTTCTACACATTCTGAAGAAAAGAAGTCACCTCTCAGAGTTTCCCCACAAAAGCTTAGTCCTAAGGATAATAACGTTTATTTGTTAGATGATAAAACATTACATTTAGACAAATCTAGAGGAGATTACTCAGATAATGTATATTTTAAGCTGTTGTATGAGTATGTAAATACAGTGAATGCAAGAGATTGCTATGTAGGGCACAGTTACCTGCATCTGTGTCAAAAGGCATCACATACCATCACCTTCCATTGACAAATGGTATTTCTTGTAGCCTGCTATTAAATATATTTTACAATAAGGGAAGTTTTCAGTATTACTTTTTGAATTATGATGTAGTGTTGCCAGAAGTTCCTGTGTTTAAGGACCTGATCACGAACCCGTATTGTAACCCTCTCAGGTGCCAGGTACGGGCTGGTCTCGTCCTTGGCCACGGTTGCCATGTGCCGAGGATGAGACCAGCTTGTCTTGCACCTGGCCCACGGGGGAGTGCTAGCACTCACCCTTAAGCCTCCTACCCACACCACCCTCTCAGGGATGGAAGGGGAATCGCTTCCCCTTCCAGCCCGACCCCCCTCCGCAATCTGATGACATGCCGACGTCATCAAATGCTGCTGGGGACACACTGGAAGCCATTTGCTTCCAGCACGTTGATCGGAGATGACCCTTTTCAGTTGAGTCCTTTTCCTGAAGGGGTTTTATGGGGAAAAACAGACACAGTGCCTGTTTTGAGTGGATTCCTGCTCCACGATCGTGGACGAGGCCCGCGATCGTGCAGCAGGAATCTACCCCCTAAACACCTGGGATTGTTTTTTTTTTGTATTTTGGGGTGCAACCCCTTAGGCAAGGGTTACTCCCCTAGGGGCAGTTATGCATCCGTGTTTAGACCCCCCTGGGGGAAAGATTGGCCATTTGTTCGGCCGATCTGACCGGGGGGGGGAGGGAGTTAAAACCCACTAGACACCAAGATCACGTTATTTTTTAGATTTTTGGACAGCGACCCCTTGGGAAAGGGTTGCTGCCTTGGGAGCATGATATTTTTTATGTTTCCAAACCCCCCCCCCCCGGCTAGATCGGCCATGTTTTTGGCCTATCTGGCCCCCAGGGGGGTCAAAACCCACTAGGCCCCAGGGATTGTTGTGTTTGTGTATATTTTGGGGGCACCCCATGGGCTAGGGTCACCCCCCAGAAAGGGGTATAAGAGTGATGGACATGTGGGGGCAGATCGGCCTATTTTTGTAGGCCCTTCTGCCCCACGGCAAGGCATTATGCAAAAAACAGCTCAGTTTTCTTTAGGAAAATGTGATGTGTCCACGTTGTGTTTTGGGGCATTTCCTGTTGTGGTCACTAGGCCTACCCACACAAGTGAGGTACCATTTTTATCAGGAGACTTAGAGGAACGCTGGGTACAAGGAAGTTTGTGGCTCCCCTTAGATTCCATAACTTTCCATCACCAAACTGTGAGGAAAAAGAGGTTTGCAAAGGATTCTGGGTAACAAGACCTGGTGAGAGCCCAACAAATCACCCCATCCTGGCTTCCCCTAGGTGTCTAGTTTTAAAAAATGCACAGGTGTGGTAGGTTTCCCTAGGTGCCAGCTGAGCTAGAGGCCAAAATCCACAGCTAGGTCCGTTCCAAAAAACACGTCAGATTTCAATGTAAAAATGTTATGTGTTGATGTTGCATTTCCTGTTGCGGGCATTAGGCGTACCCACACAAGTGAGGTACCATTTTTATTAGGAGACTTGGGGGAACACAGAATAGCAGAACAAGTGTTATTGCCCCTTGTCTTTCTCTACATTTTTTTCTTCCAAATGTAAGACAGTGTGTAAATAAGACTTCTATTTGAGAAATGCTCTTTAATTCACATGCTAGTATGGTCACCCCGGAATTCAGAGATGTGCAAATAAACATTGCTTCTCAACACCTTATCTTGTGCCCATTTTGGAAATACAAAAGTTTTTGACTCTTTATATTTTACCAACATGACATCACAGGAAAAAGTTACAGAGTAAAACTTGGAGCAAAATGGCTGTTTTTTAGCTCAATTTCAATATTTAGTTATTTCAGCTGTTATTTTCTGTAGGAAAACCTTGTAGTATCTACACAAATGACCCCTTGCTGAATTCAGAATTTTGTCTACTTTTTAGAAATGGTTAGCTGTCCAGGATCCAAACACAAGCCTTCTTCTGCAGCCCTTTTTTCCTATTTCTTTTTTTATTTTTTATTACATTTTTGCTGTATTTTGCCTAATTTTGTGATCTCCTCTGCATGGGTAGCTTGTGTGGACAAAACGTTATGAGTGCTTAAGTGCGAACTGCTTAAAATAGCCAAAAGAAGGCCTGGCACCTGAGGGGGGAAAAGGCCTGGGAGCGAAGGGGTTATAGGTGAAGTGATTGAGGAAGATATTTTGTGTCATTAAAACCTTTGGACACTGCATATGCACATAGAAACAATTCGATCTGTTTGATGGCTGAAATAGAAAAGACATTTTTTAATTTGGTGGAGGATCGAAGAAGGGAGTTAGAAAACATATACAAAACAGATAAAAACCTTGCAACACAACATACAGGGAAGGAGGAAGAAATAGAACACCAAATGCAAGGACATTTGCCAGCTTTAACTTTAGAACGCAACATAAAGGGAAATTGTGCATACACATTGACCAGAGCTATGTAGAACCGTTGTTCATAGGGAAAAGTGATTGTGAGCATGCTTTTGATTTAGGAGGAAAAGAGTGAGTCCTTTTTGGATGGCAAGGATCCTGTGATTCCAAGTGTGTTTTATTTGTGGACAGCATGCATGTTTTAAGTTGCTGAAAGGATGGCATGGCATGTGTTATCTAGAGATAGTATTTCCAAAGATCTATCATGTAGAACAGTGGTTCCCCACCTTTTGACTTCTGTGGACCCCCACTTTACCATTACTGGAGCCTGGGGACCCCCACTGAATCTTTATAGGACTCTGTGGACTCCCTACTGAGTCATTACTGAAAGGTGAGGACCTACTCTGTTGATGTTATTTAGTTTTCTAAGCAGTCACGGACCCCCTGAGGAGGCTTCGCGGACCCCCAGGGGTCCCCGGACCACAGGTTGGGAACCACTGATGTAGAACATCATGTGTGGGAAGTGAAACCCAGAACTAGGTGAGGAGCTAGTGCTGCAGATATAGTGGGAGATGTTTTGGGTGCATTGATTCCATCAGTGTGAGTGATTTTGAATGACCTAAAGATTTGGAAGTTGTAAACAATAGTGGATAAACTGGCTACTAGCACAGCAAATTTGTTGTTGGTAAACACTGAAATGGCTGTGATAAGATCAATGGTTTGACAAAACTGGCTTGCACTAGATTTGTTGTTTGCAAAAGAAGATGGAGGGGGTCATTACAACCCTGGCGGACTGTGTTAAAGCTGCAGTAATACCTGCCTGCATCCTCGCTCTACCTTCATCCACAAAGAGGCAGAAGCAAAGCATTAACATGCAGTAGCGGTTCCGGGTCAGCGGAGGCAGCACCAGTGGGAAGCAGGCTCTGACGGCGTGACAGGCTCTGCCGTGGAGGAGAAGGCAGGGTTCCTTCCCCGCGCTGCTGCCGGCCGAGGGAGGGCTCCTCGGGGCGAGGAGCGCCTGCTAGTGCCTGCTAGTGCCCGCACGCCCTGCCGCCCAGGTACGAGACCGGGGGACTGCTACGGGCAACGACTGCTGGAGGGTACTCTGTGCCTTAACGAACCACTCCCCACCCTCCCGAGGCCTCACCCTCTCCTTCCTGAGGAGCAGCCGGGGAGAAGGCTAGTCTCGGCGGAGCAAGAGCAAGGGCCAGGAGTGACCGCGCTGCCGAGGAGCTGAGGAGCTGAGGAGCTGAGGGCCGTAGAAACACACCGCCGCCATGGCGCACTCCCCTGTGGTAGTGCAGGTGAGCCCCTAGCCCGGAAGAGGTTCCGTGCCCGCCGCAGAGCCCAACGTAAACCCAGTGCAGGGAGAGGTGCCCTCTACGGGGGGAATAGACTGCCACGCGCCGCCCTGCCAGCCTTGGAAACTCCGCGCCTGTGACAGCCTGTGACAGACAGATAGCCGCCATTTGCTGCTACCAAGAGAAGACCAAAACGTCGCCGGAGCAACCAGTTTCGCCTTCCAGCGCCCGGCGCAAGGGGACGGAAGGATAAGCCGGCGGCCTGCGAGAGGCCTCGTAAAGGACCGTGCCTGTGCCGGGCCTCGGGGGCCCATAGGCCGCACAACTCACAGTAGGCCGCACCGATCCTTGCATCCCTTTTTAGCCCAAGCAGCTGCCCAAGGTGACGTTCGGGAAGAAGCCGCCGACATTGCCGACATTGCCCGCTGGAGCGTGAGAGCGGGAAAAGGAAGACGGGGAACCGTAAATTAGGATACACGCGTAGACCCGCAGAGGGAAAAGGACTGACCCAATTCCCCGGATAACCGGAAAGGACTGAGTTGTCTGTGCCCGCATCCCTTTTGGACTTTTGGACTTTTCGGGCTTCGGACTTTCGGACTGACGGCACTCAGTCCGCTCAATACGGACGCCTGGCTCCCCAGAAGGACTGAGGGTTTGAGCCTGGCATCTCGTAAAGGACTCAGTACCATCGGCACGCTCCGGAGGCCTGTAAGGGATCATCGTAAGGGATCATCGTAGCCCGCAAGGACTGATATCCCGAGCGACACTCAGGTTCTGTTTCCAGTAAGGACTGGGGTGCTTTGTGTTTCATTGGGGGAGCGGGGGAGCGGGGAGCGGGGCCCTCAAGAGGCTAACCGGCCTTTTATTTATATTTTCAAGCAGCCCTTATCATCTTATTATCTGTGCGTAATTGGGAAAAGCCTTATTCGATTTTAAAAGTGATAATTTGTGACTGCTAAGCATGTCAAAGCAAAAAGTCCCCTCTATACCCCAGACATTGGATAATTATTTAATGAAGATTGTTAGTAAAATTAATTGCGAGAGGAGACAATCCCTAGGGCTTAGCAGCCCCCCCCATTATCTAGTGTGCAACTTTCACCGGCTCCATTGGCTCTGGATGACAGTAGTAGTGTCTGCACTAATTCCGGTGTTCCTGATAGGGAAATGATTATGCAGAATACTTCTACTTTAGTCGATCTAGAGGCTTCTACTGATCCCATAGTGCAACACCCACCCACCCCACCCACCCCACTACCCAGAGTGGTTAGAGCATGTAGAAAGACCCAGACTAAACGTGGGGGTGCTCGGCCCGCAAAAAAAAAGATTAGTTAGCCCCCTCAAGAATCCAGATAAGGATGAGGATAATACGGCAAATATCGACGACGTTAAACTAGATGCAGCTGCAGTAATACCACAAACAGGCCAGCGGACAAAAAAAGGGAATTATGACCGTGGCGGAAACCGCCAACAAAGACAGCCACTTTAACACTCCGACCACCACGGCGGTACAGACATGCAGCGCGGCGGTCACCGCCAACAGACAGGCGGAAGACAATGTACCGCATCAGTATCACAACCCGCCAATCCGCCACCTTTTCCGGGGCGGATTCACCGTGGATAAAAACACCGCGGAAACAGCTTTTGCAATGGGAAAACGCTCACCTTAACACACTCCACGAGGAAGGAGGGCACCATGGAGCCAGAACTACAAATACTCCCTGCGCTTGTCTTCCTGCTCCTCTACGATCACCAGCAACGTAGGCGCCAAAGACAACGGTGAGTACTGCAGCTACATAGGGAAGGGGGAGGCAAAAGTCAGGAACACACACATGCAACACCCCCACCCCCAACCCGACCCTCACCCACTACAACACATACACCAATGCATTTCCGAACATCACAGTAACAACCCCCAACCCCCCTGGATAAATGCTAAGACAAAACAAAATGAGTTGAAACATAGTAATGTATCAAAAATCAATATATACACATTCCAAATATATACATCACAAATAGTAGTACAGGTATGCACATTTCAATGTCCGTGGACCACTGGACCCAAAATGCATGGGCGAGGCCCACACACGATACCTGTCCTGGAACGGAGAGAACACTGCAGGGGCATCAGATAGAAATACAACAGGCACTTCAGGGGGAAGGGAAGGGGGGGGCACCTCAGCCGGATGACAGCACCACGCCAGATCCACGACTGGGCTCCATGCCCATTGATGTATCCTGGGGAGTGCAAAGCCACAGTCTCTCAAGTCTCTACAGTGGGTGGCTTGCCCACTGTACCATCCCGGGGAGTGCAAAGCCACAGTCTCTCAAGTCTCTACAGTGGGTGGCTTGCCCACTGTACCATCCCAGGGAGTGCAAAGCCACAGTCTCTCAAGTCTCTACAGTGGGTGGCTTGCCCACTGTACCATCCTGGGGAGTGCAAAGCCACAGTCTCTCAAGTGGATGCATGTCTCCACTGGTTCTGGAGGGGGACTGGTGCCCAGAGTGCTTCATCCTGTGAAGGACAGACAGAGTGGATGCAGGTCTCCACTGGTTCTGGAGGGGGACTGGTGCCCAGAGTGCATCACGCTCCCCGTGACGGTCCCAGTTCCATCACTGTCCCAGCTGCACATGGGTTAACGATGCTTGATTTGGCGGTGCTTTGCCCTGTTCAGCGGTCTTCACCATGGCGGTGCTTTGCCCTGTTCAGCGGTGCTTGCCTTTGCTGTCTCTGACCTGTTCAGCGGTGCTTTGCCCTGTTCAGCGGTCTTCACCATGGCGGTCTTTGCCCTGTTCAGCGGTCTTCACCATGGCAGTGCTTTGCCCTGTTCAGCGGTGCTTGCCTTTGCTGTCTCTGACCTGTTCAGCAGTGCTTTGCCCTGTTCAGCGGTATTCACCATGGCGGTCTTTGCCCTGTTCAGCGGTCTTCACCATGGCGGTGCTTTGCCCTGTTCAGCGATGTGTGGCATTACGGTCCCTCAGTGCCCAGCGGGGCTGTGGCAGCCGGGGCCCTCCAGGTCACTGACGCTGGCGGTGGTCTCCAGACCAGTGACGATACTGCTGCCCTCCAGGGCACTGACTCTGGCGGTGGTCTCCTGACCAGTGACAATAGTTGTGCCCTCCAGGGCACTGACTCTGGCGGTGGTCTCCGGACCAGTGACGATACTGCTGCCCTCCAGGGCACTGACTCTGGCGGTGGTCTCCGGACCAGTGACGATACTGCTGCACTCCAGGGCACTGACTCTGGCGGTGGTCTCCGGACCAGTGACGATACTGCTGCCCTCCAGGGCACTGACTCTGGCGGTGGTCTCCGGACCAGTGACGATACTGCTGCCCTCCAGGGCACTGACTCTGGCGGTGATCTCCGGACCAGTGACGATACTGCTGCCCTCCAGGGCACTGACTCTGGCGGTGGTCTCCGGAACAGTGACGATACTGCTGCCCTCCAGGGCACTGACTCTGGCGGTGGTCTCCTGACCAGTGACGATAGTGGTGCCCTCCAGGGCACTGACTCTGGCTGTTGTCTCCGGACCAGTGACGATACTGCTGCCCTCCAGGGCACTGACTCTGGCAGTGGTCTCCGGACCAGTGACGATACTGCTGGCGGTGAGGATGGTGGCCTTCTCCGCCGTGCTGCTCTTCCCAGAGTTTGGAGACTTCTTCAGCCCCTTCACCACCTTGGGAGGAGTCACAGCTGACTCGGCACTGCCCCCGGGACCCTTGTGAGCTGTTTTGCCGGCAGGAGTCTTCACCCTCACCCGTCGGCCACTTTCCAACTTAAGGTGCTTTACAGGGGGTGGACTGGCAGTGCTTTGGCTCCGTGTCACACTGGCTGCCCTGGTGGCCGGTGCACTCCACACACCTTTAACACGCACCACTGGTACCGGAGTTTTTTTGGCTGAGGTGCTACTATGAATTGGAGGGATGGGGGTGGTGGGAAAGAGGTCAACGTTGCTCAGGAAGAGTATCTTAGGAACACTGTGACAGGTAGCTGGAGGGGGTCTGGGAGTGGAGGAAGAGGAGGTGGTTGTAGGAGGTGTAACTTTAAGTGATTTGGGTGCAGGTGCAGGTACTGGAGGCTGTCGTGAGGTGGATGGATGTTGGGTGTGTGGGTGCACGCGTTTGTGTACTTTGGGAGGGGGCGTCACAGACACACTGGGAGTGGACACAGGGAACGTGTAAATGGTAGTGGGGGTGGTGAGTGCAGGTGAGCGGGGTGTGGTGCTGGGTGTTCTGGTGCGAGTCCTAGTGCCTGTAGCTGTAGTGCATGCAGGTGAGAGTGTAGACGACACTGGGAGGGAGGAAGGAGAAGACGAGGAGGGGGATACAGTGGAGGCAGTGGATGTTGCTGTGTCTGTATGTGGGTGATGCTTGTGTGAGTGCCTGTGGGTTGTGTGGTGCTTATGTTTGCCTGAGCTACTTTTGTGTTTTGAGGTGTGTGCATGCTTGTCTGATGGTGTGCTTGGGATAGGCTGGGGTACAGGGGACTGGGTCTGGGTGGAGGAAGTTGGAGGGGGGAGGCTAGACACAGGGACAATGGCTGCCATCAGTGCTGAGGCCAGAGATTGCAGGGTTCGATGAAGGGCAGCCTGACCAGAATGAATGCCCTCCAGGAATGCATTACCGTGTTGCAACTCCCTTTCTACACCCTGGATGGCATTCACAATGGTAGAATGCCCAACAATGAGTAACCTGAGGAGGTCAATGGCCTCCTCACTGAGGGCAGCAGGGGTGACAGGGGCAGGGGCTGAGGTGCCTGGGGTGAAGGTGATGCCCACCCTCCTGGGTGAGCGGGCACGGAGCGAAGGCTGAGGGGCTGCTGGGAGGACGGTGCTGGTAGGGGGGGTGGCGGCTGTACCTGTAGAAGTGGGGGGCACAGATGGTGCCGCCACCACAAGGGAGCTCCCATCGGCGGAGAGTCCGTGTCGCTGTTTGGTGATCCGGTGACCGACGTGAAGCTCCCCTCGCCCTCCGTCCCACTGGTGTATTCAGAGTCTGTAGTGTGGCCCTCCATGGCCATGTGGGATGCAGCTCCCTCGTGCTCCGGTGCCACTGTACCTCCGCCTGATAATGCTGATGCACAAAAGAACAGGGAAAGCACAAAAAGGGGGGGGACAACAGAAGAAAGACAGGTTGAGTGCATGGCTTACCGCTACCGTTGGCAGACAATACAGACACAGCAGCCCCCTGCACTACGCCGTGCTCTTGGCTTCTACAGATGCAATTCCTGGGATCTGGCCTACATGGCTATGGTGGACATCTGCACACATAGATGACACAGGGGCATGTATACCTGTACTTGGCACTCTACAGAGGTGGGGTGGAGTGCCACATGGCCTGCATTCCGGAGGGGCCTAGCCTATGTAACTCGCTCTGGCCTAGGGAAACCCACATCCCTCCTCCCCCACCCAGACCCCTCCACTGCGCGCAAAGTCCTCTGAATGATTCACCGCCTTGTGTCTGCTGTGATGCCCTCAAGCGCCCATCCAACTCAGGGTAGGCCACCACCAGGATCCGGAACATCAGGGGGGTCATGGTGCGACGGGCACCCCTCCCACATTGGGAGGCCATCCCCAACTGAGCCTCCGCCGTCTTCTTGCTCCAGCGGCAAATTTCCTCCCATCTTTTACGGCAGTGGGTGCCCCGTCTCTGGTGGACCCCAAGGGTCCGGACGTCCTTGGCGATGGCACGCCAAATGTCCTTCTTCTGGTGGGCGCTGACCTACATGACATGTACAGGGGAAGAAGAGAAGTCATTACCAACTGCACCGTTGAAGTGAGTGGCCCCCATCCCTACCCTTGCCATGTGGCACATGCATTCACAGTCCTTCATGGTCGCTGACCTCTGCCCCCTTCCTACTGACATCCAGCCCTCTCCACCCAGCATAGCCCATACAACGTGCTCCCTGTGTACTTACCTGTTGGTCTGGAGGACCGTAGAGTAGCGTGTACTGGGGGAGGACCCCTTCGACTAGCTTCTCCAACTCCTGAGCAGTGAAGGCAGGGGCCCTTTCCCCAGACGCAGCAGCCATTGTCTCTTCCAGACCGAGGTCACAGCAGCACTTGCAGTGTAGGTCCTCTCCTGTCGAAGATCAGGTATCGAGTGATTGAACAGATAGAAAATGGCAGTCACGTCCACGGCGGTGACGTCCGCGGCGGTGCGTATCATCACCGCCGGTGCACTTCATCATTGGCTCCTGGGACCCATAGGGTTCAATGTTAACCAATGCAGCATTGCGCCACGGTCTCCGACCGCCTACCGTGACGGTGTACAACGCCAGCGCAGGTACCTCACATCCCATTGTCCCACTTTAGAGGTCAGGCAGCCACCATTTCAGGGGCCCACATGGCTTCATTTACTACTGTGTCACACATACCTAGGCCTACACTCAACACACATACAGGAAGAGTTTTGTATTTGGTGTTGCGTTCTGTGTAGCTGTGGATACATACCTGGGAATTTGTTGACTCTGTGGTCGCTGTTGTCCTTCTTGGGCACCGTCAGCTGGGACTTTTGAGGAGATGGCGGAATCCTCCGGTGTACCGACCGCTGGTGGACCTGTTAACAATGGAGGAGCGACATTTGATCATCACCTACAGGTTTGACCGTGCCACAATCCAGGAACTGTGTACCCAGTTGGAGCCAGACCTGATCTCAGCAATCCGCCATCCCACAGGAATACCCCCTGAAGTGCAGGTGCTATCAGCGCTCCATTACCTGGCAAGTGTATAATTTCAAACAACAGTGGCCATGGCATCAGGGATGTCCCAGCCTATGTTTTCCAACATGTTGTCCAGAGTGTTGTCTGCCCTGCTGAAACACGTAAGGAGCTACATCGTTTTCCCTCAGGTGGAGGATTTGGCTACAGTGAAAGGTGACTTCTATGCCCTGGGACATATCCCCAACATCATAGGTGCTATTGATGGCACCCATGTAGCTCTGGTCCCCCCACGCAGCAGTGAACAGGTGTACAGGAACCGGAAGAGTTATCATTCCATGAATGTACATTTGGAATTTTTGGCAGACCAGTACATCTCCCAGGTAAATGCTATGTTCCCTGGCTCAGTGCATGACGCCTACATCCTGCGGAATAGCAGCATCCCGTATGTGATGGGTCAACTCCAGAGGCACCGTGCGTGGCTATTAGGGAACTCTGGTTACCCCAACCTGTCCTGGCTAATGACCCCAGTGAGGAATCCCAGGACCAGGGCAGAGGAACGCTACAATGAGGCCCATGGGTGGACTAGGAGGCTGATCGAACGCACCTTCGGCCTCCTGAAGGCCAGGTTCAGGTGCCTCCATATGACAGGTGGTTCCCTATTCTACTCACCAAGGAAGGTGTGCCAGATCATCATCGCCTGCTCGATGCTTCACAATCTTGCTTTGCAATGCCAGGTGCCTTTTCTGCAGGAGGATGGTCCAGATGACAGAGTTGTGGCAGCTGTGGAGCCTGTGGACAGTGATGAGGAGGAAGCTGAGGAAGAAGACATAGACAACAGGGAGTCAGTCATACAGCAATATTTCCAGTGACACACAACAGTTCTCACAACAGTTCTCACAACAGTTCTCACAACAGTTGTTTTACTATTACATTCACTTTCACACTTCTACCTCTAGCCTGTCTGTCAATTAGTAGCAGTATTTGGTAACTGAGTTGTACATTTCCCTTACGGTTTCACAGGTGTGGTTACCAACGTGAGTCATCTGCTTGCATCCTTCATGGACTTGTGATGTGTGACATAGGTATGTTGGCATTACATTTGAAAAGTCATTTTGTCACTGTCATTGCTAATATACATTTTCAAAATCACAGACTGACTCCAGATTGTTTTGTGGTTCAAGGGTGTTTATTGAAGTGCTAATTATTGGAGGGGGTGGCAAAATGATGATGGGTGATGGTGGAGGTATGTCCATGGCAGAGTCCAGTCTATAAGTCTCACAGGTGCACTGCCCATATGGGCATAGGAAGTGGAGCTGGGGCAGTTCCAATCTGGACAGGGTTACATAGTGAGACAGTGGGAGGACAATCAGGGTGGTCTCATTTCCTGCCTTGCCATCTTGCTCTGTCCTGTTCCTGGATCTCAGGGACCACTTGCGGGGTGGTTGTCCATCTGCAGGGGGTGGGGTGCTGGTGTGGTGGTCCTGTGGCGGGGCGTCCTGTCCACTAGCGCCGGCGGAGGTGGTGGGCAGTTCATCGTCCATGCTAGTGTCAGGGGCCCCTTGAGTGCCACAGTGTCCCTCATGGTCTTTTGTATGTCCTTCAGCACCCCTACGATGGTGCCCAGGGCGGAGCTGATGGTTCTGAGCTCCTCCCTGAACCCCAAATACTGTTCGTCCTGCAGGCGCTCCTGAAACTTGGCCAGGACCGTCGCCATCGTTTCCTGGGAGTGGTGGTATGCTCCCATGATGGAGGAGAGGGCCTCGTGGAGGGTGGGTTCACTTGGCCTGTCCGCCCCCTGTCGCACAGCAGCCCTCCCAGTTCCCCTGTGTTCCTGTGCCTCCGTCCCCTGGACCGTGTGCCCACTACCACTGCCCCCAGGTCCCTGCTGTTGTTGGGGTGGTGGGTTACCCTGGTTTCCCTGTAGTGGTGGACACACAGCTGATTGACGTGTCCTGGGGACGGAGGGATGGGCCCGCTGGGTGGGTGCTGTGCTGGTGTTACCAGAGGGTGGAAGGTCAGTGTTGGGCTGTGCCTGTGCAAGGGGAACCGACTGTCCCGAGGCCCACGATGGTCCGGGCTGGTCATCTGGATCCAGTTGGCCAGAGCTGCTGTCGTCACTGTGGGCCTCTTCTGTGGGTGGAGTGGAGATGTCTGGACCCTCCTGTGTAGTGACGTTACATAGTGGTCCTGCAGGGGTATAAGAGCCTGATTATTGCATCTGTGTGTGTCATGGTGGGCAATGGGTGGGTGAGCGTGTTCCCCAGTGCTAGCATTCCTGTGTGGGGCCTTGTATGATGATGGTTGGGGGGTTGTTATGGGTATGTGCAGTGAGCATGCGTTAGTGCTGGGTGTCCATGCTTAGTTGTGTCATGCAGGGCTTGGTGTTGGGATGTGAGGTTTGTGTTATTAGTACATTAGTGAGGAGTTGGAGTGATAGGGGAGGGTGTGAGGGTGGGGTGTGATAGCATGCAGGTAGGGTGGGGGAGATGATAGTTAAGATTTGACTTACCAGTGTCCTTTCCTCCACCGACTCCTCCGAGGCCCTCAGGATGCATGATGGTCAAGACATGCTCCTCCCATGTTGTTAATTGTGGGGGAGGAGGTGGGGGTCCACCGCCAGTCCGCTGAATCGCGATGTTCTGCCTGGAGACCACTGAACGCACCTTCCCCCGTATGTCGTTCCATCTCTTCCGGATGTCCTCCCGATTTCTTGGATGCTGTCTCACAGCGTTGACCCTGTCGACGATTCTGCTCCATAGCTCCATCTTCCTGGCTATGGAGGTGTGCTGCACCTGTGCTCCAAATAGCTGTGGCTCTACCCGTAGGATTTCCTCCACCATGACCCTGAGCTCCTCGGAAAACCTGGGGTGTCTTTGGCGTGACATGGGGTGGTGTAGGTGATGTGTGGGGTGGTGTATGTGTTGATGAGTGTGGTGATGTGTGGTGGTGTGGGGTGTTTTGAGCGTGGATGTTTTATGGGTGATGGTGTTGTGTGCCTCTGTGTGGTGGGGTTGTCTATTGCTGTAGTCTCTCTCTGGCCTTCTTTCGGATTTTTTGGTCATAGGGGTTTGTGGGTGATGTGGGTGTGTGTTTATATTGTGTTGGCTGTGTGGGAGCGGTGTTTGTATGTGTGTCAGGTGTGTGTATTTCAAATTGTCCAATGTGGCGCTGTTTTGGAGATGTGTGTGTATTTTGAGCGCGGTCGGTGTGTACCGCCAATGGAATACCGCGGTTGAAAGACTGCCGCGTGGATTCGTGGGTCGTGATAGCATGGGCGTGTTTCTGTTGGTGTGACGGTGGAGGTTTTGTTTTCGCCAGTTTATCCCTGACCTTTGGTGTGGCGGACTTGTGTGGGTGTCTGAATTTCGGCGGATTCCGAGATGTGGGTCATAATAGCTGTGGCGGTATTCCGCGGCAGCGGCGGTGTATTGGCGGTCTTCTGCACGGCGGTAAGCGGCTTTTACCATCAATGTTGTAATGACCACCGGAGTCTGTTGGATGCTGAAGGGTCAAAAATGTTGTACCTTTATTGTGGATAAAAGTAAAGATTTGGAGAACAATACTGGAACATTTTGGGGTTGCCGAAAGATTTGAAGGATTTAGAACCGTATGGTGCATGGAAAGCGATTGGAGATGGATTTTCTGCTGTAGGCAGGTGGTTTGGGAACTTGGGAAGTGGAATTGTATGGTTTGTGTTAAGACCATTGTTGATCATTTCAATTGTGGGAATAGTATTATTGGTTGGATGCAAGGCTTTTCGGGGAAGAAGTGTTTAGAGAGGTCAGAAGAGAAAGAGAGGGTAAGTTGAGTTCAAAGGTAGTCAGTGTAAATATTATGATGACATGAAGTGTTTGGCGCAATCAAGGCGAAAACTATTTAAAACAGCGAGGTTCTAGAAAGTCTCATTCAAGTCTGAAAGGGATTTATGATGACAGTGAAAGTCATCAGAGGGAGGGTCGAGAGAACGTATTCTGGCTGAGCCATTACACCCTTAAAATGCGAAATGAAAAGATGGTTGTTTTTCTGCTTCATGAACATAAATGTTTTTTTTTTATGTGGGGCATTGTAAATTATAACATCAGGGTACACAAATGAATGCAATATTTTATGTATCCTATTTTCTTACTATTGTTTGAAAGAATGTTTAAGTTACAATGTTTTAGAATTATCATTCTTTATGATTACTATGCATTTGACATAAGACATATAATTCATTTAACTTGAAAGAGTATTTGTGTTTAGTTAACTTGGCTGAAGTGAAGGCCTATATATATATTTTGTGTGGTTTAACCTTCAATGTGAAATCTGTTCCTGAATGTTTTTATGAAGCTGCAGGTGTCAGGATCCGAGACCAAGTTAAAAAGGAAGCTCATTTTGGGGGTTTAGGATGATGAGAATAGCCCTGCGGAATGGTTATTGAGGATGTAAGGATTATCCTGATGGCAGCTGTAACTCTTGTGAAACTCCAGGGTGAGAAGGTGTACCAAGGTCAACACTGAAACCCAGAAGGCCGAAAACCCAATAAACTACATTTGATTTGTGGTCATGTTTTAGAACAAGGAAAGATTTTGTTCATGAGGTCATCCTTCAAGTAGACATATCTAGGTACTTCCGAATTATAATGTGGCTTCATTCCGCCATACCTCTCTTGATAAAAACATTTCCAGAAGTTCTGTTGTGCTGACTACTTGCCTGAACCCCTAGAATGTTAGCATCATTAGAATTTTATATTAAATGGTTAGGCAGGAAAATTTTGATTTTGTACTCTATGCATTGACTGTTCTTCCTTATTTTCTGCATTATCGCTATTGAATTAATCGTCCTTTACATGTTACTTACATTTCATACTGTGCAACATTTTGATTTACTTGTGGTTATTTTGTATATCTATACAATGATTTTGTGACTGATACATGTAAGTTTGAATTTGAGTCTAAATAAAGCCCTTTGAACTATCAGTTGGTCTCAAAATATGGATTGGTGACTATCAAGTTACCTTAAAAATATTTTGAATAATTTTATTTATTTTCTCCTAACCCTTCGGAACAGAGAAGAAAAATTCATCAGAATTTAGAATTAGGGCCTAGAGCTGGCTAAAGGCAATCAACAATGATAGAGGTCATGAAAAGTCTTATTTTGCTTACCCTACCCCCTCTCAAATGCTCATCTGAGCCATTGTCGGCCATCTTGGGGGGAGAAGGATGCCTCACACGACAGTACATAATTTGGCATATACTACATTTGCATATAATTACATGATAGCAAGAAAACTTTGGCTATCAAGCTTCTTGTGTAAGTTTTTATTGTAACCTGCATATTCTTAACTGCTCTTATGCAGTCTCTTTTTTGTTTTCATAGGCTGTTCTTTGTAACTTTACCTGTGTAAACTGCTGTGAACATTTGGGTGGACATTTACATCACTTCCCATTTTTTGTTTGTGTCTCCACATGCGGTGCTGCTGTGGGATTTGGCCTAGGCCTGAAACTGTCGCTAACTTTCTCTTTTGCTGTTCCTGCATCCTCTCACATGGGGCAGGCTGCTTGGGCAGTTGTCTTCCTTTGCTGGCCTTGTCCACTATGTCTCTCTTTCAGGGTCTATGGCTGTTTTTGTGCTTGTAGCCTTGTTCCCAGATCCTGGCCTTGGTCTTTTACAGATAAGGGGATTTTGGTACTTCTCTGCATAAGTATCCTCACATTTGGCTCTGTGTGGCTCTTAGTGGGTCGATTTATGGGTTTACTGGTGCACATCAGGGGTGTTTCCTTGGGTTTGCCTACCTAGAGATCCCCTGGTCAGGGATTTCTGGGCTGCTGGGTTGCTTCTGGGCTTCCTTTAGTTTTAACAGCTCTGCTTCTGTGCTCCTTGACAATTCCTGTCTCTTGGGAGTCATGCACGCTTTCAATCACAATGTGTTTCTGCCTTTGGGGTGGCATAATTTTACATCCGTCTATTGTCACTCTCCTTGTTCCCTGATTGGGTTTTAAACTAGTCTGAGTCCAAGGGCTTGTTTGTCCACTATGGTGAGCTTGCGGGTACTGCCTGTTGGTTATATTTTTTGCTCTGGCCTTCTTTAAAGTCTGTTGCTTGTTCTAGGATTTTGCTCTGATTTTGGAGTGTGTCTGCTGTGTCTCTCAGGAGAGGCTCATGCTCCTTGTCTGTTGCATCGGTCTTTCCGGTGGTCTGCTTTCAGGCTTTGGTCCAGTTGGTCGACTCTCCATCTCTTGTGGTCCCGTCCTTACAGGTCTCTCTGGTTGTTGTGGGTGGGTCTGCTTCTGTTCTTGGCTTGATGCTGGGCTGGCTGGGCTTCCAATTAGGAAGGGAAAGATAGTTACTATTTTTTAATTTGGCTGCCTCCTCCAGTCAATTTCCCATTATGTTTTATTCATGGGAGCTCATTGATCCCTAGCCTTTTGGTCCGGTTTGCCTCTGGTATTTCTTACAGACACCGGCATCCTCGTTCCAGTACTTACATGCCTCCCTCCCTTTCCTTTGTAGCTTGGAGATCTCAGGAAGTGATGTGGGTGCCCACCCTTGTTATGGCCCCTGGTATTGGGAAGAGCCCTTTAGGGGAGCACAGCAGAGAAAGAGGTGGATTTGGTTTTCATTTTGGAAGGTCTCCCATTTAGTAAATAATAAAACGAGGGTGGGTAACAATTAGACTACTGGACTAGGGCTAGGTAATCCAGAGGGGAAAGTGTCAGTACTATTGGGTTGCAGCTTTGCTTCATATCAACAGGGCACTTAGGGGTATATTTATACTCTGTTTACGCTGAAATAGCATAATTTTTTTTAACACTATTTCAGTGCAAACTTAACTTCATATTTATATTTTGGCTCTAGACCCGTCAGGCGTCAAAATATTGGGGTTAAAGTCATTTTTAGCTGTGGAAAGCTACCTTGCATCAATAAGATGCAAGGTAGGCGGTGCCGGGCAACAAAATTACTCTAAGGCCCATGCGCCTTATTTATCCTCCTGTGCAAAAAATGGGGCACGGGACGGAGGCGGGCCTAAATAATAGCGCTATGATTGCTTGCGCCATTATTTAACACCTGGGTCAGGGCAGGCGTTAAGGGACCTGTGGGCCCATTTACATGATGGAACACCATGGAATGAGTTCACAGGTGCCCTCCATAGACCCCAGGGACACCCCACCCACACCAGAGGGACAGCGGAAGATGGGGGACCCCATCCCAGGTAAGTACAGGTAAGTAAAGGTAAGTATTTAGCTTTTTTGTTGAAAATGCCATAGGGGGGCCAGAAATGGGCCCCCCTACATGGTACTGGGTGCAATGGCCATACCTAGGGGACCCTTCTCCCCTGTGCTGGCCATTAGGGTGGTGGGCATGACTCCTGTCTTTCATAAGGCAGGAGTCATATGGTATGGTAGGTTTAGTGTCATGAAATGACGCTAGGCTAGTAGAGTCATTATTTTTTACTCTTACCAGCCTAACATAATTATTTTAATGCTAAACCCCCTTCTCCCATACTGCCACCCCCACCTGGCTAACAATTTTTTTTTTTACACTAGCCCACCCTTTGTGCCGAATTGCACCATTCCATTAATATGGCTCCCGGCTGGCGTCAAGGAATGGCGCAAGCCTGCGCTATACTTTTTGATGCAAAACTGCACTAGCGCAGTTTTGCATCAAAAAGTATAAATACGGGCCTAAGAGCCCAATGTACTAACATGATCTCACACACCAGTCAGTGATTTTGCACTGAGACTGATGAGTGACTTATCCTTCATTGTGCGGTGTGACTATTCAGTTGCAAACAGTTGCAAAGTTAATTTACAGAGTGTTATAAACATTTCTGTCTCATCAATATTTATGAAGCAGGAGTCTGCTTGCAAAACCCAGCAGATGGCTGCAAATGCAGGGGTGTGGGACTTTAAAGGGCAGTAGACCAATCCTCCACTTGCCTTCCCTGATTTTACTACTTTTTCATAAGCAGTCCCTATCTCTTAAAAGAGCTGGGTATGACTTTCAAAAATTAAATTCAACATTTAGCAAATGAATGTCGGGAGATGTGCAGTGGTCCCCTGAACTACCGTTTGTCCCCACCGATGCTAGCAGCCACATATCACAACGTGGAAGCTGAGCATGCAGTTAACTAAATAATGCATTAAGTTTGGACTGAACTAGAAGTGAAGTTAAATGCACAAAATGAATTGCTGTTTTTCTCAAAATAGAGTTTATTCAGGCTTCCAGAAGAACTAGGTATCTCTTTAACGATCAGATATTTTAGATAGGGATCTTGCCAATCCCGAGTTTTTTATTAAATGATGATTGAAATCCAAATGATGCCCAATTTACAGTGGGCATTAAATTTACTGATAGGTTGTGGTAGAATAAGCACTTTTACTAAATCGGTTCTCGGGGTTAAAAACTCTTTGGGTAAACTATGCCCTTGTTTCTTATCCCCTAACACGTTTTGGTCGCTGACTTGGTATGATTTGTTTTTATCAAAGCTTTCAAACATTAATTTCCATTACTTGGGCATATTTAAGTTTGCCCTTTTACACCGTTTCTGTACACATAGGCCCTCATTACAACCCTGACGGTCGGTGATAAAGCGGCAGTAATACCGCCAACAGGCTGGCGGTAAATACTGCCAAATTATGACCATGGCGGAAACAGCTCAGACAGACAGCCACTTTAACACACCCATCGCCAGGGTGGAATCGACAGGCACCACGGTGGTAGCCGCCTACAGTCAGGCGGAAGTCAATGTTCCGCCCACTGAAATATGATACATCAATCCTCCACCCTTTCCGGTGCGGTACCAATGACATCAAAAGCCTGGTAGAAACACTGCACATAAGGGAAATGACTCACCTGTGGAGACTCTGGGAAGAACCACGCCGCGATGGAGCCTGAGCTGCATGTCTTCCCAATGATCTTCTATGTCCTGCTCCACCACGAACACCAACACCGCGAAAACGACCACAGTGAGTACAGCCGCCTAGCACACAGGGGAGGGAGAGAGGAAAAGGAGAGTGACACACACACGCAACACACAGCACCCCAACCCCCAACACCACACACAAAAGCAGATGCAGTAACATAACATATTCACCCCGTACCTCTCAGAAATAATGCAAGGAAAACTCCAATAGATCAAAGTGAGTGTAATGAGATAAATATAGTAGAAATACGTGCATTCAAATCCCAAACTATGTACATATATAATAATGAAGGGACACTGCCCAGTCCCCAATGTTCGTGGGCCACAGGGCAACAATACAAAGTCCGAGGCCCCACTTGTCTCCTGCAACAACACGGAGAGAACACTGCAGGGGCATCAGTTCGCAAATAGGCAGGCACCTCAGGGAGACGGGGAACAGGGGGGAACCTCAGCCGGAAGATGGAACAAATCAATTGGTCCCAGAGGGGGACACATGCCCTGTACTTGGTCCTGGAGAGTGCAAGGCCACAGTCTCTAGAGTGAGTGACTTGCCCCCTGGCTCTGGAGGGGGCAACATGCCCATTGCTTGGTCCTGGGGAGTGCAAGGCCACAGTCTATTGAGTGGGTGACTTGCCCACTGGCTCTGGAGGGGGCAACATACCCATTGCTTGGTCCTGGGGAGTGCAAGACCACAGTCTCTCTAGTGGGTGATTTGCCCACTGGCTCTGGAGGGGGGGACATGCCCATTGCTTGGTCCTGGGGAGTGCAAGGCCACAGCCTCTCAAGTGGGTGACTTGCCCTCTGGCTCTGGAGGGGCAACATGCCCTGTGCTTAGTCCTGGGGAGTGCAAGGCAACAGTCTCTTGAGTAGGTGACTTCCCCACTGGCTCCGGAGGGAGCAACATGCCCATTGCTCATTGTCCTGGGTAGTGCAAGGCCACAGTCTCTCTAGTGGGTGACTTGCCCACTGGCTCTGGAGGGGGCAACATGCCCTGTGCTTGGTTCAGGGGAGTACAAGGCCACAGTCTCTAAAGTGGGTGACTTCCCCACTGGCTCTGGAGGGGGCAACATGCCCTGTGCTTGGTCCTGGGAAGTGCAAAGCCACAGTCTCTCAAGTCGGTGACTTCCCCACTGGCTCTGGAGGGGGCAACGTGCCCTGTGCTCTTGATCCTGTGGAGGATGGGGTGAGTGGATGGCATTTCCACTGGTTCAGGAGGGGGCATCGTGCCTTGTGATCTTCATCCTAGGGAGGATGGGGTGAGTGGATGGCATCTCCACTGGTTATGGAGGGGGCCTTGTGCCCTGTGCTCTTCATCCTGGGGAGGATGGGGTGAGTGGATGGCATCTCCACTGGTTCTGGAGGGGGCATTGTGCCCTGTGATGCCGGTCTTGGGGAGTGCAAGGTCACAGTCTCTCAGGTGTGTGTCATACCCACAGGATTTGCAGGGGTAGCCTGCACAACAGCCCATGAACGCAGGACTACATACTGTCCTACGGTGGTGATGGCTGCTCAGTGATGGTGATGGTGATGTTGCCTCTGGTGGTGGGGGGAAGCTCCTGCCCATCCCCTTCAGCCTCGGACGGCTGCCTACTGGTGCTGCTGGTGGTGGTGCTGGTAGCAGTGCTGCTGGTGGAGCTGGTGGTGGTGGTGGGGGGATGCTCCAGCCTCAGATGGCTGCCCACTGGGGCTGCTGCCAGTGGTGCTGGTGGCGGTGCTGCCAGTGGTGGGGGGAGGCTCCAGCCCTTCCCCTGCAGCCTCGGACGGCTGCCCATTGGTGCTGCTGCTACTGGTGGTGGTGCTGGTGGCAGTGCTGCTGGTGGAGCTGGTGGTGGGGGGAGGCTTCAGCCCATCCCCTGCAGCCTTCCAACGGCTGCCCACAAATGCTGCTGGTGGTTGTGCTGGTGGCAGTACTGCTGGTGGAGCTGGTGGTGGTGGGGGGAGGCTCCAGCCCTTCCCCTGCAGCCTCAGACAGCTGCCCACTGGGGCTGCTGCCAATGGTGCTGGTGGCAGTGCTGCCAGTGGTGGGTGGAGGCTCCATCTCTTTCCCTGCAGCCTCGGTTCGCTGCCCACTGGTGCTGCTGCTACTGGTGGTGGTGCTGGTGGCAGTGCTGCTGGTGGAGTTGGTTGTGGGGGGAGGCTCCAGCCCATCCCCTGCAGCCTCGGACATCTGCCCACAAGTGCTGCTGCTGCTGGTGGTTGTGCTGGTGGCGGTACTGCTGGTGGAGCTGGTGGTGGGAGGAGGCTCCAGCCCATCCCCTGCAGCCTCAGACGGCTGTACCACCATGGTTGGTGGTGTGGGCTCAGACTGAGTACCAGCACCAGGGCCCTTGTCCTTTCTGCCTGCCCTTTCTATCATCAGCTGGGGATTCCCCCTTTCCCTTCCTGGCAGCAGCTGGGGATTCCTCCTTGCCCTTCCTTACAGCAGCTGGCGGTGGCACCTTTCTCTTCCTTTCAGTAGCTGGGGGTGGCATCTTTCCCTACCTTACAGTAGTTGGAGATGGCATCTTTCCCTTCTTGGCATCACTTGGGGCAGGCACCCTTTCCGTGTGGCTGCCTGGTGCCCGGGATCCTTTTCAACCAGGAGTTGCTGGGGACACTACAAGGCCCATGGACTGGGTGGCTGAGGTGCTTGCCTGGGTTTTACACACCCTGGCCAGACGTGAAGTACAGGGGGGGAGGAGGGGTAGGGAAGAGGTCAATGGTGGAGAGGAAAAGCTTCTTAGGGACTTTGGGGTGGGAAGAGGGAGAAGCTTTGGGAGTGGAGGAAGAGGGAGTGGCTGTCTGCTGTGTTTGGGTTCAGGTGCATGGGCTGGATACTGTTGTGAGGTGGATGGCTGTTGGGTGTCTGAGTGCTTGTGTTTATGTACCTTGGGAGGAGGGCACAGACACAATGGGAGAGGACACAGGGGACGTGTGCATGATGTTGTGGTGGTGTCTGCAGGTGAGGTGCGTGTTCTGCTAGGTGTGGTGATGCTGGTGTAGTGCATGCAGGTGTGAGTGTACACGCAACTGGGAGGGAGCTGGAGGAGGAGTAGGGGGACACAGTGGAGGCAGTGGATGTTGGTATGTCTGCATCTGAATGGTGTTTATGTGAGTGCCTGTGGGATGATGTGTGGTGCTTGTGTTTGCCTGTGCCACTCTTGTATGTTGTCCTGTGTGCTTGGGATAGGTTGGGGTTGAGGGGAATGGGACTGGGTAGAAGAAGTTGGAGGGGGGATCGTGAAAAGAGAGAAGGCCAGAGCCTGGATTGATCTCTGTAGGGCCACCAAGCCAGTGTGAATGCCCACCAGAAATGTATTGGTGTGTTGCATTTGGGTTGCCAGCCCCTGAATGGCATTCAGAATGGTTGACTGCCCAACAGAGATGGATCACAGGAGGTCAATAGCCTCCTCACTCGGGGCAGCAGGGCTCACTGGGGCAGGGCCTGAGGTGATGGGTGTCTATGCATTGGTGTTGCATGCAGGGCTTGGTATTGGGGGGGGTTGTGATGGTGGGGTATATGTGAGATGGTGGGGTGGTGGGGGTGAGGGTAGGGGTTGTTGTTTGTGATGGCATGCAGGTAGTGTGGGGGAAATAGTAGTAAAGAATTGCCTTGCCAGAGTCCATTCCTCCATCTACTCCTGTGAGGCCCTCAGGATGCAGAATGGCCAAGACGTGCTCCTCCTATGTTGTTAGTTGTGGGGGAGGAGGTGGGGGTCCGCCGCTAGTCCTCTGAACCGCAAGGTGGTGTCTTGATAACACGGAACGCACCTTCCCCCGTAGGTCGTTCCACCTCTTCCTGATGTCATCCCTATTTCTTGGGTGGTGTCTCACTGCGTTGACCCTGTCCACGATTCTTCGCCATAGCTCCATCTTCCTTGCAATTGAGGTGTGCTGCACCTGTGATCCGAATAGCTGTGGCTCTACCCGGATGATTTCCTCCACCATGACCCTAAGCTCCTCCTCCGAGAACCTGGGGTGTCTTTGCCGTGCCATGGGGTGGTGTAGGTGATGTGTGGGGTGGAGTGTGGGGTGATAAGTGTGCTGATATGTAGTGGGGTGTTGTGTGAGGTGCGTGGAAGTTCTGTGGGTGATGGTGTTGTGTGCCTGTGGATGCTGCTGTTCTTGCTGGTGCTGTCTCTCTCTGGCTTTCATTTGTGAATTGTTGTCGTAAGGGTTTGTGGGTGATGTGGGTGTGTGTTTTATATTGTATTGGGTGTGTGGGAGTGGTGTGTGTATGTGTATCAGGTGTGTGCATTTTGAATAGTCCAATGTGGTTGTGTTTTGTAAATGTGTGTGTATTTTGAGCGTGGCGGCGTGTACCGCCAATGGAATACCGTGGTTGAAAGACCGCCGTGTGGATTCATAAGGCGTGATAGTGTGGGCGTATTTCTGTTGGAGTGACGGTGGAGGTTTTGTTTTCGCCAGTTTATCACTGACCTTTGGTGTGGCGGACTTGTGTGGGTGTCTAGATTTTGGCGGATTCAGAACTGTGGGCCATAATTGCTGTTGGGGGATTCCGCGGAGGTGTGTTGGCGGTCTTCTGCACGGCGGTAAGCGGGATTTACCGCCAATGTTGTAATGAGGGCCAAAGTATTTTATAATTAAATATGTGTTAACACTAATTGATATTTCATTTGAACTATTTTAAATAATTGAATTTAATTAAACATTATTTTCTATAAGGATTTACTCAAAATTTCTACCTCTATTATTTTCTATGGGAGGGTTGCAAATGAGTTCCACCTATGCCAGACCGTTTTTTTGCTTTTTGATCACCCGGTTTTCGGACCTTTAATGTGTGTGTTCCTACTCACAGTATTTGCATGGTTAGTGAACTGCACATGTTTCCTGACAGTATCCGCCATTTAAAATAAGGCTGTTGCAACACAGCTTTTGTAAGGGGCATTGGGCTGGTTATACATTAACACTTGTGCACACGTTTGTACGCACATCTGCAGGCTGCACATGAGAAACAACAGTTGTGTGCAGCCTGGTAGCTGCACACAGGTAACCTGTCTGGCAGTTTTAAACTGCAAATTCAACCTATCAAAAAAGTCTTTTGAAAGGCCTAAACCTTACTTTTAATAATTAGCAAGTCACCCATATGTATGCCTTATAACAGGTAGATGATAATTAAAAGCAGGACATTTCGAAATTAATGTTGAACATGCCCATTCAGTGAAATATCCCCCAAAAATGATTTTCATTGTATCAAGGCTGGCTGCTACCATAGGGAATCATTGGGCTAAACTGTTACATTTATTAAATGCTAAATTCGGATTTGTAGCAGCTAGAGTATTATTTCAAGGACACATTGTATTCCTAATTTAAAATCCACTTTAATGGTCAAATCAGATTTTAACACTATTTTGAAAATGCCACTAGTAGAAAGTTGGCATTTCCCTCTCTAAAGATTCTGCGGTCTTCCTTTGATTGGCCAGGTGCCTTGGACTGGGAAATGTGTAATGAACTCAGACAGTGGACAAATAGCCTGGGTGCAGAGGGTAGTGGATTGTCCTGACAGGTTGGTTGATGAGAAGGTATGCCCGACCCTGATTACACTTGAAATGGACCTGCCCCAGCACACAAAAGGAGACCTGACTTTAGGTCTGCCTTTTGTTTCACTATCCATCCTAAAGCCAAACCAAGAGGAAAGGGAGGAACTGACCAGAACTATTTTTAGAGTTACACAAACGGGTGTCCGTGACCCACAGGCTTGCACTGGACATAAAAGTGGCATCCCTAGAACCTGATGGGAGAGCAAGACTCTGGACCTGAAGGACGACTGTGGCAACACCAATAACAGTTGGAGGGGTAAGCCACCTGATGTATTAATCTACTCAGAACCTAACTATAATGTCCCTGTAACCTTTGATTTTTTAAGTGAATTTCTATGTTTTTTTAACATAAAGTAATTTTCATTACCATACTTTAATCTAACCCCTGCCGCATTATGGGATGGAAGAGAGAGTGTGACAGGACCGCGGGGGAGCCTTAAAGCCCCCACAGTCCTTGCCAGCTCCCCACACCCTGAGGGAGCCGGCATTGCTCCCACAGGCAGGGAGCTGCTTTAAATAGCAGCTCCCTCCGCGCAGAAGCAGTATTTTCTTTTATTTAATTGCATGCAGGGAAACAGAGGAAAACTCTGCTTTCTGCAAGCAGTAGCTGTTTGACAGCTCCCACTTGCAGAAAGCAAAGTGTTCGCTCTGACATGGCAGGAACTGTCAAAGCTCCCACCAAGTGAGAGCAAACAGCTATGTCCCGGTTGGAGTTTTCAATGGGGAAACGGCGCTAAAAATCTCACTTATGCTTATGTTAATATGTCATTATATCTGCCCTCCTTAATTTTCTGATGGTGCTCTGAAAGGGAACACACCCTAAACCCTGTATAATAACCACCAATGGTTCTTACACTAGTAATATAAAAATCAAGCATGCCTTTCATCTTGTCCCAGTCAGTATGGTAAACTTCTTTATTTCACTTGATGTTTCTTTTTACTCCAGCATTCAGCCAAGCCAACACGTGTTTCGTCTGGGATGTAACCCAATGACTTTCTCAAGGCTGTGAACAATAATAATTATTTAACAGAAGTATTAGAAGAAGACGACTTTATTCGGTATGAAAAAATTCATCCATTAAAACAAATAATCACCAATACATTAGTTAAAATAACAATAAAACAATAGACAATAAAAAATACCCATCAAGAATATAAACAGATAAGACCTCATTCATTAAAACAATAAAATAAACAAATTCATTCAAAGAACTCTACATTTTTACGCCAAGTAATAGCTCCCTTCAAGAATGATCCCAGGCCCTTCCACACCAATACATCTGAGGCCGTTTGCAGCCACATAAAAGCAGGACGATATTGCCCGAAACCCTTGGGCCTTAAAAGAGGTAATAAAAAATGAGTTCTAAACGGTGCATAAAAAACACAAAACAATGTAAAATGGGGCAAGATCTGTTGGGACAACCCATCACAGGGGCAGGGTCTAATAGATTTTTCCCCATACTGGCCTAGCGGGAAACACAGATTACTTCTAATGATTCCCAAACGGAATCGAGTAATAAGAGACCTTTTCCTCACATCATTTATCTCTAAGAGATAGCGCTCATCTTTAGCATAATAAAATCCCTGACCGATTTTTTCCCTAAGGCCTCCCCCTCCCTTTTGGTCTCTTGGATTCTCAGAAAATTATCCTTAACCCATTTTTTTATCACGACTAGTCAGACCTTCAGGATATTCAAACAAATCAGGCCGCCCCAGATCGTGGGCCATCTTCCTTATATAGGTCAGCCAGCGAATGTTCTTTACATTGTCACAAGCCAAACAATCCCTTAAAATATCCCTATTAAAAGTAGCATGTTCGTTACTCCAGATTGAAATCCATAACAAAAGGGGAGCCAACTGGATATTGTCTTGCACAAACTCAAGCGCCAGTTCCAAATGAAGGTAAAAACCAGAAATATTTTGTCCAACTCCCAATAGCCTTCTACAGAACTGATTTTCTTCTGCACTAAGGGCTCGAGTATCCATATACCCCCAAAGTACAGCACCATACAACAGGACAGGGAGGCATTTCCGCCTATAAATTTCAAGCAACGGCTTAATAGGTTTACTTCCTACCCTTACAGCAAAGTCAAAAGTCGCACCGACTGTTGCATGAAATTGCACACCCCTTCTGGCAATACAGGGTTTCCAAGATCCTTTCTCATCAAAGATGACCCCCAAATATGGGAACTCATGGACCCTGCTAATGATTTGATCCTCGATCCTTAGCTCCCCCACCCTACTCAAGGGTCTTCCGCAAACCATAAAATGTGATTTCTTATAATTAATCTCTAAGCCCAAAGATGACATAAAGGAGGCAGATGCTCTGACTACTTCGCAGGGACCATTCATAGTGCGGGCCATAAGGACCGCGTCATCCGCGTATATCAGCACAGGGATATCAATACCATTCACCTTTGGTACATCCCTACAATGTTCCATCAGAAAATCAGACAATCCATTTGTATAAAGAAGGAACAGAGTAGGAGCCAAAACACACCCCTGGTGCACACCTCTTGATAGTTTAAAGGCCTATAAACATTCCCCATTAGGCCCCACCCTCACATTTGCAACCGTTCCTGAGTGGAGATACCGGAGCAACTCTACAATATTAGGATCCATCCCTAGCTGATTTAACCTCTCCCACAATATAGACCAGTTCACCTTATCAAAGGCACAACTAAGGTCCATAAAAGCAAGGTAGAGGGTACCTTTCCTAGCTTGCGTATATTTACCAATCATCATCAATAGGTTAAGACATTGTTCTTGCGTGCCGAGGCCTTCCCTAAAACCATACTGGTCCCGGCTTAAGATATCATTTCCTATCATCCAGGCCTCAACACGCCTTAAAATAATCCGTCCCAGAATCTTCACAGAAGAATCAAGGAAAGAAATGGGGCGATAAGACTTAGGATCATTTCGATCGCCCTTTTTAAATACTGGGATGATAAAGGCCAGTCTCCAAGAGGCATGAATGCCCACAGTTACTGCCGCGTTGAGAACATTGAAAAAAATAGGTGCCCATAACTGGGGACTAGATTTATACAGATCCATAGGAATCGAATCCGGGCCCGGAGCTTTATTGCTGGCACTACTCTGTATCGCATCAATAACCTCCTGGAGCGAAAACCTAATTGCTTGGTTAGGAGCCATAACATACTCATTGTCCTGATTAATTCCTAGGGGGATACCCTCAAAAGTTCTACAGAAGTGAGTTACCCAGGCCTCTGGGGCAATGTTACAGCCAAGGCCCTCAGATGTCTCTGTTTCAAAGGAACCTCTATTTACCACCTTCCAAAACAGACCAGGATCCTTCAGAACTGTGGCACGCTCTAACTCTTCCCAGGCTTTTTCTTTATGTTTTAACTTACTATCCCTCAGGGCCCTTTTATACTTAGTTCTAGCTTCTTTTACAAGGACCCTATCTGTAGGATGTTTCTTCACGGCCATCTTCAAGTTTGCCCTTGCACCATAGCAGGCCTTGTCAAACCAACCACGTTTGCGTTCACTGGGGCGGCTGCCTATTGAAAATAAACAGTCTCTCACTGCTGTATTTACTACTGTTATTGCATCCATAACAGCCTTAGGACTGGGAGCCTCAATCAAAAGTATATCCATAAATAAATGTAGATTTTCCCCCACCACCATTCCTATGACTTTTTGGGAATCTTCTTGTTTCCACCCTAGCCGCCTACCCTGATCCCTTATCTCCACTGCAACAGGCCCACCTCGTCCTAGTTTGCGTAGGGCCCGAGGGAGTTTAAAAGACACTATAAAGGGATTATGGTCACTAGAACACTCCCCTAGCACCTCTCCCCCAATCACCAGATCTTTCATAGGTGAAGACACAAAAATATAATCAATAGTGGTTCCAGACCCTCTTCCCACATAGATTGGGAGTTGGTGAGTATCTACTGCTTCCATGTCACAGAAATTCTGTAGGCCCATCTTCCTAAGCTCCTTAATCAAAACCCTGCCTCTGGAGTCCTGCAGACCATCCGCCGAATAATCCTCACAATCACACATAAAGGGATTAACCACAGTACTAAGCCTTCCCAATTTAGCATTAAAATCTCCAGACACAATAGCACAAATTTCCAACCCCACCTCCTCCATTCTGCATTTCAAAACCTGAAGGACAGAGAACAGGGCCCCAATTTGGCACCCCAAATCCCACATAGCATTTTAAAAGTTTACCAGCAGAATATTAAAATTATTGGAAAAAATTACCCATACCAGCAATATACCCTGATGGTTGCAATTGATTTGAAATGCACCCACTATCTTAGAAAGGCGAATTGGGGTAACCAGGCCACCTTTCGAGCGGCCACCAAGAGACTGCACAGCTGGAATTGCAAATATGTCACAACCATCCCACACAGCCATCCCATCCGACCAGGTTTCCTGAAGCATGATAACATCATAGTTAACCACACAACTAACCCACGCCTGATCAGATAGCTTGGCATCATACCCCGCAATATTCCATGAGATAAGATTACTCTGAGGAGGCACCTCTTCCCGCATAATCAGGGTCTTGGTGCATTGTCAATCCACCCCTTCCAAATCTAGATTACTGTTGGTAACAGCTCTTCTGCTAGTTGCCTGCAGAATATTCTGACCTAGGGGGTATTCCTGCCGATCCCAAGAGAAACCTCAACACTGAATCGCATGTGATCATAGAAATAACCCAAAGGGACCATACCTATGGTACCTGCTCTTGAAACAGCAGGAATATAAGTAGAAAGGAGCCTTTGGGTCAGGCCAGGATAACTAACATTTATAATGATGCAGTCTTCATTCCCCACCTTATTTTTGGGCCCGACCCAACCAATTCTTCGAGCAAACAGAATGTCCTTAAAATCCTTACATGAAAAATCACAATTCTTACTCAACCAATATCCAGCCTTATTTATGAGTTGGGCCGTAGACTCAGTTACCCCGGGAGCAAGAGCAGGCACATTCGTCAACACCACCACATAGGGGGCACAAGCTGGGGGAAGATCCAAGCAAGCCAGCGAAGGCCTGACCGTCGACAGGTTCTGATTATGCTTCCCATCCAGCTGTTGGCAGATCCCCCCAACTGCCACAGATTCAGAATCAGGCTGCCCACTGCAACTAGACCTATTAACGGCCCTTCCACCCATTGGAGCCGGAGCAATCTCAACGCAAGCACCCTGACCCCCAGGATTTACAGGATTAACCAATTGCTGAGGTATTTTCCCACAGGCCCCAGAGACCCCGCAGCTTCCTCCTGCAGGATCAACTCCTCACTAGAATGGGATCCCGTAGTCGGGGCCACACATCCACCTACACAATGCCTCCCTTGACTTCCTTGCTCGCATAACCGAGAAACTGCTTTTTCTATGGTCAATAATTTCGCCACAACAGGAGACAAGATATCCTGGACCATTTACTGAAATGTTGACAATAAAATAGTTACATCACAACCCAAATGCTGGCAAAGTGCAGAGGCACTGCTCATCCCCTCAGGGAGCTCCAAGAGAGATGTTTTTGATTTGGGCATCGTTTTCTTTAAAACCTTTTTTATCCTCGGGGGAGGGCTACATTTATCCAAGGGGCAGACCAGGGGAGAGGATAATAAAGCTCCCCTTGTATCCGGCTGTCAAGCGCGTCCCCCGAGGGCAAAGGCAAAGTTCCAACTAATGAATCCTGCGCCGCGGGAGCAACAACGTGCTATACGCGCTTTCAAAGGCAGGCCACGCCCCCCTTGTATCCGGCTGTCAAGCGCGTCCTCCGATGGCAAAGGCAAAGTTCCAATGAATGAATCCCGCGCCGCTGGAGGCAGCAACGCGCTATACGTGCTTTCAAGGGCAGGCCCAGCCCCCCTTGTATCCGGTTGTCAAGCGCGTCCCCCGAGGGCAAAGGCAAAGTTCCAACGAATTAATCCCGTGCCGCGGGAGGCAGCAAGGCGCTATACGCGCTTTCAAGGGCAGGCCCGCCCCGCTTGTATCCAACTGTCAAGCGCATCCCCGAAGGGCAAAGGCAAAGTTCCAACGAATGAATCCCACGCCGTGGGACACAGCAACGTGCTATACGCACTTTCAAGGGCAGCCCCCGCCCCCCTTGTATCCGGCTGTCAAGCGCGTCCCCGAGGGAAAAGGCAAAGTTCCAACAAATAAATCCCACGCCGCGGGAGGCAGCAAGGTGCTATACGTGCTATCAAGGGCAGGCCCCGTCCCCCTTGTATCGGGCTGTCAATCGCATCCCCGAGGGCAAAGGCAAAGTTCCAACGAATAAATCCCACGCCGCGGGAGGCAGCAAGGCGCTATACGCACTTTCAAGGGCATGCCCGCCCCCCTTGTATCGGGCTGTCAAGCGCATCCCCCGAAGGCAAAGTTCCAACGAATGAATCCCGCTCTGCAGGAGGCAGCAAGGCGATATACGTGCTTTCAAGGACAGGCCCCACCCCCCTTGTATCAGGCTGTCAAGCGTATCCCCCAAAGGCAAAGGCAAAGTTCCAATAAATTAATCCCACGCCACGGGAGGCAGCAACACTCTATACGTGCTTTCAAGGTCAGGCCTGCCCCCCCTTGTATCCGGCTGTCAAGCGCTCCCCCGGAGGGCAAAGGCAAAGTTCCAACGAATGAACCCCGTGCCGCGGGAGGCAGCAACGCGCTATACGCACTTTCAAGGGCAGGCCCAGCCCCCTTGTATCCAGCTGTCAAGCGCGTCCCCGAGGGCAAAGGCAAAGTTCCAACGAATGAATCCCGTGCTGCGGAAGGCAGCAGCGCGCTATACGCGCTTTCAAGGGCAGGCCCGGCCCCCCTTGTATCCAGCTGTCAAGCGCATCCCCAGAGGGCAAAGGCAAAGTTCCAACGAATGAATCCCGCGCCGCGGGAGGCAGCAACGTGCTATACGCGCTTTCAAGGGCAGGCCCCGCCCCCCTTGTATCCGGCTGTCAAGCGCGTCCCCCGAGGGCAAATGCAAAGTTCCAACGAATGAATCCCGCGCCGCCGGAGGCAGCAACGCGCTATATGTGCTTTCAAGGGCAGGCCCCGCCCCCTCCTTGTATCCGGCTGTCAAGCGCGTCCCCTGAGGGCAAAGGCAAAGTTCCAATGAATGAATCCAGCGCCGTGGATGGCAGCAACGCGCTATATGCGCTTTCAAGGGTAGGCCCCGCCCCCCTTGTATCCGGCTGTCAAGCGCGTCCCCCGAGGGCAAAGGCAAAGTTCCAACGAATGAATCCCGGGCCGCGGGAGGCAGCAAAGCGCTCTACGCGATTTCAATGGCAGGCCCCGCCCCCCCTTGTATCTGGCTGTCAAGCGCGCCCCCTCAGGGCAAAGGCAAGGTTCCAACGAATGAATCCTGCGCCACGGGAGGCAGCAACACGCTATACGCGCTTTCAAGGGCAGGCCCCGTCCCCCTTGTATCTGGCTGTCAAGCGCTTCCCCCGAGGGCAAAGGCAAAGTTCCAACGAATGAATCCCACGCCGCGGGAGGCAGCAACGCGCTATACGCGCTTTCAAGGGCAGGCCCCGCCCCCCTTCTATCCGGCTGTCAAGCGCGTCCCCCGAGGGCAAAGGCAAAGTTCCAGCGAATGAACCCACAGAAGTATTACAATTATTATCTCATTTAAACCATATAATTAGATAATAATTGTAATACTTCTGTTAAATTATTATTATTGTTACTGGCAGCCCAGTAATACGTAGCAACAAGACCTTAGAACAATCATTTTTAACCCAAGGGTAGGTCGCTCCCCCTGCCGCTGCAGCTCCTCCATCTCCTCCAGGTTCCTGAGTTCCTGAGACCCACCTCACAGTAAGTACCCCCCACCTCCCAGCCCCTCGCTCTGCCCCGTGCTACTCACCCTCTCTCCTGCTCCTGCTTCTTTTCTTCTTTTCTTCTTCTCTGTTCTTCTGTTCTTCCTCCTCGCTCCTCGTCTGTAATCTTCTTCTGTACTCTTCTTTTCCCCGTCTTCTCTCTTCTTCTCTTCTTCCTCATCTTCTTCTGTGGTCTTCTGCCCTCTGTTCTTCGTTTTCTGTATCTTCTTCTGTGTTCTTCTGTGTTCTTCTGTGTTCTTCTGTGTTCCTCTGTGTTCTTCTGTGTTCTTCTGTGTTCCTCTGTGTTCTTCTGTGTTCTTCTGTGTTCTTCTGTTCTTCTGGTCTTCCTTTCTTCTCTCCTTCCGGTCTTCTGGTCTTCTTTTCTTCTGTTCTTCTGTTCTTCTCTCCTTCCGGTCTTCTGGTCTTCTGTTCTTCTGTTCTTCTGTTCTTCTGTTCTTCTGTTCTTCCGGTCTTTTGGTCTTCTGTCTTCTATCTTCTGCCTTCGGCTCTTCTGCCTCCTCCGTCTTTTTCTCCCCGCGCCTGCCCTCCTGCCTCATCCCCCTCCCTCACTCGCATCCCCCTCTCTATCTCCCCTATCTAACCCGTTCACTATCTACCTCCCTCACTCCTCCTATCTACCTATCTCTCTATCTCTCTATCCCACTATCTAACTCCCTCACTCTCCACCTCCTCCTATCTTCCTATCTCTCTATCTATTTCTCTATCTATCGATTTCTCTATCTATCTATTTTCTCTATCTATTTCTCTATCCCTCCCCCCCTCCCGCCACCCCCTCTATTATCTATCTTCCTATCCTCTCACTCTACCTCTCACCCTCATCCACCTCTACAACCCCCCTCCCCTAGCTTCACAACCCTACTCCTATCTTTCTCCCTAATCTCCGAAACCTCCTAACACTCACCCCCCTCCACCCTTAAACCCCCCTCCCTCAGCTCTTTTCACTCTACCTGTCCCGCCCTCCCTCGCGCTTTCCCGCTGCGACCTCCTGCACACCCCCGCCCCCAGCTCCCATTCACCCCCAGCTGACCCCTCCCCCCCTCCTACTTCATATGGCGGCCGCTGCCACGACCCCTGGTCCCCGGCTCTCCCAAGCCCCGCTGATCCGCTACGACCCCACCACCCTCCACGCCCTCAACCCAGGACGCTCCAACACCTGCTTCCAAGCTCACCCCAAACGCACCCATGGACCCTTCGCCTGCAACTCCTGCAAACGCATCTTCCACCACGCAACAACCACGACCACAAGCCCACGCGCCATCAACCACCTCAAGTGCATCCTAGTCAACGCTCGCTCCGTCCACAAACACGCCGTTGAACTCTGGGACCTCCTGGACTCCATAGCACCGGACGTCGCCTTCATCACAGAGACCTGGATGAACGCCTCCTCTGCTCCAGACATCGCCACCGCCATCCCCGAAGGCTACAAGATCTCCAGGAAAGACCGCACCAACCAAGCAGGAGGAGGTATCGCCATCGTCTTCAAAGACTCCATCAGCGTCACCACATCCACCGAAGACACCCCTCTCGCCGCGGAACACCTGCATTTTCAGATTCGCACCGACCCGAGGACCACCCTCAGAGGATCCCTCGTCTACCGTCCTCCCGGGCCACGCGCCCCTTTCAGCGACGCCATCGCCGACTTCATCTCCCCGCACGCCCTCGCCTCTCCGGACTACATCCTCCTAGGCGACCTCAACTTCCATCTGGAACAAAACAACGACCCCAACACCTCCACCCTGCTCGACAACCTCGCCAACCTCGGCCTCAAACAACTGGTGAACACCGCCACCCACATCGCCGGACACACGCTCGACCCTATCTTCTCCGCCAGCAAACACGTCTTCTTCAGCCACGCCTCCGCCCTACACTGGACCGACCACAGCTGCGTCCACTTCACATTCCGACGCGAGACCCGCCACCTCCGCACTCAACCCATCCCTCGGCGACAGTGGAAAAAGATCCCTGAAGAGCAACTCTTCTCCGCACTCGCCGCCAACCAACCCACCCTCACCACCGACCCCAACGACGCAGCCCTCAACCTCACAAACTAGATCTCCAACTGCGCAGACAACCTTACTCCCCTCAAACGCACGCATCGACAGACCAACACCAAAAAACCTCTCTGGTTCTCTGACACCCTCAAAGAATCAAAGAAAACTTGTTGCGCCCTTGAGAAAGCCTGGCGCAAGGACCACACCGCTGACAACATGACCGCCCTCAAGAACGCTACCCGCGAACACCACCACCTGATCCGCGCTGCCAAAAGGAACTTTTTCACCGACAGACTGGACGAAAACAGACACAACAGCAGAGAACTCTTCAGCATCGTCAAGGAGTTCTCCAACCCCAGCGCCAACGCCAACGCCGTCACGCCCTCACAGGATTTGTGCGAATCCCTTGCCACTTTCTTCCATCGCAAGATCAGCGACCTCCACGACAGCTTCGGACACCAGACCCAACCAAACACCACCGAACCCGCATCCCCGGCCATCACCCTCAACAACTGGACCCACATCAACACGGAAGAAACCAAATCCATCATGAACTCTATCCACTCTGGCGCCCCTTCGGACCCCTGCCCGCACTTCATCTTTAACAAAGCCGACAACATCATCGCCCCGCACCTCCAGACCGTCATCAACTCTTCTTTTTCTTCTGCAACCTTCCCCGAATGCTGGAAACACGCCGAAGTCAACGCCCTACTAAAGAAACCTACGGCTGACCCGAGCGACCTGAAAAACTTCCGCCCCATCTCTCTTCTGCCTTTCCCAGCCAAAGTAATAGAGAAGACCGTCAACAAACAGCTGACCACCTTCCTGGAAGACAACAATCTGCTCGACCCCTCACAAACCGGATTCCGAACCAACCACAGCACTGAAACCGCCCTCATCTCAGTCACAGACGACATCAGAACCCTGATGGACAACGGTGAAACAGTTGCCCTCATTCTGCTCGACCTCTCGGCTGCCTTTGACACCGTCTGTCACCGCACCCTAATCACCCGCCTCCGCTCCACCGGGATCCAAGGCCAGGCCCTGGACTGGATCGCCTCCTTCCTCGCAAACCGTTCCCAAAGAGTTTACCTCCCTCCGTTTCGCTCAGAACCCACCGGGATCATCTGCGGCGTACCCCAAGGCTTATCTCTCAGCCCAACACTCTTCAATGTCTACATGAGCCCCCTCGCCAACATCGTACGCAAGCACGACATCATCATCACCTCCTACGCCGACGACACCCAACTTATACTCTCCCTCACCAAGGACCCCGCCAGCGCCAAGCCCAACCTACAAGAGGGTATGAAGGACATCGCAGATTGGATGAGGCTCAGCCACCTAAAGCTGAACTCTGAAAAAACTGAAGTCCTCATCCTCGGCAACACCCCGTCCGCCTGGGACGACTCCTGGTGGCCCACGGCCCTCGGCACCGCACCGACCCCCACAGACCACGCCCGCAACCTCGGCTTCATCTTGGACCCTCTTCTCACCATGACCAAGCAAGTCAACGCCGTGTCCTCCGCCTGCTTCCTCACCCTCCGCATGCTCCGCAAGATCTTCTGCTGGATCCCCGCTGACACCAGAAAAACCGTGACCCATGCCCTCGTCACGAGCCGCCTGGACTACGGCAACAACCCCCTGCGCCGGGACCACAGCCAAACTCCAAAATCGCCTGCAACGCATTCAAAACGCCTCGCCTGCCTCATCCTCGACATACCCCGCAGCAGCCACATCTCCGCACACCTGAGACACCTGCATTGGCTCCCAGTCAGCAAAAGGATCACCTTCCGACTTCTCACCCACGCACACAAAGCCCTCCATGACAAGGGACCGGAATACCTCAACAGACGCCTCAGCTTCTATGTCCCCACCCGACTCCTCCGCTCCTCTGGCCTCGCACTCGCTGCTGTCCCTCGCATCCGCCGCTCCACGGCGGGTGGGAGATCTTTCTCCTTCCTGCCGGCCAAGACCTGGAACTCCCTCCCCACCAGCCTCAGGAACACCCAGGAACACTCCGCTTTCCGGAGACTCCTAAAGACCTGGCTGTTCGAGCAGCGATAACCCCCCTTTTTCCCCTAGCGCCTTGAGACCCGCACGGGTGAGTAGTGCGCTTTATAAATGTTAATGATTTGATTTGATTTGATTTGATTTTTAATGCAACGTGTCCCGCATTTGCTCGAGTTAGAGCTATTAGCGCTGTAAAGAAAAAAACACAGTGCGATCGTGCTGTGTGGAAAATAAACAGATAAAGTAGTCCGTCACCATGCTTAAAACATCAAGCCTCGTATGTTTTTAGTAGTTTACTGGTGCTGCATATGGGGGCTAAACACCGGAAAAGGTATGACGTATGCATGCCTTTCACAAATTAAAGCAAGCGGATTTTAAAAGGCAAGCCCATGAACCAATGTAAGTGACTGCTAGTGAGCCCGGTCCTTAGTAAGTAAACTTACAAGGGGACGCGTATAGGTCGATGAACCTTTTGAATCGCATGGAGTATCCTAGTCATGCAGTGACCACTGAAACGGTAGCTAACATCAATAATCAAGAAATATTCTTTGAAACCCAACTATAAACCATAATACTCAAAAATAACCACTCAGGAAAAAGGGTTAACAAGTTTTATTCCCTATTGCTTACAATTGTAAGCCACCTGTTTGTTCAATCTTTATTCAAATCAATTATTTATTAATTCATCAGTTAAAAGATATTGGTGGTCATTACAACCCTGGCGGATGGTGTTAAAGCTGTGGAAATACCGCAAACAGGCCGGCGGAGAAAAAAAGGGAATTATGACCTTGGCGGAAACCGCCAACTAAGACAGCCACTTTAACACATTGCCCGCCACGGTGGTACAGACATGCAGTGCGGCGGTTACCGCCAACAGACAGGCGGGAGACAATGTACCAGCCACAGTATTACAACCCGCCAATCTGCCACCTTTTCCGGGGCGGATTCACCGTGGATAAAAACACGGTGGAAACAGCTTTTGCTATGGGAAAACACTCACCTGAACACATCCCACGAGGAATCCATGGAGCCGGACTACAAATACTCCCTGCCCTTGTCTTTCTGCTCCTCTACGAACAACAGCTACGTAGGCGCAGAAGACACCGGTGAGTACTGAACCTACGACACGGGGGCAGGGGGAGGCAAAAGTTAGGGGGACACCCACCAAACACCCCCACCCCCACCCTCACATATTACAACATACACACCAATGCATTCACAAAAATCACAGTAACAACCCACAATCCCCCCAGAAGAATGAAAAGACAATGCGAAATTCGATCAAACATTATAATGTGCCAATATACATGTATATACAGATATATATTTGAAAATCACTCATAATTATATACAATACGAGAAGTAGTGCAGATATGTACACAACAATGTCCGTGCACCAACAGTCCAAAAATGCATGGGCGAGGCCCACAAACGACACCTGACCACAATCGGAGAGAACACTGCCGGGGCATCAGATAGAAATACTACAGGCACCTCAGGGGGAAGGGAACGGGGGGCACCTCAGCCGGATGAATGCAAAGCCAGATCCACGACGGGGCTCCATGCCCATTGATGTATCCTGGGGAGTGCAAAGCCACAGTCTCTCAAGTCTCTACAGTGGGTGGGTTGCCCACTGTGCCATCCTGGGGAGTGCAAAGCCACAGTCTCTCAAGTCTCTACAGTGGGTGGGTTGCCCACTGCCATATCCTGGGAGTGCAAAGCCACAGTCTCTCAAGTCTCTACAGTGGGTGGGTTGCCCACTGTTCAATCCTGGGGAGTGCAAAGCCACAGTCTCTCAAGTCTCTACAGTGGGTGGGTTGCCCACTGTGCCATCCTGGGGAGTGTAAATACACAGTCTCTCAAGTCTCTACAGTGGGTGGGTTGCCCACTGTGCCATCCTGGGGAGTGCAAAGCCACAGTCTCTCAAGTCTCTACAGTGGGTGAGTTGCCCACTGGCCATCCTGGGGAGTGCAAAACCACAGTCTCAAGTCTCTACAGTGGATGGCTTGCCCACTGTGCCATCCTGGGGAGTGCAAAGCCACAGTCTCTCAAGTCTCTACAGTGGGTGGGTTGCCCACTGCCATATCCTGGGGAGTGCAAAGCCACAGTTTCACAAGTCTCTACAGTGGGTGGGTTTCCCACTGTTCAATCCTGGGGAGTGCAAAGCCACAGTCTCTCAAGTCTCTACAGTGGGTGGGTTGCCCACTGTTCAATCCTGGGGAGTGCAAAGCCACAGTCTCTAAAGTCTCTACAGTGGGTGGGTTGCCCACTGTGCCATCCTGGGGAGTGCAAAGCCACAGTCTCCCAAGTCTCTACAGTGGGTGGGTTGCCCACTGTGCCATCCTGGGGATTGCAAAGCCACAGTCTCTCAAGTAGATGCAGTTCTCTACTGGTACTGGGTGGGACTGGTGCCCATGCTGGATGAGTCTCCCCGTGAAAGTTCATGTCCTGTCACTGTCCCAGCTGCCCATGGGATAAGGATGCCTGATGTGGCGACCTTTTCATTCCTACACGGTGCTTGCCCTGTTCAGCGGTCTTCACCATGCCGGTCTTTGCCCTGTTCAGCGGTGCTTTGCCATGGCGGTCTTTGCCCTGTTCAGCGGTCTTCTCCATGGCGGTCTTTGCCCTGTTCAGCAGTGCTTTGGCATGGCGGTCTTTGCCCTGTTCAGCAGTTCTTTGACATGGCGGTTCTGGACTGTTCAGCGGTGCTTTGCCATGGCGGTCTTTGCCCTGTTCAGCGGTGCTTTGACATGGCGGTTCTGGACTGTTCAGCTGTGCTTTGCCATGGCGGTCTTTGCCCTGTTCAGCGGTGCTTTGACATGGCGGTTCTGGACTGTTCAGCGGTGCTTTGCCATGGCGGTCTTTGCCCTGTTCAGCAGTGCGTGGCATGATGATCTCTACACTGGGCGTTGGTGTGAGGCATGACGTTCTCTACACTGGGCATTGGTGTGTGGCATGACGTTCTCTACCCTGGGCATTGGTGTGTTACATGACGTTCCATCATTGCCCACCGGGGCTGTGGCAGCCGGGGCCCTCCAGGGCACTGACTCTGGCGGTGGTCTCCTGACCAGTGACGATACTTGACCCCTCCTGGGCTGTGACTCCAGCGGTGGTCTCCTGACCAGTGACGATACTTGGGCCCTCCTGGGCTGTGACTCCAGCGGTGGTCTCCTGACTAGTGACGATACTTGAGCCCTCCTGGGCTGTGACTCCAGCGGTGGTCTATGGACCAGTGACGATACTTGAGCCCTCCTGGGTTGTGACTCTGGCGGTGGTCTCTGGACCAGTGACGATACTTGAGCCCTCCTGGGCTGTGACTCTGGCAGTGGTCTCTGGACCAGTGACAATACTTGAGCCCTCCTGGGCTGTGACTCTGGCGGTGGTCTCCTGACCAGTGACGATACTTGAGCCCTCCTGGGCTGTGACTCTGGCGGTGGTCTCTGGACCAGTGACGATACTTGAGCCCTCCTGGGCTGTGACTCTGGCGGTGGTCTCCTGACCAGTGACGATACTTGAGCCCTCCTGGGCTGTGACTTTGGCGGTGGTCTCTGGATCAGTGACGATACTTGAGCCCTCCTGGGCTGTGACTCTGGCGGTGGTCTCTGGACCAGTGACGATACTTGGGCCCTCCTGGGCTGTGACTCCGGCGGTGTTCTCTGGACCAGTGACGACGGTGCTGGCGGTTGTGTCTGGACCGCCGGAAATGATGGCGCACTTCTCCGCCGTGACACTCACAACAGGCTGGCAAGACTTCCTCTGGACCTTCCCCACCTTTGGTGGAGTCACAGCTGACTCACCAATCCCCTTCGAACCCATGTCAGTTGTTTTCCCACCAGGAGTCTTAACACGGCCCCGTCGTCCACTCTCCAATTTTAGAGCCTTTACAGGGGGTGGGCTGCCAGTGCCTTGGCTCCGGGTCCTACTGCCTGCCCTAGTGGCCGGTGCACTCCACAATCCCTAAACACGCACCACTGGTATTGGAGGCTTTTTGGCTGAGGCGCTACGACGGGACTGATGAATTGGAGGGGGGGTGTGGGCAAAAAGGTCAATTTTACAGAGGGACAGTTTCTGACGAACACTGGGATGCGTAGCTGGAGGGGGTCTGGGAGTGGAGGAAGAGGAGGTGGTTGTCGGAGGTGTTACTTTAACTGTTTTGGGTGCAGGTGCAGGTACAGGAGGCTGTCGTGAGGTGGATGGATGTTGTGTGAGTGATTGCCGGCGTTTGTGTACTTTGGGAGGGGGCGTCACAGACACAGTGGGAGAGGACACAGGGGACGTGTAAATGGCAGTGGAGGTGGTGAGTGCAGGTGAGTGGCTTGTGGTGCTCGGTGTCCTGGTGCGATTCCTGGTGCCTGTAGATGTGGTGCATGCAGGTGTGTGTGTAGACGAGATTGGGAGGGAGGAGGCAGAAGAGGAGGAGGGGGACACAGTGGAGACAGTGGATGTTGCTGTGTCTGTATGGGTGTGATGCTTGTGTGAGTGTCTGTGGGATGTGTGGTGCCTATGTTTGCTTGAGCTACTTTTGGGTGTTGACTTGTGTGCATGCTGGTCTGTAGGTGTGCTTGGGATGGGCTGGGGTACAGGGGATTGGGTCTGGGTGGAGGAAGTTGGAGGGGGGATGCTCGACACAGGGACAATGGCTGCCATCAGTGATGAGGCCAGAGATTGCAGGGTTCGCTGAAGGACAGCCCGACCAGAATGAATGCCCTCCAGGAATGCATTACCGTGTTGCAACTCTCGTTCTACACCTTGGATGGCATTCACAATGGTAGACTGCCCAACAGTGAGTGACCTGAGGAGGTCAATGGCCTCCTCACTGAGGGCAGCAGGGGTGACTGGGGCAGGGCCTGAGGTGCCTGGGGCGAAGGTGATGCCCACCCTCCTGGGTGAGCGGGCACGGGAGAACGCTGAGGGGCTGCTGGGAGGGCGGTGCTGGTAGGGGAGGTGGCGGCTGTACCTGTAGAAGTGGGGCGCACAGATGGTGCCGCCACCACAGGGGAGCTCCCATCGGCAGACGAGTCCATGTCGCTGGTTGGTGATCCGTGGCCGACGTGAAGCTCCCCTCGCCCTCCGTCCCACTGGTGCATTCAGAGTCCGTGCCTCCGCCTGTTGATGCTGATGTACAAAAGGACAGGGAGAGCAGGAAAAGGGGGGGAGACAGAAGAAAGAGAGTTTTAGTGCATGGCATTCCGCTACCGTTGGCGGACAAGACAGACGCAGCAGCCCCCTGCATTACGCCGTGCTCCTGCACTCTGCACACACAATTTCTGGTTTATGGCCTACATGGTAATGGTGGACATCTGCGCACATGGATGCCACAGGGGCAACTATACCTCGACTTGGCACTCTGCTGAGGTGGGGTTGAGTGCCACATGGCCTACATTACGGAGGGGCCTTGCCTACCTAACTCGCCCTGGCCTAGGGACACCCACAACCCACCTCCCCCACCCAGACACCTCCACTGCATGCAAAGTCCGCAGAATGAGGTTGTACTCACCCCCTTGTGTCTGCTGTGATGTCCTCAAGAGCCCATCCAACTCCGGGTAGGCCACCGCCAGGATCCAGAACATCAGTGGGGTCATGGTGCGACGGGCACCCCTCCCACGTTGGGAGGCCATCCCCAGCTGAGCCTCCGCCATCTTCTTGCTGCAGCGGCGAATGTCCTTCCATCTCTTCCGGCAGTGGGTGCCCCATCTCTGGTGGGCCCCCAGGGTCCGGACCTCCTTGGCGATGGCACGCCAGATGTCCCTCTTCTGGTGGGCGCTGACCTACATGACATGCACAAGGGAAGAGGAACAGTCATTACCAACTTCACCGTCGTTGTGAGTGGTCCCCTCCCTACTCTGGCCATGTGGCCCATTCATTCCCATGCATTAATGTTTTTAGAACTCTGCCCCCTTCCCTCTTCCACCCAGCCCTCTTCACCCAGGCCTAGCCCATATAACGTGCTCCCTGTGTACTAACCTGTTTGTCTGGAGGACCGTAGAGTAGCGTGTACTGGGGGAGGACCCCATCCACAAGTTTCTCCAACTCCTGTGCAGTGAAGGCAGGGGCCCTTTCCCCAGACGCAGCAGCCATCGTCGCTTCCAGACCGAGGTCACAGCAGCACTAGCAGTGTAGGTCCTCTCCTGTCGAAGGTCAGGTATCTAGTGATTGAACAGATAGAAAATGGCGGTGACGTCCGCGGCGGTGACGTCCGAGGCGGTGCGCATCATCACCGCCGGCGCACCTGTTCATTGGCTCCTAGGACCCATAGGGTCCAATGTTAACGAATGCAGCATTGCGCCGCGGTCTACGACCGCCTACCGCGACGGAGTGCAACGCCAGCGCAGTTACCCCACAATCCCATTGTCCCAGTTTAGAGGTCAGGCAGCCGCCATTTCAGGGGCCCACATGCCTTCATTTACTACTGCGTCACACATAGCTAGACCTACACTCAACACACATACAGGAAGGGTTTTGTGTCTGGTGTAGTCTTGTGTGTAACTGTGGGTACATACCTGGAGGAATAGTGACTGGTTCTTCGCTGTTGTCCTTCGTAGGCACCGTCAGCTGGGACATATGAGAAGATGGCGGAATCCTCTGGTGTACCGACCGCTGGTGGAACTGTTGACAATGGAAGAAAGACATGTCATCGTCACCTACCGGTTTGACCGTGCCACTATCCAGGAACTATGTACCCAGTTGGAGCCAGACCTGATTTCACCGATCTGCCATCCGACTGGAATCCCCCCTGACGTGCAGGTGCTGTCAGTGCTCCATTTCCTTGCAAGTGGGTCATTTCAGACAACTGTGGCCATAGCATCAGGGATGTCCCAGCCTATGTTTTCCAACGTGTTGTCCAGAGTGTTGTCTGCCCTGCTGAAACACGTAAGGAGATACATCATTTTCCCTCACGTGGAGGATTTGCCTACAGTGAAAGGTGACTTCTATGCCCTTGGACATATCCCCAACGTCATAGGTGCCATTGATGGGACCCATGTACCTCTGGTCCCCCCCACAGGAGTGAATAGGTGTACAGGAACAGGAAGAGTTATCATTCCATGAATGTCCAGATGGTCTGTTTGGCAGACCAGTACATCTCGCAGGTAAATGCTATGTTCTCTGGCTCTGTGAATGACGCCTACATCCTGTGGTATAGCAGCATCCCTGATATGATGGGTCAACTCCAGAGGCACTGTGTATGGCTATTGGGGGACTCTGGTTACCCCAACCTTTCCTGGCTATTGACCCCAGTGAGGAATCCCAGGCGCAGGGCAGAGGAACGGTACAGTGATGCCCATGGGCGGACTAGGAGGGTGATCGAATGCACCTTCGGCCTCCTGAAGGCCAGGTTCAGGTGCCTCCATATGACAGGTGGATCCCTATTCTACTCACCGAAGAAGGTGTGCGACATCATCATCGCCTGCTCCATGCTCCATAATTTGGCTTTGTAACGCCAGGTGCCTTTTCTGGAGGAGGATGATCCAGATGACGGTGTTGTAGCAGCTGTGGAGTCTGTGGAGCCTGTGGACAGTGATGAGGATGAAGCTGAGGAAGAAGAAAACGACAACAGGGAGTCAGTCATACAGCAATATTTCCAGTGACACACAGGTGAGAACATTTTCTGGTTTAACATTACATTAACTTTCACACGTCTACCTCTATCCTGTTTGTCGATTTCAATCACTATTTGTTAACTGAGTTGTACCCTTCCATTACGGTTTCACAGGTGTGGTAATCTACGTGTCAACTGCTTGCATCCTTCAAGGGCTTGTGATGTGTGACATAGGTATGTTAGCCTTACAATGGTACAGCCATTATGACACTGTCATTGATAATACAAAGTACAAAATCATAGGCTGACTCCAGATTGTTTTGTGTTTCAAGGGTGTTTATTTAAGTGCTCAAAAAATGAAGGGGGGTTGTAAAATGGTGATGGTCGGATGGTGGAGGAATGTCCATGGCAGAGTCCAGTCTATTAGTCTCACAGGTGCACTGCCCATCTGGGTATAGGAAGTGGAGCTGGGGCAGTTCGAATATGGACAGGGTAACAAAGTGGGACAGTGGGAGGACAATCAGGGTGGTCTTATTTCCTGGCAGGGGTCTTGCCATCTTGCTCTGCCCTGTTCCTCGATCTCAGGGACCGCTTGCGGGGTGGTTGTCCGTCTGCAGGGGGGGGGGTGCTGGTGTGGTGGTCCTGTGGCGGGGCGTCATGTTCACTAGCGCCGGCGGAGGTGGTGGGCAGTTCATCGTCCTGGCTAGTGTCAGGGGCCCCTTGGAGTGCCACGGTGTCCCTCAAGGTCTGCTGTATGTCCTTCAGCACCCCTAGGATGGTGCCCAGGGCGGAGCCGATGGTCCTGAGCTCCTCCCTGAGCCCCAAATACTGCTCCTCCTGCAGGCGCAGGGTCTCCTGCAGCTTGTCCAGGACCGTTGCCATCGTCTCATGGGAGTGGTGGTAGGCTCCCATGATGGAGGAGAGGGCCTCGTGGAGAGTTGGTTCCCTTGGCCTGTCCTCCCTCTGTCGCACAGCAGCCCTCCCAGGTCCCCTATGTTCCTGTGCCTCCGTCCCCTGGACCGTGTGCCCACTACCACTGCCCCCAGGTCCCTGTTGTTGTTGGGGTGGTGGGTTACCCTGGGTGACCTGTAGTGGTGGACACACCGCTGATTGACCTGTCCTGGGTAGGGAGGTTTGGGCCCGCTGGGTGGGTGCTGTGCTGGTGTTACCAGAGGGTGGAAGGTCGGTGTTGGGCTGTGCCTGTGCAAGGGGAACCGACTGTCCTGAGGCCCATGATGGTCCGGGCTGGTCATCAAGATCCAGTAGGGCAGACCTGCTGTCGTCACTGTGGGCCTCTTCTGGAGGTGGAGTGGTGTTGTCTGTCCCTCTGGTGTGGTGACGGTCCTTCAGGTTCCTGCAGGGGCATAAGAGAATGATTATTGCATGTGTGTGTGTAATGGTGTGCAATGGGTGGGTGTGCGTGAACCCCAGTGCAAGCATTCCTGTGTGGGGCCTTGTGTGATGATGGTTGGGGGGGTGTTCTGGGTATGTGCAGTGAGCATGCTTTGGTGAGGGGTGACCATGCTTAGTTGTGTGATGCAGGGCTTGGTGTTAGGATGGGTGGTTTGTGTTATGGGTACATTAGTGAGGATTTGGAGTGATAGGGGATGGGGTGAGGGTGGGGGTGTGTGATAGCATGCAGGTAGGGTGGGGGATATGATAGTTAAGATTTGACTTACCAGTGTCCCATCCTCCACCGACTCCTCCAAGGCCTTCAGGATGCAAGATGGTCAAGACTTGCTCCTCCCATGTTGTTAGTTGTGGGGGAGGAGGTGGGGGTCCGCCGCCAGTCCGCTGCACCGCGATGTTGTGCCTGGAGACCGTGGAACACACCTTCCCCCGTAGGTCGTTCCACCTCTTCCTGATGTCCTCCTTATTTCTTGGGTGCTGTCCCACGGCGTTGACCTTGTCCACTATTCTGCGCCATAACTCCATCTTCCTGGCTATTGATGTGTGCTGTACCTGTGAGCGAAATAGCTGTGGCTCTACCCGGACGATTTCCTCCACCATGACCCTGAGCTCCTCCTCGTAGAAGCGGGGGTGTCTTTGGCGTGCCATGGGATGGTGTGGGTGAGATGTGGGGTGGTGTATGTGGTGATGAGTGTGGTGAGTGTAGTGGTGTGTGGTGTTTTGTGCATGGATGTTGTGTGGGTGACGGTGTTGTGTGCCTCTGTGTGATGGGGTTGTCAATTGCTGTGCTGTCTCTCTGGCCTTCTTTCAGATTTGTGGTCGTAGGGGTTTGTGGGTGATGTGGGTGTGTGTTTTATATTGTGTTGGGTGTGTGGGAGTGGTGTGTGTATGTGTATCAGGTGTGTGTAATTCGAATTGTCCAATGTGGCGGTGTTTTGGAGATGTGTGTGTATTTTGAGCGCGGCGGTGTGTACCGCCAATGGAATACCGCGGTTGAAAGACCACCGCGTGGATTTGTGGGTCGTAATAGCATGGGCGTGTATCTGTTGGCGTGGAGGGGGAGGATTTGTTTCCGCATGTTTATCGCTGACCTTTGGTGTGGCGGTGTTGTGTGGGTGTCTGAATTTCGGCGGATTCCGAGATATGTGTCATAATAGCTGTGGCGGTCTACCGCGGCCGCGGCGGTGTATTGGCGGTCTTCTGCACGGCGGTAAGCAACTTTTATTACCAATGTTGTAATGACCCCCGTTATCTCTTAAAGAAACATATGCGGCAAAGCAACACCATGAACTATGAATATCAGCATTAATAATGTAATTCAGCAATTAGGTTCGTCAGTCATTTGTCACCGTCAACGTCACCCCTAACAGCCTATCTAACCAAGATTAACATTAGCATGTGAGTCTTCATGCGAAAACAATTTAGAGAAAAAATTAATTTGGAAAAAATCTACCTAAGTGTGAATCTCTATAACAGCGCAGTTGGTACCTAAAAGAAAAGGCACAAAATTGTCAGTCACATTTTCATAGCTACCTATCCAGGATGGATCAGCAACAAGTCAGTCTTCATCTTCAGGTCATCAAATAGTCAGCTACAGATCAGGCTCACTGGGTATGAGCCCAATATCAGCACCTCGGACAGTGTCTCCTGACGTCATCAATTTTCTCCCCGCAGTTCTGATTCCTCACCCCTTGTCATGACTTTTTATTAGGGTCTCCCAGTCCATCCCCCTAATTGTTAATTGGTCCGTTGGTCAACAGACATGACTTTAACCTATAGTTTTTGTTTACTGAATCTGATAATTTTAATAACTTCAAATTACACGAAACAGATTGGTTCTTCTTGCGATGAGGACATCATCTGGCTCTTCAGGTATCAAAATTGTTGCATACGGTTCTCCAATCAGTGCCTCTATTGTTCAAGTCCTGGGAAAGTACATTTAGCCTACACTACACATAATCGTATCAAATTGTCTTCATCATCTCCTGTCCGTTGGTACATTGCAGAATGTTCTTGCTAAGCAACTGGAACTCTGAGCTGTTCAAGGTCTCTGTCCCCGGTTTCCAGTCTTCTGCAAGGTGTTCGACTTCTCCATGTTCAGAGCGAGCAAGGCCCAGTGAAACTAGGCCCCTGTTAGAGCTTACTTAATAATACAAAACAAAGGTTATGCATTTCATTATTATGATATATTACTACATTTTTCTCATAATTTTTCATTATTTCATATGGCTTTATTCATTTTAGTACACATGGTGATCACTCCCAGAGGGCACATTTTCAAACGTGTACATTATTTTCAACAATTAATTTCTCTATGCATTTTCACATTAGTAACAACATATAAATAATTCATAATTTTCTTAATTAGCATATCTGCTTCAACAGTCCCTCCTCTGATGACTAAATATGTCATCACACCTTTCTTTACCATCAATTTACATTTGTGTTTCTGATGTCTCTTGACTTCTCCTAACATTTTCTCTATCAATTCTTCTCCTAGGTGGTTCTTCCCTCCTCTAATCATTCTTAGATTTACTTAATTTTATCTTTTGCCATAATTTGCATGTACCCCATAACTCCAATATGGAAACGATTACAATCAATATTCCATGGAAGATTTTCCACAATGCCCCATTCCAAATTTCACTAAACCATTTACCTGCAGAAGCAAATCCATTTCCAACCTTTTCCCAAACTCCTGGTTCCTTCAATTCTTTCAAATGTTTACTTGAATTAGTTAAGTTAGTAAGCAAGTCTCTTATCTCCTTCTCATTATTAGGAAGGTAGGAACAACAATGCTAGCATTAATTATTTTACAGACTCTGCCGTCTTTCGCTAAAATTATGTCTAAAGCAAGCCTATTTCGAAGCGTCATAGCTCTATCCGCAGTCAATTCAGTATTTAAGAGGAGTATTGCCCCTGTAAAGTTCGTCAGCACAATAGTAGACAACTTTTGTATCTTGATCGCATTCAGAATAACTCCTACAGAAGGAATTACTGCACCAAAAATATCTCCCACAATTGCAGAAGAGGTTTCCCTCCTCTGTCGCTCATGATGTAATTCAGTCACTTTCAGAAATTTCTTTATATCATCTATCTGATACATTTTAGGGAAAACTATCCCCAAATAGCATGTCCCATACCATCCTCTAGGAAGACGGTAATAAGCATTAAGTCCACAAATATAGCAGATTCCAGGAATTGCAGGGTCCTGACCATTCAGCATAAAAGTACATTTACTCTGAAACAAAAACACATGCCTACATTCACTTGTTCCCACAAATAAAGTGTCAGTACGTGATTTCGGCCTATATATACAACGCTTTCCTACATGTAATGCATCTAAAGCTAATTTCCCTTGCGTTTTAATAGCAGTGTAAGCATAATCATTCTTATAAGTCCTTTTCTCCAATCCTTTCTCTAACTTCTCCTTCAATGCCTTCCTTCTGTCATCAATATGCCCTATAAAGCTCTTTTCTAATGGTGTTAGTAAGCAAGATAAATTATTTTGGTGTGCATATGCAGTACCAAATGTTAGTGTTGGCTCAAAGAATCCCCTAACTAAGACTATATCATGCTCCCTAGCTATTTTACTCAAATATCTAATAATAGGAACAAAGGAAAACACAACATCATGGTTAGAATAGAAATACTGGATATACTTTTGGTTATAGAATCTGGTTAGTAGCAAACTACAAGTTATGCAATATGTTAAAGGCAAGCTATGGTACATAACCCTTTCTTCCACAGAAGAAGAAATTTGCGTACACACAAGACAATTCCTTGCATCGAAAGCTCTCCTTGTGCATTATTATAGTCATGCAAATATTTTTCATCTAACTTAAACCTCTCTAAAGCTGTTGGTGTAGTAGTTTCAGGAACGGAAGCTATAGTAGTCTCCTTCATTTCATGAATTGACATACCCACAATCATTATTATAAACATTATTCCACACATAATTGCCCACTCCCACACTCAAATACCTACAATATCTAATATTTCTAAAGCGGTTATTTAACTCAGGCATGACCTGTAAAGAATAAGAAAGTAGAATCAACTCTTAGATAAAGTGCAACAGAAAAATCAAAAATGAAGAAAAATAATTATTTTTCACAGTTCAGTTTCTCACATAGGAACCCTTTTCTGCTTTGTCGAAAATCAGTTAGCAGCTTGTCACATCCAGTTTTTCAAATGTCATATCAGGTTAACAATGTCTTTTCCGGTTTATTTCAACAGTCTCCTTTTATTTTCTTCAGATTTAGCTCAACAATTCAGTTTATTGATCCTTTCAGGTTGCATCAAAGTACTGATTCAGAACTTCTCTGTCAAAACAAAAGGACATGAACTTGTTTTGCCATTCACTTGTTGCAGCATATGCGCACTCAGGACCTGCATATCTTCTACTAGCTACTCTCTTTCTTTTCAACCTTTGTTCTCCACTTGATTCTCCTTCACTCAGTTCTTTTCTTCTCGTAGTATCCACTTCCTCTTCTATTGGTTCATTTATGACCAATTCCTTCTTCTTCCCAATTCGTGACTCAGGCCAGTTGTCTCCTTTTCTCGATCCTTCAGTCAATGTTTGCCTCAGAATTGGACTCTTCTCTTTTTCTCCTTCTATGGCGTTCTCTCTTGATGGACCTGCAACGTCGGACCACTTTGACTTTGATCCCTCTCAGTTCTATCACCCTCTTGATCTGGCACTTGCTCTGCTTGTTTTTCAGCACCGTCTGCTTCTGGGAGAACCCCTGCTGTGCTCGGTTCTCCTGCTGTAACTGTTGGGTTGTTATACTCTTGCCCACACTCCTGTAATTCTTCACTTTCGTCTCTTACAGGGGTGATTGATCCATCTTCCACAAGCTTGGGATCAATCTCAGGTTCAATTTGCTCTTGTTCTGTTGCGCTGCGTGCCGCTCCGCAAGCCGAAGGTTCGGCTCGGGACGCGGCGTGCGGCAGCAGGATGTGCTGCGCCCCGAGCCTTGCATGTGTTTGTCGAGGCCTCAAATTGGGCATGGGGCCCCATTTTCTATCAGTGTGGCGCTTCCCCAGTAGATCCTGCTCCCCCCACTCACCTCTTTTCTTTCTTCTTTTCTTTCCTGTCGCCCTTGTTTAAAGCTCCTTATATATTTAATATCTTTCCCATGTTTCTTTCTCTTTTCCCAGCATGCCTCTTTTTTTCCCTGCATGCACTGGTTCCCTATTCACTATGGTATTTTTTCTATAGCATTCTAACACTGGATCCCAATTCAAGATGGCACCTTTTGACTTCCTGTTGGTTACTTCCTGTTCCTGGGGTATATAAGGTGTGTGATTCTTGTTCTCTTTGCGCTGCAACACTTCCTGTTTGGTGGTGATCTTCGCTCCTGTTTCTCTTCATCTGCTATTGAAACTCTGATTTTGTTCCAACTTTTTCCTGGTCATTTTTTCCTTTTGTTTTGATTTTCTTTTACTCTTGTTTGTTTCAGGAGTTCCCTCGTGTTGAGGTTTTTTCCCCTTTTGCGGTTTTTTCCCTTAGGGACTCCTTCTGGAGGGCCTTTAGCATTCCCTCTGTCAGCATCACTGTGGCTACCAGAAAGGGTTGCCCCTATTTGGGCCAAGGCAGAACTTACAAGAACAAGAAGCCTGCCACACTTCCTGTGGGTCACAGCCACAGATTACGAGTAGTTCGTGACATGTTCTGGCTCAGGTACAGCCACCTGTTTCTCTGCTGTTGGTGCTCTCAACAACACTTCTTCATGTTCTTGCGGACTCACCACTCTCTTTGTATGGCTTGCGTGTATCCAATTCGGCAGTCCTGCACATTTCACAGCTGTCGTAGTTGTCAGCACCACCTGGTATGGATCCTTCCAACGCGGCTCTAAACAAGTCTTTCGAACATGCTTTTTGATGACGACCCAATCTCCAGCACTCAGATTGTGGCCTGGGTCGTGGATGGGTGGCAGCGTAACAGCCTGCACCTGCTGAGAGAAAGATCAAACCACATCAGCCAGACCCTTGCCAGACACTTACAGTAGTCCAACACTATATCATCTGTAATATTCACAAGTGCATTGGCTGGATTTGCTGGCAATATCATTGCTCTGCCCATGAGGATCTCCTGGGGTGACAGTCCTGTCTTCCTGTCAGGGATATTTTGCATTGACATCGATACCAAAGGTAAAGCATCTGGCCATTTCAGGTTAGTCACGGCACACATCTTGGCAATTCTTGATTTTAATGTACCATTCATTTGCTCCACCAGTCCTGATGCTTTAGGGCGGTAACTGCAATGCAACTTCTGCTCAATGTTTAGTGCTGCACATAAGAGTTTGATCACTTTGTTACTGAAGTGAGTTCCCCTATCTGATTCTAAAGAGATCAGAAATCCGAACCGTGGTATTAACTCTCTAAGCATCAGCTTTGCTACAGTGAGACTGTCATTCCATCGTGTGGGATATGCTTCAGTCCAATGACTAAAGACACACACAATAACCAACACGTACTTCAATCCACCACATGCAGGCATCTCAATGAAAACCAACTGCATTCTGCTGAATGGTCCTCCTGCTCTTTCAATGTGGCTCCAATTCACCACTGTCCCTTTTCCCACATTTAGTTGCTGACAAATTACACATCGATGACATACTGCCTCTGCTGCTTGTCTAAACTTTGGATTGAACCAATCAACCTTAAACAATCTAACCATGGCGACTCGTCCAGTATGTGCTTGGCCATGGTAATACTCAATACTCAACAAACTGTTTGGCAATACCATCTGACCCTCCTCAGAAACCCAAATCTCATCAGATCTTTGCACACATTTTAACTTCATCCAAAGCCTCTTTTCTTCCTTGTCTGTATTCTCCAGTAATGTTTTTAGTTCCTCCAGTGTATCAATCACTTTTAAAGCAAAACTTGCACAATTATTTTCTTCTTCAGCCATTAGTTCCCACTTGCTTTAAACGATATATAGTTCAATGCGCAAAACCTTGCGACTTGATCTGCATATCCATTTCTCAATTAAATGTAATCCTGTGTCTTTTGGTGAGCACTGCATTTTACCACCACAATTTCTTCAGGTAACTGTATTGCGGACAAAGACTCTTTTATTCCGTTGCCATTTCTCACTGGTGATCCAGTAGAGGTCATAAACCCTTGTTGCGAACGTAACTGGACAAAATCATGAACAATACCAAATCTTGCAGAAACATAGCATGCTGTAGTAAGAGCTACCAGTTCTGCCACTTGTGCATAGTATACACCTGGAAGCCATGAAGCTTCTAATGTGCCTGTAATTGTGCACACAGCATATCCTGCTCTCAGTGTGCCTGCTCCATCTCTGAGACACGAACCATCAGCAAAGACAATTTGGTCATTTTCTTCTAAACGTGTGTCTCCAATATCAGGCCTTGGTTTTGTACACAGCTCAGTCACCTCAAGACAGTCATGATCAATATCTTCCTCTTTTTCAATTTTGGCATTATCACTTGGAAGCAAAGTCACTGGATTCAATACTGTACATCTTTTCAATGTTACATTTGGAGCACCCAATATGCTCATCTTATACCTTGTCAGTCTTGCACCCATCAAGTATTGCGTTTTCGTCCTTGTCAATAAAATCTCAACAGAGTGTGGTGCCATTACCGTCAAAGGGTATCCCATGACTACCCCCTCGCATTGGAAAAGACTTTGACCAACTGCGGCTACTGCGCTCAGGCAACCTGGTAAAGCTGCTGCGACCGGGTCCAAGGTCGCTGAAAAATATGCTACTGGGCGATAAGCACCTCCATGGACCTGTGTCAAAACAGACAAGGAACAAGCATCACATTCATGACAAAACAATGGAAAAGGCTTTGTGTAATCAGTCATTCCCAATGCTGGAGCTCTGCACAAACTCTCTCTCAATTCAGTGAATGTTTTCATTTGATCCTCTTCCAGGGTAATGCTACCTGTAACTTCCTTATGTGTCAACTGCTGCAAAGGTTTAGCAATCTCAGCAAAATTCGGAATCCACTGTCTGCAGTACCCCACCATTCCCAGAAACATCCTGACATCTCTCTGAGAAGTCGGGGGACTTCTCTGCAGAATCATGGTAATTCTCTCCCTGGAGATTCTCCTCAATCCCTTTTCAATCTAGTGTCCCATGTATTTTACTGATTTCTGACAATACTGTGGTTTGACAGGTGAAACTTTATGTCCAAATTCTCCCAAATGATTCAACAGGGCAACTGAGTCATGTTTACACTGGTCCCTTGTTCTAGATTCGATCAACAAATCATCAATGTACTGCATTAGAGTCGATTGATATGGCAATTCTAATGACTCCAGGTTCTTTTTCAAGATCTGAATAAACAGTGATGGTGACTTTGTATACACTTGTGGATGCCTACACCAGCTGTAGACTCTGTCTAGGAATTTGAAACTAAAAAGAAACTCACTATCCTTATGAAGAGACACTGAAAAGAAAGCTTGTGACAGATCTACCACTGTGAACTACTCTGCATCGCAAGGAATCTGAAACAGTATCACTGCTGGATTGGGCACTTCTGGACAACATTTAACCACCATGTCATTCACTTTTCGCAAGTCCTGCACAACGCGCACTTTCCCACATGGCTTTTTCAAGGCCATTATTGGTGAATTACATGGGCTGCTTAACACTTCCATCAGGACTCCTTGTTTTAAGAAATCTCCAATTATTTGTGCCACTTTCATCAAGACATCTTGTGGCATGTTGTACTGCAGAAGCTGCTGTAACACTGCATTGGGCTTCAGAGTGATTTTAATTGGTTCTACCCCCTTACTCACACCTACTTCTTTTCCTGTCAAGTCCCAGACTTCTTCCTTCACTGTTACCTGCAAGTCTGCATGCAATTCTTTCACAGCAAACATTGGGAAAAATTCACTCAATGGGTATTCTCCAAAGGCATTGTTAACCATCATTTCAGTCGCCTGTTCTTCCTCGTCATCACTATTTGTCTGGACTTCTATCCCAGTGTCCGAACAATTAATGGAACATTTTATCTTACACAGTAAGTCTTTTCCCAGTAGGGATACAGGACTTGAATCGCACACCACAAATCTATGCAGTCCCTGGTAATTTCCAATTTTGACCTGCACTGGTTCTGTGATTGGGTTTGTCAACTGTCTGTTCTCCACTCCCACACCTTGAACTGTCCTGCCTGAAAGAGGTAAATTAGGGACTTCTATGCTTCTTGCTATAGAGCGTGTAGCTCCTGTATCCACTAAAAATGAGATCTTGTAGCCCATCACCTTTCCCGTCACAAAAGGTCCTCTCTGATCTACTTCTAGGGAAGCTGCAAGCATATAAGCTCCCTCATCCGAACTGTCACTCATCCATTCTTCGTTTATTTCATCCTCACTGTAAAATGGAAACTGATGCACTGTGTTATTACTATTGTCTTGTCTCTGACCTGTGACCTGCTGAGTAAACATCACCTGTTGCTGCTTCATCGGGGCTTGAGGTATCTGCATTTGCTGTCTAGGTACCTTGGGGACCTGCTGCTGTACTGGTTGCAATTGTGTTAATTGTGCGCGTGGCACCTGCATTTGCTGTAACAGTAAGAAATTCTGTCCTCTATTGTGAACGTTAGAAATAAATCCTTAATTCTTGGGACCTTCACAGTTTGAAATGTACTGACATCACCTTGCTGAACAACACCATCCTGCGCCATCAATGAACACTCCTGCTTCCAGTGTCCCACGTTTCCGCACAAATGACAGGGAAACATCTTTTTCATTCCCTGCATGTCATTCTGAACAGCCACAGTGCCTAAATGCGGACCACGTATCATGTCAATTCCATGTCCTCTTCCTCTCATTTGAGGCTGAAACATAACAGCTCTCTGTTGCGGTGGCATAGGTGGTACTATAGCTCCTTGCGCTCCTGTTTGTGCTGCCTTTATTTGCATCACCATCGCTTTCTCCTTCAACTTTCTCTGCTTTAATTCAATCTCATCACTACAATATTTTGCATACTGCAATACCTCATCAATCGGTTTTGCCTGCCAGCAAATTAAATGACTCTTAATCATCTGTCCTACCTCTGGTCTCAAACCTTCTACAAATCTGAACACAAAATGCAACATGTCTTTCGGCTCAATTGCTTCCTTGCCACTGTACTCCTTGAATGCTTTTAACAATCTTTCATAATAAGTATGTATTAATTCTTTAGACTCCTGAACCGTTCTGTCAATCCTTTGCCAATCAATATTTTTAGGAGAGATTCTTGTCTTCAGGAATTCAATCACCTTATAATAATTTTTCATTACCTCAGGTGAAGGTGCACCTGTTACTCTGTCCCTTTCTGGTTCACTAGTTGGCCAATCTACTGCTCTCTTGCACTCAACCCACAAGTCAGCTGGTGCCACTATTTCCAATAACGTGTTCAAGGCTTCCCACTGACATTTAGAAAGTTTTACAAATCTCTTGGCTTGCTGATACCACTCAACCAGCTTCTCTCTCACTTTTGGGAAATCATTTGTAAACAACAGTATATCACTCCTGTGCCATGGGACGTTACCCAAACTGCCCTCCTGGAATTTCTCTCATTGGAAGCATCTTTATTGATTTCCTTTCCCTATGAGCCTCTCCTTGGGAATACCAGTTTCGTTTATCTTTTTTCTTTGTCCATCTACCTTCCCACTTCTCTAATGCTCCCCAAATCTGAGCACTCTGCAGTAATTCTCTCAAATGTGCCTTCATTCCTGCTGACCTCATGTGCTAAAAATCCTTTGCCTCGAAATCTAATCTGTAACTGTGTTTCAAATGCTTTGTTTTCTCGATCTCAATATCATGCTTCTCTGCTAATTCTGCCAATTTCTGATTTTACTCACTTTTCTTGTAATCCTTGGGCATAAGTACCTCAACTCTTCTTCGGTGTAAGGCTCTAATCTGTTTATGCCCATTGTTCCCTCAACTAGCTCCGTTGCTTCTATATTCAGCCTCACACGATTTATCTGATCTCCACCCTTGGATGCATTTCGAGGAGTGTTTAGACTGTCTAACCATTCACTCAACTGCTGAGCTGACTATCCCTGTAATGAAATGTTACTCACATTTGGTACTGGTAACTGTTGCATCACTGCACCTGAAGCTTGCGGTGTCAAAAGTTTCAAACTCTGACTCGCATTCGGGCCATTCACTGCATCTAGAAGCACTACAAGTGGACTAAGATCCATTAAAGGCCTAGATCCATTGAAAGTCTGTCCTGCAGACAACATCATCTGCACAGGATCATTCACTCCCCTCCTCACAAGACTCTGTGACATTTCAATCTGTTCTCCCACATCTGATTTCTTCTGTGCAAATAAGGGTACCGCCGGACCAACAGTAATTGGTAGCGATATTTCATCTGGGGCCGCCCTAACACTTGCACCTTGAGGGAACGTTACCCCCGTTGCCTGGTTCATGACTGGTGTAATATCTGACTGGGTTCCTGTCATTGGTGTAAACTTCAGCCTGTGCTGAAGGCAATAACATCGGAGTCGGTTCTGTCTGAACTAACATCGGCTTAGAAAGCACTTGCTCCCTCGGCACCATTATGTTTGATACTGTCTCAAGAACTGGTACATCTGGATAAATTCTCTGTACCGTAGGTGGATGTATCTGCGCTTGAACCACAGTAGTAGTTCCTGCATTAGGTGTACTCTGTACTACCCAGGGTATTTGTCCGCCTTCTGCCTGTACAGCTCCGTCAGCCCCCTGGGCTTGTGCCAGAGCAGCTGTAGCGGCAATGGTACTAGTGCCTGGACCCCCTGAAAAGGTCGTTAAAGGTGGAGGTCAATCTCTTAACAACTGCATAATGAGATCCTCAACATCAGAATCTTCATCATCAACATAAGACTTTCTCTTTTTCTTTCTTCCTGCACTTTCATCCTCTTTAGCACTATCTTCCTTCTCCGCCTTGTCTCCCTCTGTAATTGCAAGAAACAATTTAACATCCTGTAGTGTCACTGCTCTCCATTTCTTCTGCTCCCATTCCCATCTAGCTTCAGCTAAAGATTTCTCTACTCGTTTCATCCTCCTTTTGAACCTCTTGTTTCTGTCTGGCCACTAGCTCCCAAACTGCTAAAGCCTCAAACTGTGCTGGTCTTGGTAATGGCTTCATATCATACAGTGGCATTCGCAATCGATCCAAAATTCTCAAATTAAACGTTCCATGCTCCGGAAATGCTAAAGACGCTTGATTTTTAGTTAGCTTACACCATTGCTTTAACCACAAACACCTCGCTCCTCCATCTCAATGTAAGCCGGAGAATTTTCTGGTGGGGCCGGCTCCCCCACTGATGCCTTAATGTAAGAATCACCCTTCATCGCACTCTTAAATGCCTTGAAAAACTTCATTTTGCCTGTTTTGTTTACTTTGATTCAATGATTAAATGACCTTTACTCCCAAGATTCCCTTCACCCGCTTACTCAACCAATTGCCTCTTACGGATGGTTGTCAATCAGTTTGCGGCTCTCCTCACTAACCGACCCGACCCATCCCAGCGTGGCTCACTCTGACGTCACATTCACACATTGCGGCTGACAAAATCTTGCGACTCGTCCTCCTCAACTCGATTCACACAACTGATGCAATTTATTGCAAGCACTTACCAAAATCCAATAACTAAAACATACCTGCTGGTTTACTACAGGAAGGGACACAATCGCTTCAGAGACCTTACGGATTTTCACTAATCGCCCTTTCTCTCATAAAGCTATTCATCTTTCTGATTCTCCCGCATTCACAAGCAAATTTTGACCCACAAATTTTTACTCTCAACTGATCATTCGGACTGTCCTGGTGCACATAGGACTCGCCAAATCTCAGTCAAAACTTCTCTTACTCGATTGACTCACACACCGACTTGTTGACCACGCCCAATCAACCTACTAAACCAGACAGATTACAACATTTTACCAAGTGTCTCCTACACTTGTCAATATCCCCCGGAGTCTAAGACCACGCAGGGTCCGTACATCACCAACAACCCCGTGGGTCATTTTTTAGCACAAAGCGCCACACACATGTGAAGTTCGATGACTTCCCTACTCTCATACCATGGAGTACGCACACTCCTACTAACCTCAAATGGAGTACGCAGACTCCCTACTTACCTCACATACATCAGGATTCACCTGCGATTTGCTTAAGCTTGTGCAAGTACAGCCTACCACTTTCCCACTATTACAAAAACGCCGAGAACATATCCATCTTTACTAGCGGGATCCAGTATCTGGGAAAGTCATTTCTGGGCTTAAGGGGACATCATCTTTGCTACAATTGCCATTTCAGAAAAACAAAATTCAAACCTCATAAAATATTAACAACCAATCCTAACTTAGACTACTACCATAACCAGTAATCACCACATAAATAGGTCCCTAAGGAAACTAACCATAAAGCTGCTATCAAAAACTGCTAGCGTGCCCGGTCCTTAGTAAATAAACTTACAAGGAGACGCATATAGGTCAATTAACCTTTTGAATCGCATGGAGTATCTTAGTCATGCAGTGACCACTGAAACGGTAGCTAACATCAATAATCAAGGAATATTCTACGAAACCCAACTACAAACCATAATACTCAAAAATAACTACTACTCAGGAAAAATGGTTAACAAGTTTTATTCCCTATTGCTTACAATTCTAAGTCATCTGTTAGTCCAATTTTTATTCAAATCAATTCTTTTTTAATTCATCAGTTAAAAGATATTGGCCCTCATTACAACCCTGGAGGTCGGTGTTAAAGTGGCGGTAATACCACCAACAGGCCGGCGGTAAAAAAAATGGGATCACGACCACAGCGGAAACCGGCAACAGAGACAGCCACTTTAACACTCTGACCGCCACGGCAGTAGCAACCAACACCGCGGCGGTCACCGCCAACAGACAGGCAGAAGACATTATACCGCCCACCACATTACAACCCGCCTATCCGCCAGCTTTTCTGGGGAATTACCAACACCATCAAAAGCACAGAGGAAACAGTGTTTGGAAGGGAAACCACTCACTACTCGACACTCAACGAAGAACCAGGACGCCATGGAGCCCGAGCTGCAGGTCTTGCCAATGCTGGTCTACCTCCTCATCTACCAGGAACACTAAAGACGTCGGCGACGATGACGGTGAATACTGCACCTAGTACACGGGGAGGAAAAAGAGAGTGACACACACACGCAACACCCAACACTCCCACCCCGCCCTCACCCACAACACCATACATACAAATAGGTCCAACAACATTACAGCTACACCCCGTAACCCCCTGTAAGAATGCAAGGACAAAAGGAATTGAGTCAAACCAGTGTTATTTTAGAAATAGGCAGATACACTATAGAATTTGAAAAACAGTATTTACACAAATATACAACATGTACAGAAGTCCGTACATTGTTCTTCACAAATGTTCGTGGGCCACTTGGCAAAAAATCATGGGCCAAACCCACACTTGACTCCTGCCTCAATATGGAGAGAACACTGCAGGGGCATCAGGTTGAAAACACACAGGCACCTCAGGGCGATGTGAAGGGGGGCACCTCAGCCGGAAGATGGAAGAACGCCACTGCTCCTCGAGGGGGCTCCATGCCCACATCGATGTCCTGGGGAGTGCAAGGCCACAGTCTCTCAAGTCTCTCAAGTGGGTGGTTTGCTCACTGCTTTCTCCTGGCGAGTCCAAAGCCACAGTCTTTCAAGTCCCTCAAGTGGGTGGTTTGCTCACTGCTTGGTCCTGGGGAGTGCAAACCACAGTCTTTCAAGTCCCTTAAGTGGGTGGTTTGCCCACTGCTTGGTCCTGGGGAATGCAAACCATAGTCTTTCAAGTCCCTCAAGTGGGTGGTTTGCCGACTGCTTGCTCCTGGGGAGTGCAAAGCCACAGTCCTTCAAGTCCCTCATGTGGGTGGTTTGGCAACTGCTTGGTCCTGGGAGTGTAAAGCTACATTCTCTCAAGTGGATGGCTTCTCCACTGGTTCTGGAGGGGGCTTTGTGCTCAGAGTGATTCATCCTGCCAAGGATAGGGTGAGTGGATGCATATCTCCACTGGTTGTGGAGGGGGATTTGTGCCCAGTCTGCTTCATCCTGCCAAGGAGGGAGGGAGTGGATGCATATCTCCACTGGTTCTGGAGGGGGCTTTATGCCCAGTGTGCTTCATCCTGCCAAGGCTAGGGTTGGTGGATGCATATCTCCACTGGTTCTGGAGGGGGCTTTGTGCCCAGTCTGCTTCATCCTGCCAAGGAGGGGGTGAGTGGATGCATATCTCCACTGGTCCTGGAGGGAGCTTGGAGCTCAGTGATGCAGTACTTGGTGTGTGCCAGTACACATTCCCTCACCTGGGTGTCTGAGGCACGAAATTTGCAGGGAACAGGTAGCATGATAGTTCATGGAGGCATGGCTAGACTCCATCCTGCGGCAGCTAAGGCTGCTAAGTAGTGGTAGTGCCGGTGCTGGTGGGGGTGCTGCCAGTGGTGGTGGTAGGCTCCAGCTCGTCTCCTGCAGCGGCAGACAGATGCCCACTGGGGCTGCTGGTAGTGGTTCTACTGTCAGCGGTGCAGGTGGCGGTGCTTGCGGCGGGGATGCTGGCCGTGCTGGCCGTGGTGCAGGTGCCGGTGCTGCCAGGGGTGGAGGGAGGCTCCAGCCCTTCTCCTGCAGCCTCGGACTGCTGCCCAATGGGGACGCTGCTGTTGACAGTATTGGTGGCAGTGGCGGTGTTTGCTGTGGGTCTGCTGGCGGTGCTGCACGAGGTGCAGGTGGCGGGGCAGGCAGTTCTGCTGGTGGGCACCAGACCTTCACCTACATCCTCGGTCGGCTGAAATGCCTTGCCTTTGATTTTCGTCCCCTTCCTCGCCTTGGTAGATGCTGCTGTGCCCTTAGCTCTGTCAGCTGGAGGTTTGGAAAAGGCCTTGCTGGGTGGGTCGTGCTCCTTGCCCTTGCTGCATGCTGGCCCCTTCTTCACCTTGGTAGGTGGCGGAATGGTTAGATCCTTTGCAGGGGTTGGTGGTACAGTGGCTTTCCTGACAGGTGCCCCCTTTGAGCCTCTGGGAGTAGCAGGTTCCACATAGGATGGCGACTTGGTGGCTAAGGTGCTGAGCTGGGTTTTGGACACCCTGGCCTGAGGGTAAGGACAGGGGGAGGGGTAGGGAACAGGTCAAAGTTTGCCAGGAAAAGTTTTTTAGACACACTGGGGTGGGAAGATGGCGAGGGTTTGGGAGTGGAGGAAAAGGGAGTTGTTGTGGGAGGTGTCTTTCTGCTGAGTTTGGGTGAAGGTGCATGGGCTGGATGATGGTGTGAGGTGGATGGCTGTTGGGTGGGTGGGTGCTTGCTTTTCTGTACTTTGGAAGGAGGGGTCACAGACACACTGGGAGAGGACAGAGGGGATGTGTGCATGGTTGTGGGGTTGGTGACTGCCAGTGAGGGGTGTGTTGTGATGGGCGTGCTGGTGATGGAGGTAGTATATGAGGATGTAGTGCATGCAGGTGTGAGTGGAGACGATACTGGGAGGGAGGTGAATGAAGAGGAGGAGGGGGACACAATGGAAACAGTGGATGTTGGTGTGTCTGCATGGGTATGGTGCTTGTGTGAGTGCCTGTGAGATGAAGTATGGTGCTTATGTTTGCCTGAGCCACCTTTGTGTGTTGATTTGGGTGAATGCTGGTCTGAAGGTGTGCTTGAGATAGGCTGGGTTTGAGGAGATTGGGTCTGGGTAGAGGACGTTGGAGGGGGAGGCTAGACACAGGAACAAGGGCTGCCATCAGTGCAGAGGCCAGAGCCTGAAATTCTCTCTGTTGAGCCACCACGCCAGAGTGAATGCCCTCCGGGTATGCATTTGTTTGTTGCAAATGCCTCTTGACACCCTGGATGGCATTCAGAATGGTTGACTGCCCAATAGTGAGGGATCTCAGGAGTTCAATAGCCTCCTCACTGAGGGCAGCAGGCCTGACTGGGGCATGGCCTGAGGTGCCTGGGGCGAAGGAGAGGCCCACCCTTCTGGGTGAGCAGGCACAGGAAACTCGCTGAGGAGCTGCTGGGAGGGCGGTGCTGGTATGGGGGTGGTGGCTGTACCTGTTGTTGGGGTGGGCACAGAGATGTCTTTCATCGCCAGGGAGCTTCCATTGGAGGAGGAGTCGCTGTCTGTGGTCTCCCCTCCTGTCCCCGTCGTGGTGCTTCACTCGCCCTCCGTACCACTGGTGCCCTCACTGTCGGTGGATTCGGCCTCCAGGCACATGTGGGATGCAGCTCCCTCCGTTGCCGGTGCCTTTGCTCCTCCGCCAGATGATGCTAATGCACAAAAGGACAGGGTGACAAAACAAAAAGGGGGGGGAGAGACAGAAGATACACTTGGTCAATGCCAGCAACAACACTACCATTGGCGTACACAACACACAGGTAGCAGCCCTATGCACTATGCCATGCACAACCATTTCCTAAGACAGTCACTAGCCCATGGAGTTCAATGCCTAACACCATTAGCTGCATACCTGAAACCCACAGGACCCTGCCTAGAAGTAGATGTCTGCCAACACTATTCGGGTAGGAGTGATTATGAGCCTGCCCAACAAGGGACCTACCCTGTCATGTTCGCCCTGGCCTAGGGGCACTCACAGCCCACATCCCCCACCCAGATACCTCCTAACGCGTGCAAAGTCAGGTTTCAGATTCAGTACTCACCCCCTTGTGGCTGCTGTGATACCTGCAAGCGCCCATCCAACTCCGGATGGGCCACCGCCAGGATTTGGAACATCGGGGGGTCATGGTGAGACAGGTACCCCTTCCTCATTGGGCCTCCGCTATCTTCTTTGCCCAGCAGCGCAGGTCCTCCCACCTCTTGCGGCGGGGGTGCTCTGCCTGTGAAAGACTCCCAGGGCACGCCAAATACCCTTTTTCTGGTGGGCGCTGACCTGCAGTGCAAAGACAGCAGAAAAGGGAATTATTTACCCATCTGGACCATCATACTCATTGCCCACCAGATCCCACACATCCCCTGACGCGCATACATTGACCACCTTACATGCTGCCCTCTGGCCAGGACCTCTCTGCCCCCCCTACATGTGGCTTGCACACACAGCAGTCTATACATTCATGGCCCATGCATCATGCTCACAGTGTACTCACCTGTTTCTCTGGAGGACCGTAGAGTAACGTGTACCAGTTTCTCCAACTCCTCCGCAGTGAAGGCAGGGGCCCTTTCCCCAGAAACATGAGCCATTGTCGCTTCCAGACACAGGTCACAGCAGCACTTGCAGTGTAGGTCCTCTTATGTTGCAGGTCAGGTACAAAGTGAGTGAAGAGATAGAAAATGGTGGTGATGTCCTCGGCGGTGCGTACCGTCACCGCCGGCATACATCGCCATTGGATCCTGGAACCCATAGGGCCCAATGATAACCAATGCGATTTTGCACTGCGGTCAGCGACCGCCTACCGCGACGGCGCACAACGCCAGCGCAATTACCTCATTTCAACTTGTCCTTCCCCACAGTTCAGGCAGCCGCCATTTCAGGGGGGCACAGGTCATGGCACCTAACTGCGTCACAGCAGAGATTGGCACATCAACGGACTCTCAACTTCACATATTGTTCCTGTAAAGTCAACAATTCATCATTAGTGTAATATAAGTATGAACCTGACCCTCTGCTCACCGTTATCTTCCATTGGCTACAACCACTGAGGCAGAATATGAGATGGCAGCATCCTCCGGTATACAGACCCCTGGTGGACCTAGCGACAGTGTAGGACAGACACATTATCATTACCTTCAGACTTGATCGTGCCACAATCCAAGAACTGTGTGCCCAATTTGAGCCAGACCTGATGTCTGCTATCCGCCAACCCACAGGTATCCCCTCTCTAGTGCAGGTCCTGTCAGTGCTCCATTTCCTGGCAAGTGGTTCCTTTCAAACAACAGTTCCCATGGAATCAGGGATGTCTCAGCCAATGTTCTCCAACGTATTGACCAGAGTGTTGTTTGCCCTGCTTAAACACATGTGCAGCTACATCGTGTTCCCCCAGGTGGAGGATTTGGCTGACTTTTATGCCCTGGGACATATCCCCAACATCATTGGTGCCATTGATGGTACACATGTGGCATTTGTCCCCCCGCCCCCTGGAGAAATGAACAAGTTTACAGGAATAGAAAAAGCTGTCACTCAATGAGTGTCCAGATGGTGTGTTTGGCGGACCAGTACATCTCCCATGTGAATGCCAAATTTCCTGGCTCTGTGCATGACGCCTATATCTTGAGGAATAGCAGCATTCCATATGTGATGGGCCAACTCCAGAGGCACCGGGTGTGGCTAATAGGTGAGCCAAAGCACCCTACACAGTATGAGTAGGTGTCTAGGTATGGGGTTGTCCCTAAGGGTTAGTGTGTGTCTAACAGTTGTCCCTCGATATTTGCAGGTGACTCTGGTTACCCCAACCTCTCATGGCTACTGACCCCAGTGAGGAATGCCAGGACAAGGGCAGAGGAACGTTACAATGAGGCACATGGGCGTACAAGGGTTATAGAAAGAACCTTCGGCCTCCTGAAGGCCAGGTTCCGGTGTCTCCATTTGACAGGTGGATCCCTGTACTACTCACCCAAGAAGGTGTGCCAGATTATCGTTGCATGTTGCACAACCTGGCCTTGAGATGCCAGGTGCCTTTTCTGCAGGAGGATGTGCCTGGGGATGGTCTTGTGGCAGCGGTGTAGCCTGTGGACAGTGAGAAAGAGGAGGCAGAGGAAGAAGATGTTTACAACAGAAATAATATTATTCGACAGTACTTCCAGTGACACACAGGAAGTTCAGGGTAGAGTCCAGTCTTTGGTATCACAGATGCATTGTCCAATGGGGCATAGGAAGGGGATTAATGGCAGTTCAAGGTGGACAGGGTGACAGTGTGGGACACAAGGGTGACAATCAGGAGAGTCTTATTTCCTGGTGGGGCTCTTGGCAATGTTCTCTGTCTTCTGCCTGGATCATAGGGACCGTTTGTGGGGTGGTTCTCCTTCTCCAGGGGGTGGGGTGCTGGGTGGCCTGTCCACTAGCGCCAGCGGAGGTGGAAGGCTGTTCCTCAGTTTGGCTAGTGTCAGGCACCCGTTGTTGTACCACTACTTCCCTCATGGTCTTGCCCATGTCTGCCAGCACCCCTGTAATGGTGACCAGGATGGTGTATATTTTTGTTAGGTCCTCCCTGATACCCTGGTACTGTCCCTCCTGCAGCTGCTGGGTCTCCTGCAGCTTGGCCAGTATCTGGCCCATCGTCTCCTGGGAATGGTGATATGTTCCCAGGATGGTGGAGAGTGCCTTGTTGAGAGTGGGTTCCCTGGGCCTGTCCTCCTCTGTCGCACAGCAGTCCTCCCACCTTCCCTGTTGTCCTGTGCCTCTGTCCCCTGAACCGTGTGCCCACTGCCATTGACCCCAGGTCCCTGATCGTCCTGTGTTTGTGGGGTGGCCTGGGGTCCTTGTAGTGGTGGACACTCTGCTGATTGACGTGTCCTGGGGACAGTGGCATGGGCCTGCTGGGTGGGTGCTGTGCTGGTGTTTCCTGAGGGGGGAGGCTCTGTGGTGGATTGGGACTGTGGCAGGGGAAACGACTGTCCAGAGGTCCTGGATGGGCCAGGTTGGTCATCGAGATCCAGGCGTGCAGAGCTGCTGTCGTCACTGTGGGCCTTTTCTGGGGGGGCCTGGATTTAGCTGGCACCTCCTCTGAGGTGACTTTGAGTATGGGTCCTGTGGGGATGCAAATGCAGTGTTATTGTATCTGTGTGGGCCATATTGTGCATGGGTGTGTTTCCCTCTACGATTGTGATTTCCCTGTCAGCTCGGCCTTGTGTGAGTGGTGATTTACTGGGCATGGTGTTGTGATGGGTGTCCATGCAGGTCTGTGATGAGTGTCCATGCATTGGTGTTGCATGCAGGGCTTGGTATTGGGGTGGGTGGGTTGTGATGGTGGGGTATATGTGAGGTGATGGATTGATGGGAGTGAGGGTAAGGGTGGGGGTATGTGATGGCATGCAGGTAGGGTGGGGGATATAATAGCAAATATATGACTTACCAGAGTCCAGTCCTCCTGCTACTCCTGAGAGGCCCTCAAGATGCATTGTTGCCAAGACATGCTCATCCCATGTTGTTAGCTGTGGGGGAGGAGGTGGGGGTCCGCCTCCAGTCCTCTGTATGGCTACCTGGTGTCTTGCTACTATGGAACGCACCTTCCCCCGTAGGTCATTCCACCTCTTCCTGATGTCATCTCTTGTTCTGGGGTGCTGTCCAACAGCGTTGACCCTGTCCACTATTCTCCGCCATAGCTCCATCTTCCTAGCTATGGCTGTCTGCTGAACCGGTGATCCGAAAAGCTGTGGCTCTACCCGGATGATTTCCTCCACCATTACCCTTAGCTCCTCCTCAGAAAACCTGGGGTGTCTTTGGGGTGCCATGGATGTGGTGCGAGTGATATGTGTGAGGATGAGTGGGGTGATGTGTGAGGTGATATGTTGTGGTGTATGCTGTGATGTGCGTGGATGGTATATGGGTGATGGTGTTCCGTGCCTCTGATTGAGTGGGTTCTCCTGCCTTGTCTCTCTCTGTGTGCTATAGTTTTTTTCACTGCAAGGGGCTGTGGATAATGTGGGTGTGTGTTTTATAGTGGTGTGAGTGTGTGGGTGTGGTGTGTTTATATGTGTCAGGTGTGTGTAGTTTGAATTGTCCAATGTGGGGGTGTTTTGTAAATGTGTGTGTATTTTGAGCGCAGCAGTGTGTACCGCCAATGGTTTACCACGGTTCTAAGACCGCCGCGGTGATTCGTGGGTCGTGATGCTGTGGGCGTATTCCTGTTGGCGTGATGGTGTGGGTTTTGCTATCGCCAGTTTATCACTGACCTTTGGTCTGGCGGACTTGTATGGGTGTCTGTATAGTGGTGAATTTCTCAGTGTGGGTCATAATACCCGTAGCAGAATACCGCCGCGGTCACGGTATCTTGGCGGCCATCAGCACGGCAGTAGGTGGCATTTACCGCCACGGTTGTAATGAGGGCCATTATCTCTTAAAGAAACATGTGGCAAAGCAACACCATGAGCTGTGAATATCAGCAATAATAATGTAATTTAGCAATTAAGTTGGTCAGTCATTTGTCACCGTCAACGTCACCCCTAACAGCCTACCTAACCAAGATTAGCATTAGCATGTGTGTCTTCATGCAAAAACAATTTAGAGAAAATATTAATTTGGAAAAAATCTACCTAAGTGTGAATCTCTATAACTGCGCAGTTGGGGCCTAGAAGAAAAGGCACAAAATCGTCAGTCACATTTTCATAGCTTCCTATCCAGGATGGATCAGCAACAAGTCAGTCTTCGTCTTCAGGTCATCAAATGGTCAGCTACAGATCAGGTTCACAGGGTATGAGCCCAATATCAGCACCTTGGACAGCGTCTCCTGACATCATCAATTTTCTCCCCGCAGTTATGATTCCTCACCCCATGACTTTTTATTAGGGTCTCCCAGTCCATCCCCCTAATTGCTAATTGGTCCATTGGTCAACTGATATGACTTTAACCTATAGTTTTTGTTTACTGACTCTGCTAATTTTATAACTTCAAATTACACAAAACGGATTGGTTCTTCTTGCGCTGAGGACATCATTCGGCTCTTCAGGTATCAAAATTGTTGCATACGGTTCTCTAGTCAGTACCTACATTGTTCAAGTCCTGAGAAAGTACATTTAGCCTACACTACACATAATGGTATCAAATTGTCTTCATCATCTCCTGTCCGGTGGTACATTGCAGAATGTTCTAGCTAAGCAACTTGAACTCTGAGCGGTTCAAGGTCTCTATCCCCGTTTTCTAGTCCTCTGCAAGGCGTTCGACTTCTCCATGTTCAGAGCGAGCAAGGCCTAGTGAAACTAGGCCTCTGGTACAGCTAACTTAATAATACAAAACAAGGGTTATGCATTTCATTATGATATATTACTACATTTTTCTCATATTTTTCATTATTTCATATAGCTTTGGTCATTTTAGTACACATGGTGATCACTCCCCGAGGGCACATTTTCAAACGCGTACATTATTTTCTACAATTAATTTCTCTATGCATTTTCACATTAGTAACAACATATAAATCATTAATAATTTTCTTAATTAGCATATCTGCTTCAACATGACTGACGTGACATGGGCGTGGTTGGAAGCCCAAAGAGAGATTACAGAATGGGACACAGCGCTTTGTGCTCGCCCATAAAAAGGACACGCACAAACACCAGTGTGCATGGTGCGCAAAACAGGGTTTATTAACAAAGGTTCGCCAATGCATTTTTGCCGTAGCCTTAAATCACAGTCGGTGTTCGCAGTTAAGGCAACCATATTTAAATGTGTAAACAACAAAACAGTGAGAGAGTTCTTCCGATGTAAGAAGAACCACCTAAATGTTACAAAATTGTGAGAACCTGAGATAACAACATTTGATCAATTGCACAAACATATTTTCACAGCCAAGTCTCTAAAACAATTTTTTAAGAATATAAAAAAATATATAACATTCGTACATTTTCTGCTACGCCCGAAATCTTAATAGTGCCCCAATGAGTGTGAAAGAGTACTTGCCCAAGTCTGAAATAGATATTTGCATAATACAATGTGAATGCACTAGAATCGCGAGGTGGTGTGTATACCAAATACACATAAAGATATGAGTGCTGTCTTGAAATGTGTCTCTAACGTCAAAAACCATTACTGTCCAATGTACAGTTTAAATGCACTTAAATTGCAACACTGACACTCATTCAAAGGCACATGAAAAATATATAAGCGCAATCTTAAATTTTGTCCATAGTGCTATAACTCATTCTAATAAGTACCCCTATAAGGATAGTTGATTTGGGGAGCCATTGTGACCAATTGTAATATAACTGCATTCATTGCAACAGTGTACATCTCAGGCAAAAAAAAAAAAAAAATGTGAAATATAAACATAAACACTATTCCGACTAGGAAATCTCAGCTTGCCCATGTGGGTCAAAGAATTCCCCAGAATAATCTGTTGCCCTGGTCTGGTATAAGGGGCTTAATCAGTTATAAAAAACGAATGGTTTACTAACAGCCAACCCCTTGTACTATATTGTTATATCTTGTCCATGTGGGCATTACAAGGGCAGTGCCATACTGTGTACATTGTTAAAGGACACCAAACAATATTGACACTGTTAGCACTGACCAATACATAAGCCAATAAACCAAGGTCTCAGTTGAGTCCTGTCACTGATCATGCTGAGCTATCTAAGTGTCTAGTTGCACTATACTTACTGGTGTTCAAGACGAGTTGATACCTGAATGAAAGCACAGAACAAACGTATTATTAGATTAAAACCTCAACTTTAAAAAACAAACCAAAAATCTATTTCAAAGCCTGCAGAAAAGAAACCCTGACTAACTAAAAAGTTGAAATACTCAGACACATACACATCCCAAAAGGCAACTAGTTAATGCACAAGTTGTCAAGTTCTACCCAAGACGTACAGATAATTTTTCACTCGAGTTGAGCCCATAACAGAAAGGCACATCAAAATTAACAACGTGTTTTTCTCTATCACCCCCACGGATATTGAGAGGCACATCATCAATCACCACAAACTTCAACAGTTTAGCATTACTGTCATGTGATTCAGCGAAATGTCTGGCAACGACATGCCTTGTTCCTATTTTTGATGGCTCTCATATGTTCCAAGACTCTTTTCTTAGGTTATGAATGGTGCTACCCACATATAATTTGCCACAAGGACAAATCAAGCAGTAAACGCAATAATCAGTGTTGCGTGTATTTGTTTTCTGATGTGATGGGATTTGTGTATGGTTGTAATCCACAATTTGCTGCAACTGGTCCTTCGTGCACATGCTTTACAACGCATGCAACAAAAAAAGCCTGGTTTCCCGTTGTTGTTATGGCTGACTTGAGAGGTAATAAATTTCACACTGAAACTATCTCGTAGTGGACTACTCTTACGAAACGTAATCTGGTGTGTATTGTGTATAGCTCTGGATATGTATTCATCCGTTTTAAGGACGTCCCAATACTTATGAAAATCTCTACGGATCTGTAGTGGCTGGTGGGAAAATGCAGCGATGAACCTAACTGTGTCTTCATTTCCTATACCTAGTTTACGTGATAGGAACCCCTTTTTGTGCACCACACACTCTGCACACTGGTTTCTGGTGTCTGTGCTTGTCCTTTTTAGAAGGCCTTGTTGCAATATAAATATATTGCACTATGTATATATACACACATAGGTAAATTTGAGTGTATTAAATATATATTTATCTATCCATGATTACCTTACAATATTTCTGCAGTCGGTATTCTGGAGAAGATATTTTTGTAGCAAGATATTTAAAACTCGGTATTCCGGTAGTGTACATATGAATTATCTTGTGCAGTGTTACTTGGGTTATCTGGGTAGACGGCCATGATCTACCTTGCACTGGAAGTATGATTTCTTTACTGGGTAATGCCAAATTCCGTTCTAGATTTGCTTTTGCTTGTGTGTGACCTAATGAGGAGGGTAGAAAAGACAAATATATAAACTTAGAGATAAAACGTGGAAAAGCCAGGGTGAGGCAGGGGACCAAATAAAATGATGTGCCTGATTATTAAACAGTATGGTATGGTATTGTCCGACCTAAAATAGATATCACCTGCTTTTATATAATATTACAATTTCCCCTACCACCTGGGGGAATATCTGGAAATCACTATATAGATGATTGTGTTTATCCAACTCTCTCAAAAGAGGATGCTAATTGTCATCCTTTGATCAGAAAACAAAATCTGAAGTGAGGTCACTATCAACCAATAAATCCACAAGATCAAACAGGATTGAGACTCAGCAATATTCACATAGTTGTGTTTCTACTGAAGGGAACCCAGGCACCTATGGATACAAACTGTTTGTGATGGTGCTGGAACTGCTGGAACCTAGCAATTTACAAGAAAGTAAATACGAGGCAATGGAACCATATTGGATAATCATGCTATTAAATAATGGTTTCAAAATGTCTGCCGAATTTCTAGATCAGGCTCTTCAAACGTACTGTAGAGATTGACAAGAATTCCACCATGTATGAAATCCAGTCTGTGGTATCACAAAACACATTAATAATATTACTGGCCTGTTGAAATAGGCAGTCTGTGTACAAAACGAGATCCTTGGCATGGTACTAGTCTCTGTTGGGGCCTTCAAACGAGTAAGATGGTGATTTCCGTTGCGTCTATTGACTGCAGAAAGATGTGTATCCATTGTTAGATGCGTCTATTGACTGCAGAAAGATGTGTATCCATTGTTAGATGCTTTGCATGGGGGTTTGCAAAACAGGAAATCCTCTATTTAATCTTCATGATTGCCTTGTCCTTGATTTCCAACCTTATCATTGAGATGCTTTAGAACATAGATTCCTCAATCTATTGCTATGCAAGTTAGAAGATGTATATGTTTAGTTTTCCTTCTCAAACAAACGGAAGTTCAACATGCATATACATACTACATCTTCAAGTATTCCATAGAAATAACAAATGAGACAATCACTGATTACAATCTTGCATGACATATGTAAATATAGGATGAGGCACGCCCTAGTATTCCATACTCCACTGTGGCAAAATTGTCAAGTGTAGTGTCTGCTATTAACTTTGAAGAGTATTTAAAAGGTACTGGGGTGTTTTTATGTGTCCCTTGTGTGCTTAAAGTTTAAAGTGTGCTTTGGGAAATGGGATTTGTCCATTTAATCCAGTATTTTTTTTTTTTTTTGACTACCCGTTTTTTGGACTTTAACTGTTGTTGAGTCTCACCAACCGAGACACACACATAGTAAATTCAGTGGAATTTGGCTGAGAGTGCTAACCACCTATGAACGCCATTAAAGATAAGGCTGCTGCTCTGGGCTGGTTACATGTGAACACACGTGTGCACATATGTACAGGGTTCTTGTGAAAGACTACAGTCTTACACATCCAGGTATCTGTTCACAGGAAGCCTGTCACCAACTAGACCCTTCAAGGATTGGTGCTGACCTGGGGTAGGACTTGAAGGTGTGTGGCTATTCATAGTGTATGTCTGTAGTGCTTACTGACAGTGTACAGTGCTTAAGTGAATTGCACATTATAGATAAAAATAGCACCAAAGTATAGTTTCATCCCACATAGGCCTACATGGTCCAGTGAAGTATCAATTTTAGGGTAAAAACTGCAGCCCAAGTGGAGCTCCATAGTTATTTTAGCCACAACTACACTCCTTATGGCAGTCCGAGTCATGTTCTCCTGGTTCAGCCATAATCAGATTTCAGGAACATGTTCCCCCTCCTGGTAGGATTCAATACCCTGCTGGCCAGCAGGAGGATCAAAGGCCTCCTGGAATGATAGAGCCATTAATAGTGCTTGACCCAGTTCCTATTGCACCAGGCTTGGACAAGCCCAAACCCACAGAAACAAAGAAGTACTTCCAGACCTCTAGAGCCAAACATGGGAGGGGCTCCCCTTTGAATTCTTAGTGGCAGTGGATCAGGCAGCTTTGTCAACTGGGGGGCAGAGTTGAGTCTTTGTGGAGACCACTTGAAACCACAATTTTAAAATGTCCCAGAATTTTGTCCGGGAGGAATGGAGTTGGGGTGGAATGATGATGTGGCACTCTAGGATTAGACAGAAGTGTCTACATTCCAAAACTTTCCACCCCCAATTAAAAACCACTGAATAGGGAGAGAGAGCTAGGACTGGCTGCAATGAGTGCTCCCTTATGAAGCTCCTGTGCAGTGATGCCTGCCCTTACATGTTTGCTCCTAGCAGGGGCTTCCCAGCTTAACAGGATCAACAGCAGAACTGGCCTGGCTTCATGGGGTGCAGGCGGCACCCTTCCTGGACTACTCAGAGGGCCAACTCTCTCTTTCGGGTCAGTGCCAGTGGACCTCGCTGAGCAACTTACCTACTAGCAGCCTCACTTACACTGTGGCTGCCATCTTGAAGTTCTCCCTTGAGGATGCCACTTTCCCCTGTGGCTTGCAGACCCAGGTGCCCCTCCACTATCTGAGATTACTTCCGCACACTGTAGTGTGTTGCAAGCCCAATGGAGGAGTGCTATTGCCTGCATCCTCCAGCACTGATGCCCAGTCACCTGAACTCTCAACAAAAGCTTTCCTTACATGTGATTCCAAGTAAATAGTACTATACTTCACTGCTTGTGAAGGTTTCGGCCATTAAACTGTCCCCTTCTTTAGATCAGGTTGTGTAAGCTTTGCTTTCCCCCGGCTTAGTGCACTACATATACCAGAATGCGACAACAAAGAGCCAACTTATTGAGCTGCTCACACATGATCAACATTGTAGAGCAGGACCTCAGGAAGTGCACTTTGCTGCAGGGGCCCCTCACCCCTTCTCATTGGAGCCACTGACCCCCCTCCATTTACCTGTGCCTTTAAGGATTCTTCTGCATATTAGGGGACAATTTGCCTGAAACTGGGGGCATAGCTGCCTGGTATCCTTGATGCTCTGCTACAAGGAACATCTGTTGACACCCATCTACCACCCTCTCTTTCCATTGTGGTGGCTGAGCCCTTCCCATGTCGCGCAAGGGAGGTTTTGCAGGTGTTGTTGGGGCAGAGGTTCCAACTGGACTAGATGACTGCTCATGAGGGATCTGCAGTTATCCGCCCTTGGTGACAAAACTGGTGTAGCTTTGGTTCATTACCCTGGATACAGGTGATGTTGGGTGCTGCTTGCCCCGACTAGTCTTTCTCTGGGTGTTGCCCTATGTGTCTTCGGGGTGGCTGACCTTTGCCACCAGTCTCCATCCTTGTGAGTGCAACTTCCAGTCCTCAGGTACTTACAGACTTCTGGTGAGGTGCCAAGCATTTTAAACAGCCAGATGCCACTATGAATTGTCTCTTGAAGGAAATCATGGTAATTGGCCTGACTCTATCTGCCATAGACTCCAAGATGACTGACCTCATGGCTGAGGTGAAATCAATGAGACAGGAAGTCTCCTCTTTTTAGACCTTACTGGATGGATTTCACCTGCAGCTGGAATGCATAGACTTCAGTTATGATCCCTTAACCAACTGGGACAGAGACATGGAATGCCTCTGACATAAAGTTACTGATCTTGAGAATAGGTCATGACGTGACAACAGATGCTAAAAAGGGGGAGATGATGGCATTCCTTTGGGACCTGTCCCCAAAGCTCCTGGATCTCAAGCTTGCAGCACTATTGGATTTCCAAAGAGCCCATTGTATCTGAGCAAGTAACCCCTCTCACCAACTTTCACCTCATCCGATAATTGCATGCGCGTTGCACCATCAATCAACTAGGGATATACTGAAGGCAGCCAAACACCCTAAAGCTCCTCTCCTCTTTGAGGAACACTGCATAGTAGACTCCATATAATTACTGAAAACCAACATCAAGAGGAAGATAATCTGCGAGCTCAGGCCCCTTAATAACTGGGAAATGTTTGCTTTATGATGCTGGGTGCCATGGTACTTGCTCCTAGATGATGTAGTATGGTTCAACCACCTGTATCTCCCTCTGAAGATGCCCCCAGTAGATGCTGACCTCCCTACCCAACGTGACATTACTGTGAGTGTCAGAGGCACTAGCATCAATCGCACCTCCAGCCCCTTCTCGAGGTTCATATGAGCCTCTTATGAGCTTCTTTTGGCAGGTATGATTTTACATGCTCCCAAGGGATACTGTCTTCCTCATACCCTCTGAGTTTTGTTTTGACTCTCTGGACCCAAAACCATGTTTACGCATTAGAGGGAGGGATCTCAGTTACTCCAGGGTTAGACCCCCTTCGTGATGTATGGATGTGGGTGCACGCTTCTGTGATATGGCAGGGCTTGAATCAGTGCTGGCTGTCTAATCTAAGAGGTGGCAAAGTCCACTTCTTTCTTCTCATTTTCAGTACCCTCCCTGTCCCCAGCTTTTTTGTCCCTGCAGTGTCCTCACTTACCCTTTGAGCCAACGGTGACTGATCCAGTTTGGGTCCTTGCCCTTTGGTTCCCAAGTCTAGCAGCCGACAAGACATTTGTACCTGCCAGCTCGCTAATATCTTTTGATGTCCATACCTTTGTCACTGATCACAATAAATGTTAAGGGTTTGTCTCTTTACCTGAAGCAAGTAGAATAACAAAGGCCTCCACAGTCACCACGGTGTGGGGGGTACCTGGGCTCCAAGGAAGCCCTCAGCACAGAACATCGTGCACGGACAGCAGGGCCCTGACTGGGTCTGGAGGGGCTCGAGGTACTTTGCAGGGGGAGCCTCAAGTTTTGTTACACCACTGCATAAAGCACAAGAAAGTCCTGCATTATCTTAGTTTGTAGCTGCCTTTTGCAAGAAACTCATCTCTCCCAGGAGGAATCTCTCAAACTCAAGAGGAAGTGGGTGGGTACAGTGGTGAGCAATGGCCAGTTAATGGGGACCAGTGCCAAGCCCTCGCCTCTCTGTTAATCTAGGAAGTGTGGGGTGGCTCTCCAGATCAGATGGACGGTTCAGTTTAAGGTCCTGAAGACCTGAAGAGGTGATGATGATAGATGTATCTTCCCCAAGCTGCGCATACTGGACTAGATTGTGATAGTACACTCCTTATACGCCCTGACTGAACCCACTTTCTTGCACGCCTCTCTGGGCTCGTAATGGCATTTGGTCACGTGCTTCTCATTCTAGGGTAAGACTAGAACACATCCCATGACCCCGTCCTACATAGAACTGGCCACTCGACACCCATGATTGAACTAACAGGGCCCTCCTACAAGACTTGTTGACAAACCATGCCCTATGAGCTGCGATGTCTGCTTCATCCCACTACCAGAGAGTTCACCTTCTTTTTTTGCCCCCATGTGACTCATTCGCTTATAGGGGGCATTTGCATTTCTGATGTATGTGATGTTATGTAATGGTGGCGGTCCTCTCGGACCATTGTCCAGACCAATTGGAGCTGGACATGGGGTTGGCAGCACCCCCACCTATCAAGTGGAGAATAAAGGCGTTCTCCTACACCAGTCCAAGAAGAAAAATCAACTCCGTCATCACATCTGCTCATATCTCATGAGGCCTTGTAGCTTTCCAAAGGACCCTCAGGGCTGCAGGGAAGACATGATGATGTGAAATCCCACCATAGCAAAGTGCAAGACCTGGGTGAAAGTGCAATGTCTGGAACCTTTCATGTCACTGTCATCCATCCCCCCATGCCCATACTCCTGACAGAGCTTGCATTGGCTAAACTGTGTCTCAATTCATGCTTTAAAAAGACAGCTGAAAAGGCTTTGGTTAAACTCCAATGGAGGAGAAACGATCACAGAGAAAAGGCGATTCTCCTCTTAGTGGCTCATCTGCAACAGAGAGAGTCCCAGATGGCCGTACCAGGGAGATTTCCTATGAACGTGATACCTAGCTCGCCCACCCTCTTGACATTGCAGACCGTTTTGCTTTAGTTTATTTTTCCCTTTATGCCTCAGAGTTTCAAGCTACACCAGAGAGTAATAATGCTTTCTTGGCACCATTATGCTTATGAACTCTTAATGATGAAGGCATGGCTTCCTTTATGCGTCAGAGTTTCAAGCTACACCAGAGAGCATTGATGCGTTCTTGGCACCGATATGCTTACCAACTCTTAATGATGAGGGCATCGCATATTTAGAGAGGGACTTTACTGACGAGGTCTCGGCCTTCTCTACCTGCAACCTGTGTAAAGTATTTGTACCAACACACACAGTAATACAGTGAAAACACTACAAAATGGACACCACACCAGTTTGGGAAAATAGTTAATATTTATCTAAACTCCATATTTCTATCTGCTCTGAAAGATAATCTACACTTTAATGATATTTAAAGGCAGCCCCCATGTTAACCTATGAGAGAGATAGGCCTTGCAACAGTGAAAACCAAATTTAGCAGTATTTCACTGTTAGGACATGTGACACACCTCAGTACATGTCCCACCTTTAACATACACTGCACCCTGACCAAGGGCTACTGAGGGCCTGCCCTAAGGGTGCCTTACAAGTGCCCAGGGTATCAAAAACAGCAAAAACAGAGTCCATCACACATCAACAACCTGTGAAGCAGAGGTAAAAAGTTAGTAGGACCCTGCCAATGATGCCACGTCTAACAGGTGCATATAGAACGTTATTCTTTGGAGTGCATTAACGTGCTCCTCAGAGTGTTCTCGACTGCCAAGCACCATCTCGTAGCCACAAACTCGAGCATTGGTGCGACTGCCTTGGCATGGCGCACTACGAGAGACCTCTGCCTTCTCCTTCATAGCAGAGCTCCACTGTGGCTTAATATGGTTCTATTCATGGACAATAAACCATTCTTCTGGGTATCTTGGTGTGAAAGAGAGGTAAGACATGTGGATCCACTGTTAAGGATGGCCTCTCTAGGCCATTTCAGGCTGTGCAAAAGGCGTCCAGTTTCTCTGTTTCACGACGCTGGAAATACTAACAGTTGACACACTTGGCCCTTAGCTGCTGGAGATGCTGGTATCCCCATCCACCAATATTTGAGAATCTGGAGCCAATTCAAAGGTGTTGTCTCTGGACTGTATGGGGTATTGATTAAATCTGTGCACTTGGATCCTACTCTAAAATGACTAGATTACACTGGCAGCTTCTCCTTGGCAGGGACTACTCACTTGACGATTGCCTGACTCTGCTGCCAGATCATGATAATGTCCTTAAGGAACCTCCGCTGACATTCCTGTACATCAAGGTTCTCCACTACTGGTATGGGCATTGCGGAAACTGAGACAGACCCAACTATTACCCCATGATCAATGGTGTAAATGTGGAGAGAATAACTGCAGCCTGTACCACGTCTTGAGGTCCTGCCCAGTCCGATGTATGTATTGGACTGTGGTGTGGTCTCATCTGTGCCTTTACAGCTCCCTGATGCTTGTCTCCTTGGGTGGTTTAGCACTGCTACACGATCCATCAAATATACCAGACCTAGACTACCACACTCACATATGGCTGGCTACTTATCTGGCACTGGGTGAAGTTTGCATCCTCCACCACTGGTGTCAGCTCACATGTCCCACTGACCAGGAATAGCTCATCGAATTACATAGGGTGGCATGTCATGAACGTACCACCTACAAACTACACAATAAACTTGATTTGTTCTAAAGGGCTTGGGGGCTTTCCTTTCCTCATGTCTAAGGGCAACACCACCCTGATTTTAACACCCTGTTAGCTTTCCCTTTGTACACACATGGCCTTTTTGTTTTTATTTCTTCTTTTGGGCTGCCTTGGGCCTGATGAGATTGGGCCTGACACTGGGGTATGTCATCCCCAGAGGGATTCGCTACTTTATCTGCTCCAACATTATTTTATCACATACGCCTTATGGGCCACCTTCGCCCATGGCCCTGGGAGGTGTTGGTGCTACCTGACATTGTCCCACACGTTCCGGGAAGGGCTGCACCTTCACTTATGGCTGAACATCTTCACTTGCCTCAGGGTGGACACTCTTCCACAGTATGTTTTGGGGTTGTTCCTTCTTAGAGTAGGCCACTCGGGTGGTGGGGGTTGCTTGGAAATCAGATCCCAGGGAATGGAGCTGCAAGTGCTGGGACATGGTTTATAAAATTGTGGCTCGTATATGAGGTTAGTGTCTGAGTTTTCTGTTATTATTGGCAGATCCCTTTGTGGACAAATACCCCTTTCCGCTTTCTGGTATTTCTGTACTGGGTTTAGGGGTTTTCATATCATGTGCTTCATTTTCAATTCTCTTGTATTCCTAGCTCATTACCCCTTCCCTTTTTTATCCTCCCATGCTCTTGTCCCCCCTTTCTCCTTCCATGCCCCCTTCACTTTCCCCTGTCCTCTCATGGCAACTGGAATTGTTAGTTTTGCTTCCACTTAGTAGATGGGTCAACCGGAATGGCCTTTGCTCTATTTTTGGTATTGACGTCTGCATTGTTATGTGCTTTTGTTGCCTTCCACTATAAATAAATACATTTTGGAACATAAAACACTGAATAAGGAAGAGAATTTTGAGAAGACACGTGATCTGATGCTGCAATGCCAGAATAATGCCCAGTTGGAAGGAACCTCTGCAAGGATGGAATGAAGAACTTTGACAGTAGCTGGCACCTAGGACTAGAATGGGTCTCTCTAGGTCAAGTGGTGGTGTCCCCCCTTATGTCACTTGAGAAACAGTTGGTGAGAATGGACCTGCATAACTGGCCGTTGACTCAGCTGACACACAGACTTTTAAGTGGCCAGGAGACTGTGGGAACTTGGGAGAGCATGCGAGAGGGTGTTCAGCATGCCGCTTGTTGAGAGTTTATGGAAGATAGCCCCAAAGCAGGAGAGAGCATCAGGATCCCAGGCCGAGGTCTGGTCTGGTAAGTTAGCAGTGAAAATCAGCTTCTCAATGAAAATCTAATGTAGGGCCCCTGGGGGCCTGAGGAGAATTCTCCTGGTGGCTGGGATCAAGCAGAAGCACAATCAGGCCAAAATGATTCAATTTGGCCCTACTAGGCTGGAGAAAACTTCAAAACAATCTGTTGAAAATGGCCGCTTTTGCAGGGATATCCCGAAACTTTTTGCCTTCTTCCTCCTATTTTATGATCTGTTTTTGCTGGCTTTGGTACTCTGGGTACCTTAGCACCGCCGATCAATGCTAAAGTGCAAGTGCTCTCTGTGTAAATTGGTTATCCATGATTGCCATATTTTACTTATTAGTAAGTCCCTAGAATGGTGCACCATGTATGCCCAGGGCCTGTAACTCAAATGCTACTAGTAGGCCTGCAGCACCAATTGTACCACCCACATGAGTAGCCCTGTAAACATGTATTAGATCTGCCATTGCAGTGTATGTGTGTGCAGTTGTTTTCAACTGCCATCTCGACATAGCTCCCACTTGCCAGGTCAAAACCTTCCCTTTTAGTGCATGCAAGACACCCATAAAGTAAGACAAAGGTAGCCCCAAGGACAGGGTGCAGTGTATTTAAAAGGTAGGACATGTACTGATGTGCTTTACATGTCTTGATAGTGAACTACTGCCAAATTTGTTTTTCATTATTGCAGGGCCTATCTCTCTCACAGGTTAACATGGGGATTGCCATTAGATAACTCGTAAGTATAATTTCCCATTGGGAGCAGATAGAGTTTGGAGTTTGGGGTCTCTGAACTCACAGTTTAAAAATACATCTTTTCAAAATGTCACAGAAAGCGGGTATTTTCATGCTGTGCTGTCTGTCTGCTGGAATACACAGCTGGGTCAAGATGACAATTGGGCTGTTTGTGAATTCACTCGAGACAGTAACACAAAAGGAGCTGAGGTGTGAACTGCATATCTTGATGGGTATTCCTGGGATAGAGTGGTGGGAGGAGCTGACACTTGCCCCTGAATGGGGCTTTGTCTGTCCTTAAACAATGCAGCCTCCATCCCCCTAGAGATTGTCTAGGACCAGGGCAGGAAAGGCCGGGTTATGTGAACTACAAAGACTTTCCTTTGAAGTTTGCCTACTTCAAAGGCATAAATGAGCATAAGTATTGGACCCAAAACCCCAAACTTTTAGAACACTTCTGGATAAAGAGGATACTCTGCAAGGAGAAGAGCTGAAGAGATGTGAGGAGGAGTACTGCCCCTTTGCTGTGTGTACTTTGCTGGGTTGGCCTGCAGTTCCTGCTCTCCTTTGGAGAGGACAAAGACTGGACTTTGCTTTGTGTTCTGTGAAGTTTGTCCAAGGGCTTGGACTGACGTTGTCTCCTGTTAAGATATCTTGGGAACATCAAAGACTTCACCTGCCAGCCCCTGGGTTCTCTTACTGAGAACCCTGACTTGCCAAGAGGTGCCCACTCCAGTTCCTGGGCCCATGGGAGAAAAGTCTGGCATAAAGCAAGAAGAACCAGACACACTGAGCCCGGACGACTCCAGAACCAGCACCGCTGCTTGACTCTGTCCCATTGCTTGCACCTGAAGTGCAACTGAAGGGAGCCCACTGAAGTGTGATGATCGAGACCAACACCACAGGCCAGACGCTGCTGCAGCGCCTCTGATCTCCTGCAACGCTGTGAGTCCCAAGTGCTGTGTCTCCGATGTCTGTGACACCCGACTCCGCCACAGTGCCTGTGGACGCGTGGTGTGACCATGACACTGCGAAGTTGCCTCATCGCTTCTTGACCGCTGGACTCATTGACCCCTCCGGATCGTAAGGAACCGATGCTTCACTGCTGAAGCTGCCTCACCTCTGCTGAATCCATAAGGAACTGATGCCTCACCTCCCCTGTATAGCAGTAAGGAACCAATGCCACACCTCCTGCGCAGCAGTATGAAACTGACGCCGCACCTGCTCCAGTGATGTCTCACCTCCCAGACTCCGTGCCACATCTTTCATTCTGCCTCATTTCTAAGGTACTGTACCTGAGGTCTGTGCAACTCTGTGACCAGCACGGCAGTCCCTCTCGAGTGGCATTGGACTGTTGGGAACGCCTCCAATATGAAGCCATGATAGAACCAGTTGGAGCTATTGTGATTCTAAGCACTTTATCGGGATTTAATCTTTAAATAAATCATATCTTTGCTTGTGTATGTTGGATTTTAGTTGTTTTGGTTTTGTTGTACTTAATAAATAGTGGATATTTTTTTTAACTGGTGTGGTGTCCATTTGTAGAGTTTTCATAGTGTTACTGTGTGTGGGTACAAATACTTAGCACATTGCCTCTGAGATAAGCCCACCTGCTCATGCCAGGCTACCAAGGGAGGTGAGCAGGGGTGTTACTACCTTAACTTTACTAGGGTGAGGGTCCCTACTTGGACAGGGTGTAAACTGACTACCAACTAGAGACCCCATTTATAACACAACCCTATTTCCCCAGGATGACTGGGTGGAGATTAGAGAGAGCAGTTCTCAGCTAGTTTCAAAAATGTCCCCAGGGAGGTCCAAGTCCCAGGATGTTAGTGCTTCTTCATTAGTTCACTTTTTGGCCCCTTGCCAAGATCATTCTTGGTCACAGAAACCCCACGCCCTGTGGCTCATGCAAAAGAAGAGAAAGCGCTACAGAGCTAACTGGTTAACACTCACCAGGGCCCCCTAAATTCCTGGGGAACAAGGGAGGACAGTCTTGCGGCCGGGTGCTTCTCCCACCCTGCTGTGCCCATATCTGGAGTTGAGTGAAAGCACCTGGTCAGCAGTTCTCACCGATGCTCCCCTGGGGCAGGAGAAGGAAGAACTGCTGTCTCCCATGTGAGGCAGGGAAAACAGCCGGGGGCAAGCGAGCCAGCAGGGGCCTTAGGGGAATTGAGGCTCCCTTTCTTCCACGCAGCTCCCCCACAAAAAAATAGATCTGTGGGTGACCCAAGTGGGACCAGGACACACAGTACTACAAAAAGATTAGTTGTGGCATGAGGCTAAGTTAGAGAACAAAAGTTGCTTATTAGACATGCACGGCCTCAGGGGTACTCAAATATTTACATGTTGGCCATTTCGTGGTGACCCAAAAGTGTGCAGGGGCACCACCAACATTTTTAGGAAGTGTTTGGGGGATGCAAGAAGCTCAGCAGCTCCCTGAAAATGTTTTCCCAAAAATATCCCTAAGTCTCCTAAGGTTTAAATCCATTAACCCTGGGGAAGTGTTTCTGGAACCTGTTTTTGTACATAGAATCTGGAGTGAAGGGACCCCTGCTGGTTTTAGTAACAGCAGTGTACAGATAGAAACGAGACTCAGGGAGACATTATTCACTGTGATGCTTTATTGTCAATAATAATTGGTAATGCAGAGCTCATGCTGCAGTGAATATTATTGAATGTTGGTAAGACCCCTACTGCTTTGAATGGTATTTTATTGGTGCCGTTGCTGTTTTTAGTGAATGTGGTGACATCCTAACACAGCCAGTAGGCCCGCGTTATTGATACAGACCCCACCTCATGTGGTGACATTGGCTCTAGTATGGATAGGGAGATTTGTGATTGTGGGTTTAAGGCTTGTTGTGGTCTAGACTGTGTTGAGGGTGTCACCAAAGGTATTTTAATCTACCTGAATGTATTTATTGGCAAATGAATGCATAGTAGTTAGTAGTGTGTGTAGGTAATAAAAGAACATTCCTTTTTACAAGAAAAAGCACTGCCTGGACAATAAATTAGTGAGTGGTGTTGTTGTGTATTTGTGTGCTGCGGTTACCATCCCACACCACTTACCCTGAGTAGGCCTTGGACTGCTCTTCTCTGGTACCCTGAGAGATTTGAGTGCTAGAATCGGGTACTTGGTTTCCAGTAGATGGTAGATTACAGACATATTATTAGTGAAAGACTTGCATCCTTCAAAACTAATAACCTACTATTTTATATGTGCACTCTATGAATAGTGCAGAGATGCCATGTAAATCCTGCCTTTTTGATACTGTAATTTTATTACATTGGTAGTGTTGATACCATTAAATAAAAACAGCACAAGCAGAACCTTTACAGTGCTCCACTTACTGCATCCATTGGGGGGGGGAGGCTGCTAAAAAGGTGTGTGAGGAACAAGTTTGGGTTTCAGGCTGTATACTACGGAATGGTAAAATAATTTGTGTGCTTTACTGAATTCAAACAACACATCACACTTAGGCCCTCATTCTAACCCCGGCGGTCTCAGACCGCCGGGGCCAGGGTCGGCGGGAGCACCGCCGACAGACCGGCGGTGCCCCGCAGGGCATTCTGACTGCGGCGGTTTGGCCGCGGTCAGAAAGGGTAAACCGGCGGTCTCCCGCCAGTTTACCGCTGCCCTTAGAATCCCCCATGGCGGCGCAGCTTGCTGCGCCGCCATGGGGGATTCTGACACCCCCTACCGCCATCCTGTTCCTGGCGGTTCGCCCGCCAGGAACAGGATGGCGGTAGGGGGTGCCGCGGGGCCCCTGGGGGCCCCTGCCGTGCCCATGCCAATGGCATGGGCACGGCAGGGGCCCCCGTAAGAGGGCCCCACAAAGTATTTCAGTGTCTGCCTAGCAGACACTGAAATACGCGACGGGTGCAACTGCACCCGTCGCACCTTCCCACTCCGCCGGCTCAATTCTGAGCCGGCATCTTAGTGGGAAGGTTGATTTGCCCTGGGCTGGCGGGCGGCCTTTTGGCGGCCGCCCGCCAGCCCAGGGCAAATCCCAAAATACCCTCAGCGGTCTTTCGACCACGGAGCGGTATTTTGGTGGGGGAACTTCGGCGGGCGGCCTCCGCCGCCCGCCGAAGTTAGAATCACCCCCTTAGTGTTATATTGCCATTTTCTATGTCGTAGGTGCTGTGAACTTTATATACACTATCTAACCTTACTTTGATTCGACATTTTTTAATTTTTGTAAATTTGGTTTATTTCCGGGATCTGAGTGTTTACTTTATAGGCCCAGCTAAATCCATTATTAAAGCCCAGTTGGAATACTTGCAGGTGCACAGTATTGAAATGTTGTGTGCACGGTTAGCTTATTTGGGCCCTCATTATGAACTCGGTGGGAAATCCCGCCGAGTTCAGTGCTGGCGGTCTAAAAAAGACCACCAGCACGTTGAAGACCCCGCCAGCCACATAAACAACATTCCACTGGGCCGGCTGCCGGAAACAGTGTTTCCGCCAACCAGCCCAGTGGAATGCCGGTCCTGTACATTGACGCCGGCTCCACATGGAGCCGGCGTCAATGTAGCAGTGCGGTGGGTGCAGCAGCACCCGTCACGCAGATTTACGGGCAGTGACATGCGCGATGGGGCTGTGCACGGGGGCCGCTGCACTGCCCATGCCAAATGCATGTGCAGTGCAGGGGGCCCCCATTCCGCCAGCCTTTTCCTGGCAGGCTAAACTGCCAGGGAAAGGCTTGGGAAACAGGTACATTATCCGGCGGGCAGTGCTGCTTGCAGCTCGCTGCCCTGTCGAATACGTAACTCCACCATCGCTAGGCTGCCTGGCGGCAGTAGCCTGGCGGTGGCGGATTTCCGCCCGTGGTGGTCTTGCCATGTACATAATATGGCAGCCCGGACTGCCATGCCGGTGGCGGTAATTACCGCCACCGCCGGCATGGCAGTCCAGAGCGCCATGTTCATAATGGCCCCCTTAGTCCTGTATAGTGCACTGCACAAGACAAGCAGTGAGCAACAGCCTGAAAGAGCTCGCAGGAAATGCTCTTCATGTACAAGACTCCCTTGTTCTTACAGCACTTTGAGTACTTGACTTTTCGGAAGACAGAATCACTCTAAGACAAGAGTCAATCAGCCGCTGAAATTAGCCACCAGAGGAGGCATCTCAAGGCGTGGTTTCCCACCAAACATGCGAGAATTGTGTCGCTAACGCAGACCTATATATAATTTAATTTTAAATATTTCAACTACCGCAGCAAATGCTGAGGGACAACAGGCAAAGGCATGTTATGGGGCTTTTATGGGGTTTAAAGGTGTGGCCTCAGTCCACGTACCATGCAATCACCCATGAGCACCATTCAAATGATAGAAGCATGCCTAAAAGGGTGGATAAAGGTGAGAGAGCATATATTATATAATCTATATTAATATGAAATGTTTATGACTTAATGTGTGATGATTCCGCATAGAAATTATAATAATATCGATTTTGCTTAAACGTGCACCTGAATTGTAACCACGATGAGTGGCCACCAAGGTATACGCAAATTAATAATGATGATTAAAATGTTTATGTTACGTTCAATTAAGCTTATACTAGCATTTGCGTTATTGAAACTGTACTGAAATATTCATAGGCCTTAAGTAAGCATGAGCGGGAGTTTAGCTGCCTGGCTCTCGTATTAAACGCATTTTTCTATTTTTCAGTGTGCTGACTCACAAGGGGCCATGACCCCGCAATGTTCTTTTCCTTCAAGCTTGGAAGATGAATGTAACCATGTTAAATCCATTCTCATGTGCCTTTTCTATGCCCCTGGAATAAATGTCATAAATGAAGTGAAACAGTGTAGATTAATGTAATGTACAAGGTCATTCAAACCGGTGAATACAATGGAACTGCTGACCAAAAGATGTGTAAAGAATTATCAAGAAAAGAAGTCATACCGGACGTGTCACCTCTGAAGACGTCAATAACGAGGACCAATCAAAGACTTGTAAACCAATATGGGGTGAAGATTAGGATTACCTAATGTCTCATTTGATAGGTTAAAGATAGTGGGGTATAGAAGATGTCCAATAGAATTTTGGGGGAATGTGCTACGAAAAAAGGATAAAAACCCATGTCACAGAGAGGTGGGTTAGGGAACCCTATTGATTTTATCCAGAAACTCTGTCACTCTGTTTGGTGACTTGAGATTATTGAAAAACCATCCTTGCCCTTAGTTTGTCCATTTACACTTTTCCTCCTTATGAGGGAAGTGCCCTTTTTGCCCTTTAGCTGAGTCCTGACTAATGGCGATCTGACTGATGTCCTGAAGACGAAGACTGAACCTGTGCGCTGACCTAATCCTCGGAGGGTAATTATGACAATGCATTTGTAATTTGTCTGTTTGCTTTTCCTTTCTAGGTACCAACTGCTTGCTTTTGACAGAGACCATAGCTAGATGTTTTCCAAATTGGTGTTCTAAATTGCTTTGCATGAAGCCCAACATGCTAATGCTAATTAGTGGTTAGGACAGGTGTTCACCAAACTGACGCAAATAAACAAATGACTGACATTATACTATGTTGAACTGACGCGATATTGACACTCTGTTAAACTAATCTATGTTCACGCCGTGTTATATTCTAATGTTTGTGATTCTTGCCTTAATGAAATCTTATCAAAGCTGCCATATCGTGACTAGGCTATTGTGTTTTTTGGTTTTTGAGGTTAACGCATTTAGGGGGTTATTCTAACTTTGGAGGAGGTGTTAATCCGTCCCAAAAGTGACGGAAAAGTGACGGATTTACCACCAGCCGTATTACGAGTCCATTATATCCTATGGAACTCGTAATACGGCTGGTGGTATATCCGTCACTTTACCGTCACTTTTGGGACGGATTAACACTCCTCCAAAGTTAGAATAACCCCCATAATCTTAGATTGTAACTAATAGGGAATAAAATTCATGAAATTCTACTAAACTGGTGTGGCTATTCATGGTTGAAAGGTCATGGTAGAATCGATTGAATTGATTAATGACTTTGACTAAGGTGAAATGTATTGTTGTGATAAATATTGATGACATTATTGATGTATTGATTGATATATTGATTAGCTATCTCGTCCTACGGTGTCTCTCAACTGGGTCAAATGATTCATTGGCCTAAAACGAGTCCTGATGTGAAATAAATGATCATAAAGGGACGCTTTCAGAAAGGGATTCACAAACCCACCAAAAAGTTGATTGGTAGTGGCCAGTGACACAAGGTTCACATCCCTGAATATTGCATTACCTAGTGCATTTATTAAACGCTGTTGCCCATGTTAAATACCATTGTTTTCATGACTTCTGTAGGAACCCTCTATCTATAACTCAATGTTATGCATAGCAAAAAATGATAAAAACGTGTTATCCACTGTGGCTACATAAAGGCCTTCCAGGCCAGGCTGACAGTGCTCTCTGAGAGCCTGTCAGTGCAGCACTGCTTGTCTGCTATGACTGAAAGAAGAAAACACAGCTGTAGGAGGGGGAAGGAAGGCAGGCAAGGTGGTGGGGGCTGGTTAAGGATGGTAGGCAAGTTTATTTTTCACATTTGGGTCAGAGAGGACAGACCATGTAATATATGGTTCCTCCGTTACTCCTCCGTCCCTGAGTAACAGTTGAAAGCTGAGGCAAATGATTTGGGGAGACTCTGCTTAACCTGCATTTATAAATGGGTAAAAAGTATATTACAGGGATGTTTTTCACGAGGGGTTCTGAGTGACATCATAGACCGCTCTAGTTCGCTCTTGTCTATTAGATGTTACTCAGGACCCCTCAGTGAAAAACATCCCTGCAATTCACTGTGCCCATCTATAATTCTGTATTAGAACTTTGTGCAGTGCATGGGAATCGGAACTAGATTTGGAAGGGCAGCCTAAAATTGTGAACCCAGATTGCTGGGCAGCCGAGAGGTGCATGAAAAGCATAGAAAGTTGTAATACATAAGTGCATGGTGGGAATAAGGTACCTGTAGGCTAAAGGTATGGCAAATAAGGTCTTGCAAGGCTTCCATGGGATGTACACAAATGAAGGGGAGTGTGAATGAGAACCTGCACGGCTGTCATGAGATGGTGCAGACCCCGGATGGCCAATCACAAGCAAGTTTTCCCGTGACATGGTGGCCACCCTCACACTGAGCTGACAATGGAGGTTTAACATAACCAATGAATGCAAGAGCCATCTTGACGTGCACAGACTGATTTCACTCTAGCGTCAGCTAATGCTGCACTGCTGAGATACAGATTTTATTAATTTAATTTGAAAGCTGGAAAACTATTGACATGAAAAAACTTAACTTTGTGCTATGTGTATTGACATTCTGCTGCCCATCACACCAGCAATAATGCCACCTTTTACTTTGCCCAATAAGTTGAAATGGCAATAACACCTACTGTAACATGGATGTAACATGGATGGACGGGGTTGTACCAGTTTTGAAGACGTGGTGGTACCCATGATGATAGCCAGGATACGATGCTACTGTACCATTTTGCTCAACTATAGTCCATTAACATCGCTCATTCGTTCCACTGTACTTAATAAGAGTAGTGTAAATGGAAACAAATATGAAATATTTTAATAGTCTCAATATGGTGGGTAAGAGGTGCACTAGCAAGGTCATTGCTATCTGCTGTCCTTGTAGCTTGGCCAATAAGCTTGGCAGCTAGAGAACTGAATGTTTTCAAAATCTTCCACAAAACCTTCGGATGTTTATTTTTAGGTATCAGGAATTACATGAGGTATCATATTCAAAATATTTTGATGATGTGTGTGGAGCATTCTGTTTCCAAATGTTTATTAGTTGAAACATTTAAATATATTTATGTGGTGTGATGTGTGTTGGTATTTCTATTTGGTAATTGATTTTCGGTTATTACCTTTCTGCAAGCATGCTGTAGGTCACGAGGCTCCCTTTTGTAAAACATAGGTCAGTTCTTGCCATATCTTTTTGAGATGGCTTTTTGTGGGTGCAATAATGTTAAAAGACCTAAGGCTAGATGTACTCAGCCGTTTTCTGTTCACAAACGTGTTTGTAATTCGGAAAGTTAGAAGGTTTGAAACTCCAAAACAGGGATTCTGCGTGACATCATAGACAAGTTGCGTTTTGCTCTCGCTGTCAATTAGATTTCTCTCTCAACCCCTTCACTGTTACCCCTCAATAATTCTGTATATGAACTTGTGCTGTGAATGGGAATCGGAACGAGTTCTTGCAGGGCTGCCTGGAATCAGTTGGACTGCAGGGCAGTCGAGAGGTGCATGAAAAGCATGGAGGGTTGTAATAAAAGCGTGCCTGGTGGAAATGTAGGCTAAAGGGATTGAAAACAAGGTCTTGCACGGCTACCATGGGAGTATACAGGTGAAGGGGACTAGGAGTAGAACCCGCAGGGCTGTCATGAGGTGGGTGTAGACGGACAACTACAAGCACGTTTTCCCGTGCACAGCTGTGACATGGTGGCCACCCTCACGCGGTGCTGTAAATGGAGTTTTACCAACAAATGCAAGCGCCATCTTGGCATGCACAAAGTGATTTCACTCTAGCATCGGCTAAAACTGCACTGCTGATATACATCTATTATTCATTTAATCCGAACCTGGAATATCACTGCCGGGAAAAAAACGGTTGCAGTAGCTGTATTGACATTATGTTACCTATCCTACCAGCAAATAATACCATTTCTTTCCATTGCCCAATACATTTGAATGGCAGTAATAGCTACTGTAAAAACTACAGACAGAATTGTACCAGTTCTGCAGAAGAAACTGGTGTTACCTAGGATAAAAGGCAATAAACGACGCTACTGTATCATTTTTACAGAGTCATGCTCAACTATATTCCAGTAACATCACTCATGTGTTTTACAGTATTTAATAAAAGCCATGTGAATGAAAAAGCAAAGTCACATGTTAACAGTCTCAAAGTGGTGGGTCAGAGGTGCATAAACACGGTAATTGCTATCCGCTGTCCTTGTAGCTTGGCCAATAAGCTGGGCAGCTACAGAACTGAATGTTTCAAATTCTTCCACAAAACCTTCGGATGTTTACTTGGAGATATCAGGAATAACATGTTGTATCTCATTCGAAATGTTTTGATGATGTGCGTGAAGCATTCTGTTTCCATGTATTAGTAAGTTCAAACATTTAAATACATTCATATGGTGTGCTGTGTGTTGGTTTTTAAGTAAAGCCAAACGAATCTAGTGGTAACTGATATTGGCTTATTACATTTCTACCAGCATTTTGTAGGCCACGAGGCTTCCTTTTGTAGGCTATAAGTTAATTTTGGTCATATCTTTTTGTGATGCCTATTTGTGGGTACCTAAGGGCTAGCTGCACTAAGCCATGTTGTGGTAAACGTGTGATTTGCAAAATTAGAGTGTTTGGGACTTCAAAAAAGGATTCTGGCATTTGCAGAAAATATTTTGGGATACAGTACAGGGTTGTCAAATCTCAAAATGGGTTTAAAAATGGGTACGAAATCTCAGTTTGAAAGGGGTGTGTTTAGGGCATACTTTTAAAACTGTGGGCCTGATTTAGATGTTGGTGGTGATGGTCCTGCCATCTGTTTTCCTGACTGAAAATCAGTCTGCCGTCATGAGGGTCCACCCTCCATATTTAGATGTTGGCAGGCCCATAGACTTGAACCCACCCAAGTCCCAACGACTGTACCAAGGAATTCCATTCGCCTCCATGGCACCATAAGTAAGAGTGGCTGACGGTGCAACTCCAGCCACTCTTATCACCGAGGAGATTTGGATGTCCCATACCACTAAGCAAAAAGTGGCGGTCTGACCTCCACTTCTGACTTGGTGATTGAAGGGAGTAAAAACTCACCTTTTCTCCTGATTCAACTTCCATTTTCTGGGTGGTCAGGACTGTACAGAACCCTCCATTGCTGGTACCCTGGGACCCCAGATAAAACACAGGCCTCCCGTCGCTGCCATGAAGGTAGGCAGCCTGCATTGGCTCTGTATGTCAGGGGGTCACTGCAAATGGGTACAAGACCACTTCTGATATATGCATGTTACAGTAATTTTTTTTAATTACTGTGACATGCATATGTCAGGGACACGGTTGGGCCAGACATTGGTGGGGAAGCACTGGTACACAACACATATCAAATACATACAGAACTGTCATTATGACATTGGTATTCCTTGCAAAATGAATGCTAGCACCAGAATGATGGTACATTCACACTTGTGAACTGTGCTGATGTGTGGCCATTGCAAGGGACCTCTACCTGTACTTGTCATGTTGTGCTTGAGTTGTGTGTGTGAGTCAGAACATTTATATATGTGTGCAATGCGATTGGCTGGGTGAGGTGGAGGGAGGTGTAGTGGGTGATGTGGTTGTGTCAGTATGTATCCACTTGCATATGGCGTGGATGTTGTTCTGTATGTTGTGTTGTGTTGCTGTGTGCAGAACTCAGGTGCATGTTGTTGTGTGGCGGTCATTGCAGTGATGTGTGCAGTTGTGCTTACGTGTGCATTTGTTTGTGTCAATGAATGTGTTGGTTGTTGTGGTTGTGCTGCGTGTGATGTAGGGGAATGCATATGTGGAGGGTAGTGTGTGCGTGTGTGACTTACTTATATTCCACTGACAATGTCCAGTGGGTCCAGCGATGTCCTGCCTGCATCAGCAAACCATCACTAGTATTCCACCTGTAACATCTGCCTGGTGGTTAGGAAGAGCACTCCGTCGTGACGGTCTTTGGCTCAGCCGCAAAACATCTAAATACGGCAGGCGGAAGTTCATCAACTTGGCGGTCTTCACAGGTCTTCCACTGACACAGCTTGACGGTGCAACCACACAGATTTAAATCAGGCCCTGTGATTCAGGATAAGATATATCAATGACTTAAGACCTCATATCATTGAAAAGATACTGGCACTACAAAGAAGGTGGTAACTCATTTCCAAAAGGAACGGGCCCTTCCCCTTTTTGACTTTTAAAAAAAAGGTTGTTGGGGAGTAGGCAGTGGTCCACAGGACCTTTGACAACTTTAAATAAACATTTTTACAAGAAGTGAACATTTCTTTTTAAATTGAGAGATATTTCCTTTCAGGAAAGTGGCTGCATTTTAAAAAAAATCTGTTTATTCAAAGTCAGTCACAGACAAGGCCACTATCCCTATCAGCTTCCAATTCAAGTGAGTTACTATTGGCAACCTACCTTATTAATATTCATGAGGTAGATCAGACTGCAACTCATTTCCAAATGGAATTTTGCAAACTGACTTAGTAGTACATAAGTCGATTTAGCAAAATCAGAAATGACTTACAAAAACTCAGTGCACAATTTAGGATTGATATTTTGTGATTCAATTCTTGGTACAGCTGGCCCTAAAACCCTCATTTAGGCCCATATTTACAAGGCACCTACGCCACTGTTGCATCACTATTTGTGACACAATGGCGATGCAAACTACAAAATCATACTTATGAAGCCATGCAAAGCCCCTTTGCGTGGGTTTGAATGGTCTTACAAATATGGAGTAAGGCAAGGCAGCACAAATCGCTGCATTGCCTTACTCTGCGCTAGGGAGGTGTTACATGGGCATTGCAGTGGGTGTTCCCATGCAATACGCATGGATTTTGACCCAAAATCTTACGCCTTTCCAGGGGATGAGCAACAAGGAAAAGTATCACTCTTTCTATTGGTGCTTTCCTCTTTCTTTGTGTGCTGCATTCTGCAGCACACACAAAATAGGTAACAATCCTGCATGCAAGGCAGTCACCCTTACCATGGTGCAAGGGTACCTGCGCTGGCGCTCGGCTGTCAAAAGGGCATCAGCGCAGGGGGAAAGGAAGGAAAGCACTGTATTTGTTAAATACAGCGCATTCCTGCCCTTTCCTTTGACGCAGGGCAAAGCAGTAAGGTGAGTTGCTGTGCTGCCCTGCACCAAACACTCATAAATATGCCCCTTAGAATTTGATGGATAGTCCACTAAATGGCTGGGGCATCAGAAGTTTGGCCAGATGACTTCCGCTTGTCAGCTTTCCTGTTAAAATGGTGGGGAATTTTAACTGAAAGTGCTTTCACTGACATGACTGGCACAATTGCAGCAAAACTGTTCCAACTAGGGTTTTTTTCTTTATGGAAAACAATGCATCATTGTCCATGACAGGCTGAGATTTTTCTGCCAGACCTTACTGAAATTGTTCTTCTTGTTCTGCCCTGCACTGACTGCCTCTCTTCCTTGCCATACATGGCAGCCCCAGGTAGAAAAAAGTAATTATTTTTGGCACCTAAGCAACTGTCCCAATTTATGCAACCATAAATAGGGCACCCCTTCAAAGTCTTCTCAACATCAAATTCCTGATGTTCTAAGTTTTCCCAACAGGAAGACAACCAAGACTCCATCAATGGGAAAACAGGAGTTTCCCGCTTCTAAATAAGAAATCCCTGAGGTAAGAGGTTGAGAAAGCCACAATTGTTAGTTTATGGCACCTAAGCAACTGTCCCAATTTATGCGACCATAAATAGGGCACCCCTTCAAAGTCTTCTCACCATCAAATTCCTGATGTTCTATGTTTTCCCAACAGCAAGACAGCCAAGACTCCATCAATGGGAAAAAAGGAGTTTCCCGCTTCTAAATAAGAGATCCATAGGGTGAGAGGTTGAGAAAGCCACAATTGTTAGTTTCTCATTACTTGCAGTCTCTAAATTTGTCTCTTAGTCAGCAAGCCAACAGTAAGAACCATAGAGGTCTCTGTACCAGACACCTTAATATATCAGTAACCAAACGAATGTCAAGAGCCACAACTGCTTTTCGGAAGGCTGGGAAGAAAGTTTTACTTTAACTTTTAAATATTAAAAATGAGTATCATATGTAGGAATTATGTTTTGAATGTGACTGAACTTCATACGGCACTTTAACAGACGTACTTGAAACGTGGTGAAGTCTGAAGGCCCAGGAACTGAAAGCTTAAAAAAACTGTCTTTGCTCCAAGCACATTTTCTTCCTCTTTGCAGTGTCAATCCTGCTCCATTCAAGGGGATATGAGTCTTTGGTGGAGAGCTAGTAGAAATCTGCATTGTAGCATAGCCGGGACCTAGTGGCCATACAATGTCACAGTAGTCAGAAAACTGGCAGAGTTATGCAGCCCCAGTGCTTTCAACTTAATAGCTACTTCCATAAGGCATGTGGAATTTGAAGGCATCGTACCTTGTCCCACCACGATAAATGTTGTAATAGCCATGTTCAATATAGGTTCTGTAATGCACACAAATCTGTATGTGAATCAGACAAAAAAGCATTTGACAGTTTCATCAGCTGTTCTGATAGAAGAAGTCAGGTCCTTCCAATCAGTAAAAGAGATAAGTGATAAGAGATAAGTGAGCTCATGGCCTGGATACAGCTTTCAATACAGCATGGTTGTCTCAGTCTTTCATCCTTCTGCCAATGGGTTGAGTAATAACAATACATTTTGTTATAGTGCCTGGACACAATTCCGCTCGTTGTGTGTGCTACGTAGATTGTGTTTTTCTTATTGTTATGTAATCAGATATGAAAGATCAGCGCAGTATGAGTGTGCAGTTCGATCACTTGACTGGATGACAGTGCTCTCAAAATGTAAGTGTGTGGTTTGAGATTGTAAAGTATGAAGTATTGGTGTTAGGGCACAAGTCCTAAAAAAAGGAATGGGGGAACTAACCAAGTTAGGCATTATGCAAGTGATATCACAGCGTGTGACATCACTGCATGTGACATTGTGTGTGACATCCTAGGAAGTGACAGTACAGGAATTGGTACCATGACCCATGACCTCACAGAAAGAGACGTCACAAGAAGGGACTTAGGATCGTATTATCTCACACATATAATTAGCAGGTCTATCATGAGTACATTTTAGAGCAGTGGTTCCCAATCTGTGGTCCGGGGACCCCTAGGGGTCCGCAAAGCCTTCTCAGGGGGTCCGCGACTGCTTAGAACATTAAGAAATATTAACAAACATTGACAAATTAGGTCCCAAGCTGCCAGTAATGACTCAGGCGGGGGTCCCTGGATTCCAATGATGATTCAGTGGGGGTCCCTGGATTCCATTAATGTTAAAGTAGGGGTCCACAGAAATCAAAAGGTTGGGAACCATTGTTTTAGAGTATTATGAGATTTAACAAATGAAAGCTCACCAGTTCTTAAGTCTGTGACTTGAGTTTTCTGTTTGGATCAATTAACAGGCCAAATGTAGATGAAGTTTCGTGTCTGACTAATTCCAGTGGAGAGGTCACTAAGATTTACAACTTGTGCATACTAAACTAGGCACCAAGAACAAGCACAGTTCATTCACCACATTAAAAAGATGGTAATGTCACATGAGACTGCACTTAAACCAGACATTGTGCATAGGCAAATAGGCACAAAATGTGAAATTTGTTGCAGTGTTTTGCATTTTATGTTCAAACACGCTTCTATCCCCTTTAATATTTTTGAATATAAAATTCCAATGTCTCCGTGAAGAGTTCTTTTAACACGTCCTCACTTTTACTGAATGCTTTAATGAGTTATTTCTTTTTGGCGTCACACCATTTTCGCCTGTATGGTTTCGCTCGACGTTATGTATGTTTCTTGTGTGTTTTATTCAAGGTGTAAAAACGTCAGTGTTGAGGCGTTGTCCCATTGTTAGCTTATTTCCCTAACGAGCAATAACATAATTAGCAACTAAGTGATTACTTCGCAGAAGAACCGAAATAATTACACTGCTCCTCGCCGAAAACAAGCGCTGTTGCACAATGATTTCCGTGTGACAGTTTATTGCAAAAACATAACAACTGAGAGAACATTTATAAAGTGCACAGTCTGACCCGCTGACTTTTATGTTTTGGTTTCTGAGATGGGGAAGGTGACACCGCATTCTGGGTACGAGTTCTCCGTTTTTTCATGCAAGACCCGGCTCGTGCACTCATGCACTGCGTTAAACCACACTTGCTGACGCGGCCAAAATGTACTTATAAACAAATCCTTCAACTATAAATATTAACACACAGTTGGCGTTTAGTACTTAGACTCTCTCCGACTGCAGCAGTCTCTGAAAAATGACCTGAAATGTCCTGCAAAAGACAGAAACGTTACGAGCTGTGACCAGATACACAGTGAACCATTAGAACAGTTGAAACAGGAAATGGTTCTGTAAAATTGGATCAGCAGCCAACTCCAAACAAATGTTGAATTGTTTGCAGAAAGTATGGCAGTTGGTTATACTGAGTCAGGCACATGATGCTGACCAATGAGCCTTTTGCTTGGACGGCAAAGCAACCCATCAAGCACAAACAAGAAACGCTACACCTAAATAATTTAATGTTTGGTGCAACACAATGTTGTGGGAACAGCTAAGGATGAAACTGCGTCCCTATTTACTGAGATATGAAGCACTGGATTGTGCTATGCAACACAATAGCAAGCACAGACTCCTGCAAGTCATCTGTGTGCAATGGCTGAGAACACTGCCACCAACTCTCAGAGGGTTCTTTGACTACAGCCCTTCGAGGCAGTGTCCACGACCTGAGTATCCTAATGATCTGCAAGGACTGTGTGACCCCATTCCATCCTTCAAGCATATAACAGATTTAGCTTAAATTACCTCTAAACCTGGATCCTATTTCCACATGCCGCCCGGCAGACCACCCGGACTGGGTTGCATTACCGACTCAGGATTTTTATAGGGGACAGTCAGGTTTCTAGACGTATCAAAGGTTTCGTGGCTTTGTGTGGTGACTCAACATGTCTGCTTACTCATAGGTCTTTTTGCTGGATTCACATATTTTGTTTTATTTGTCCATATATATCGCCAACAATTATGTACAATTTAGCAAAACCTTTCTCCTGAGCCTCGGTACCGCAACATTATGGACATCAACTCAGTAACATTGCAGGCATGAGTCCTATAAGGTGGAATACTCATGGGACAAAGAAAGATAGTTTCTACATCTCCACTACATTTGAGTCATCAGTACATGTTTAGGTGATTAATGGGGGCCTCATTCAGGGTTTGGAGGAGCAGGAGGAGCACAGTAAACGAGAAGTCCTCCCCTTCACCAAACCTACATTTCCCCACTCTTGTTAGAGTTGGGGAAAAGTTGAGTTACCATCTTTGAAGCCTCGCTGGCTACACAATGGAAAGCCCTCAACCAGCGGTCAATTTGCCGCAGCCTAGCAGTTACGTAGTTGCGGTTGCTGAAGCCGAAATCTCTGCTTTATTTTAGTCACAACAGATTAGATAGCAGATTTCAAGCTATAGGTCGATGAATCGAAACGAATCCGCTTTAAAGAAAATGTCAGAGGCATCAAATCAAATATCAAACAATGCACTATACATCATTTTAAAACCAATGAAGACACACATTGATCAATGCGACCATTAATTACCACACCAGTTTATCAAGAAGTTAAAATGTTTATTTCTCTACATTAACAATACCAAAGTCACAAATATTAATCTCATACTCAATTGATGTCTGTAAAGAAACAATAAAAGCTGATTGACTAGGCGAATTAATCTAAGCATAATCAACGCAATGAGAATTATTAGTTCAATAGAGAATACACAAAACAAGAGCAATAGAATCTGAGCAAGAGAAATTAAATACATTGAATCAACAAACGAAAAGTCAATGACCATTCATGAGTATGAGAGTAACACCTCACTAACCACTAATTAGCATTAGCACGTTGGACTTCATGCAAAAGATTTAGTAACATGAATTTAGAAAACATCTAGCTATGGCGCTATCAAAACTGCAGCAGTATTAAAACAGTAGCAGTTGGTACCTGGAAAACAAAAGGCAAATAATAATGCACAGATCTCTTATAATTATCTAGCCTAAGGTAATCAGCAACAACTTCTACTTAATTAGGAGGACAACAGCGTCAGCATCAGGACAGGAACAGGAAAGGGGGACGGTTTAGAATTTGGACTATAAGATTATTAAACCGTTAGAGTATTAGTTCAGTATTGAGCAAGCACAGTTAACTCAGAAAATAATAAAGTACCAGAGTGTCAGTAGACTGACTGGTAAAGTATGAAGTGTCAAAGTGCCAGATCACACCAAGTGCACGAAGTGAAGTCTCTGGAAACTCAGGAAAGAATGCCATGAATGACAAATGATGACTGCCATTAAATTAAACATACTAAACATTTCCTATTGGATAAAAACATCATACGAAGAAAGAACATCCAAATACAAACACATCAGATATTCAAATTGTATAAAATGTTAGCTTTAAGGCCACTCATTGGCTTTTGCTCCTTCTGCGTAATTCAAACTTTTACAAAATTATCTTGTACACTTCCTTCTCCCGCTACATCTGTAGGCCCTTTTGTTTGGCATCTTCCGGATTTGCTTCTACTAGACAGTGGTTAAAAAGATATGGAAACATTTCTTGTTGCACTATTTCCCTTGAGAGAAACCCATTAGTTAGAAACATAACTACAGACAAATATGCAAATTCAATGAATAAAGTCTGTTAAACAATGGAAGTGAAGTCATTAGAACGGAGTACACAAGAAACATTTAATACAGATAACATTGCAAAGTGACCTTGCTCAGCTTCAGGCCAAGCAGAGAAGAAGAAATACTCAATTATTTCAGCATTTATTTAAGCAGAGAACATGTTCTTAAAGAGACAGAATATTTTCCATCACAGCATTAGTTCAATTTGCAGGCCTTTCAGTTTATGGCTGCCAATCAAAAAGGCACTTTCTGTGTTAACATTAATTTTTATAGTCAAATTATTTCACACATTAGTGCATAAGTATGATTATGTAAAAGATAATTATTCATGCTAAATTTATGCTCTCACACGGTAGCCCCATCCTCGACTCGAGAGGGCAGTCAGAGCAACTGTCACATTTACCCTACTCAGGTCTGACTTACATCATATGGCAGGACAGGGAAAATGTTAAATGTCCCCCACACACAGGGTGAAAACTCCCTGCAGGCTGCATTTGTTTTTGATCGGAGTAAACACATTCTGGCTGTGGGAGTTTAGTTCCTTTTCACCAAAATGTTTGCCAAGCAAGCCCATTAAACATACTGCTTGCTTGAAACACCTTCAGAGCTTTAACGAAAGCCACTGTGCCAATGGTTCTCTTTGAAGCACAGAGAACCCCGACAGAAAGGCGGGGATCTCGAAATAGGGTGAATAGTCTCCCACCAGGGTGGAGGAGGTCGCCTGCCAGGGTCTAAATAATACCCAAAATATTGTTTACAAATGAAATATGTTAAACTTTAGTTTAACTGTTGTTTGTGAAAGTGCATAATTCTATCTGTTTGTGATTTCTTGCCACCACTAATATATCCAACCATTTTGCATGATACCTGTGAAAAACAATCACTAAATGAAAAAGAGGGATGCACAATCCATTGCAGACATACCTGAACTCATGCAAGAAGAACAAAGCAGAAATGCAGCATCTGCACATGACTATCACTACTGTTATACCATGTGCCATCCGAGAGTGTGTCAAACAAAACCAATGATGTGTTAATGCTACCTCTTGGCCTAACTGTCATGCGTGGCCTTACCACTGCCATCAAAATGTTGCTCAATATATGGCAGTTAAGAAACATTGACACATTACCTGCAGGTGGGGCTTTGCAAGGCAGGAAACTTTTTGGAGTCACAGTGACCAAATTTAGACCTCAGCTCATTGATGGGAAAGGGAAAATAGGACAAATTTGCTGCTGTGCTGTGTCCTGCAATCAAAAAACTGCTGTTGCCCCTATGCAGTGCTTTAACTGCCACCTATTAGTGCCAGCAGTGAACTAACATGAACAAAAGACAGATATTATCACACACATATGCCTTTTGAAAGACTATTGACCGCCAAACTCGTAGGGAGGACGCCTCCCAGAGCGTATTACAATGTTCCTGGTGGGATGACCTGCGGGAACATTGTATTACATGTTCCCGCCCTGCTGACCAGTGGAAACAGTGCTACGATATTGGCCTCGGCTCCTTTAAGGGAGCCGAGGCCAATACCACAGCACACGAGCACCATCAGAATGCGCACTGTCTTCAGTGCAGACAGTGCGCATTCCGATGATGCTGGCCAGAGGGGCCCCTGCACTGTCCATGCCATGGACATGGGCAGTGCAGGGGGCCCCCATGGCCCCTGGCACTGGCTTTTCACCACCCTTTCCATGGCACGCTCTTCGCCATTGAAAGGCTGGTGGAAAGCTGAGTTGTATTTAGCCAAGCAGGGCGAGTACAACTCCGACCGCCGTCACCCAAGCTGGAACCATGTTCCTGGCTTGGACTGCGGTCCCATGGCGGGTCTGCCCGTCAGGCAGTAATGTGGCAGCCGGACCGCCACAGTTGCATCATGTCTGACTATCACCACTAGGATGACAGTCCTTGGACCGCCAGCCTGGTAATGAGACCCTATGTCTGCCTGCAAGACAGACTGAAGTGTTCTGGAAATGCTTAGTGGCTGCTTGTGTCCAATGCTTAAGTTCGTCTGAGCATATACTGGTGGTTAGTGGTTCTCCACCAAGTATGTGGTAACAAGTGTTTTCTATGAAGCATCCTCTAATCGTGTAGTCTGCTGGTATAAAGGCTTGGTCACAGTTGCCTCACATATTTTGAGCTTAGGTTGATATTTTCGAAGCACTCCTCTCAGCATATGGAGAAAAACTTTTCTATTGCATTTGCATGTATTTATTTTTTATTTATTTACTAAAAGCACAGCAAATAGATAATCTGCATGTGTCATTAAAGTCTCAATCAGCAGACACCTTTCTCTGGAACAAAGGCGAAAAATGTTGTAATAATCTGCTCTGGCTGGAGAAATATGTCTCTGCAGAAAACAATGTTCCCATTCTCCCTGATACAAGAGACAAGCAAACATTATGTCTAATACACGTTCTGGCACTTTTAGACAATGCTTTCACTTATGTCTATATATCCCTCACCAGTTGCCTGTGGTCACTCTCAGTTTTATCTGGCCTAGCTTGAGTGAAAGGAATTTCCAGATCATATGTCAGTTATCAAAATAAATATATTTCTGGGCAGGCTCTGGGTGGGCCAGTAAGTACTGATGATAAGTGGATAATTCTGCTACCTTTGTGAAGTCACTGTCAGTGGCCAACTTTTCAATTTTAAATTAGACCAGCAAGGATATCAACTTTCATTATCGCCCTATTTGTGCTATTGATTGCAGCAAAATTGTTTACGGCTATGTATTGCTAGATAATTCCCTGTTTGGTAAGGTCCCACAAGAGGAAAACATAGTTTGATGACTGCCACAGTTTGCCAAGAGTGTCTGCTTCAGAAATCCTGCTGCAAACGCTGGCTTACTCTTCAACCTCCAGAGCCAGCAGTGTTATATTCAAGTTCAATGCTAAGCAACAAAATATGCCTTCAAGCTTAAACAGCTCCTTCTCTTATTTAGCATAGTTCTTAGGGCCATCACATAACTGAAAGGTCAGATAAGTGTAAAGCAGAGTTGGTAGTGTTCTCCCTAAGATCCTGGATGAAAAAGCATCAATTACTGACAAGAGTTCAGGTAAATGAGAGCGAAACATCTGAAATAAAAATGGTGGCATTGAACACTCTTGTTCCAGACCATCTAAGATGAGTGTATTGAGAGTTTTCCTCATCTTTTAAGTTGAACACAAGTCCCTTTGTTTGGTTGAAATATTACATATGGTCTAGTCACTTCTATCCTTAACATGACTAAGTACAGGGAAGTAGCAATAGAAATGAAGGGGCATATTTACAAGCCCCCACTGCCTTTTGGTGTCACATTAGCATCATTTTTTTTAAACACTAATGTGGTATTAGGAAGGCTTTTTTTGTGCCTTATTTACAGACTGGCGCAATGATTGTTTTGCACCACTTTGCACTCCCTTGTACCACATTATGCCTGAGCCAAGCATAATGTATGCACAGGGGCGTTCCAGCACTAGGAAGCCCGTCAAAAATGGCGCACCCATAGAAACCTATGGGCCTCCTTGCACTTTGTTAGACTGGCATCAACATTTTTGATGCTAGTGCAGCAAAGCGCCATAATAGCGTAAAAAATTCTGACACTATTGTCCTAACGACCGCCATGGTGTGCGGTATTGAAAACACGGTGCACCCATGTTGTCGTTAGGTGGGACAGGGGCAATACACGAAAACTGGTGTATCAGCACTGATGAACCAGTTTCTTGTGAATATGCCCCAAAGTGTCATAGAATCTCTAGCCTAGAAATCCTTTCATGCACATGAATTATCCATATTAATTATTTAGTGACTCTATTACAGAGACTAAACACGGTTCAAATTGAGTAGGCACCAGTGAACATATACATATTAGAGCCATTGTATTGAGAGATTGGTTTCAATTTACACTGAGCACAAACCACTGAGCATATGCAGGTCAGTGTCAGACTGGAGAGGTTGCTTTGCTTCAGACTGAGCCTGCTTTAGTGAACTGTATCTTCTCTTTGAGTCCATTCAGTAAAAGTGTGTTTCTTTTTGCTTCTTCGTATATATGTAATATTGCTCTTCAGTCACTTGGTCCCAAAGGTACTTTATTGACTAACAGCTCCTCTAACTTCTCTAACACACTTATTTACTTTCAGAATAATTTTGTGTATGAAAAACGATTTGATGTTTCAGAGAAGAATCGATTTAGTAAAGCAAAGGAAATTAAGAATACTCTGTACGTGAGACCAGCAGTATTAATGACTAGGCAAGACATCATGTAATTGAATTCGATATCTGAAAAGGAAACACAAATGAGAGTATGTTTACACTCGAAGAAGAACTAAAGAAAGAGTAACAAGTCCTAAGACTTTTAGGCAAGAAAATAGAGAGAATAATACATTCCATGCTACCTGCATTCAATCTTAAAATAAATATAGCATTAGACTGCTCAACATCAAAAACAATTGAGGCTCAGTCCAAGATCTTGAAGAACCTTTGGAAGCAGGATGTAGAAGGCTAAGTCCAGTCCGTTCACTTCCAGGACAGAAGCAGCAAGCAGTAGACCAGCATAACAAAGAAGCAGGCAGAGTGGCAGTCCCTCTTACGGCATCCAGCTCTTCTTCCTGGCAGAATTTCCTCAGTCCAGAAGGATTCTAACTATGTGGTGTCAGCGGTCCAGTACTTATACCCATTTCTGTCTTTGAAGAGTAGGTACACTTCAAAGAGAAGTCTTTGTAGTGCACAAGACCTTACCTTTCCCTACCCTGGTCCCAGACACACCCCAGGGGATTGGAAACCGCTTTGTGTAAGGACTGACACAGCCATAATCAGGAGCAAGTGTCAGCTCCTCCCACCACTCTAGCTCAGTAAGACCCAGGACTTTCAGGAAGAGAACCCAGGTGTTGGCAGGTGAAGTCTTTGATGTCCCTGGGACTTCTTAACATGAGGCAAGCTTAGTCCAAGATCATAAAGAACCTTTGGAAGCAGGATTTAGAAAGCTAAGTCCAGTCATTTCACTCCCAGGACAGAAGCAACAAGCAGTAGGACAGTATAACAAAGCAACAAGCAGAGTGGCAGTCCCTCCTATGGCATCCAGCTCTTCTTCTGGGCAGATTTTCCTCATTCCAGAAGGATTCTAACTATGTGGTGTCAGAGGTCCAGTACTCATATCCATTTCTGTCTTTGAAGTAGGCAAACTTCAAAGAGAAGTCTCTGTAGTCCACAATACCCTGCCTTTCCCTACCTTGGTCCCAGACACACTCGTGAGGATTGGAGACAGCGTTGTGTGAGGACAGACACAGTCCTATTTAGGTGCATGTGTCAGCTCCTCCTACCACTCTTGCTCAGGAAGACCCAACATCCTGGTAATGGGCTATCAGGATTTGCAGGGCACACCACAGCTCCCTTTGGGTGACTGGCTAGAGTGAATGCACAAACAGCCAACTGTCATCCTGACCCAGACATGTATTCATCAGACAGGCAGAGGTACAGAATGTTTAAGCAAGAAAATGCCTACTTTCTAAAAGTGGCGTTTTCAAATTCACAATTCAAAAACCAACTTCACCAAAAGATGCATTTTTAAATGGTGGGTTCAGGGACCCCAAACTCCATATCTCTATCTGCTCCCAATGGGAAACTGCACTTAAAAGCTATTTCACGGCAATTCCCACATTACCCTATGGGAGAGATAGTCATTGCACTAGTGAAAATGAAGTTAGTAGTATTTCACTGTCAGGATATGTAAAACACACCAGCACATGTCCTACCTTTTAAATACATTGCACCCTGCCAATGGGGCTGCCTTGGGCCTACATTAGGGGTGACTTACAGGTAATAATAGGGAAGGTTTGGGCCTGGCAAGTGGGTGCACTTGCCCTGTCGACATGTCACTTTAAAATTGCACACACAAACACTGCAATGGCAGGCCTGAGATTTGTTTACTTGTGTGGGTGGCACAATCAGTGCTGCAGGCTCACTAGTAGAGTAGCATTTGGTTTGCAGGCCCTGGGCACACCTGGTGCACTGTACTAGGGACTTACTAGTAAAACAAATATCCTAATCATGGAGAAACCAATCACCAATACATTTTAGACAGAGGCTTTAGCACTGGTAAAGTACCCAGAGTCCTAAAGCCAACAAAACATATCTGAAGAAATAGGAGGAAGAAAGTGACAACTTTGGGGATAACCCTGCAAAAAGGACTAAGCCCAACACATCCAACATACCTTATTGTGCCATAAGGCCTGAAGTTAAAACTCTGTATTTAGCATCCCTGCAGCAAATGGTCTCTGTTTGTAACCCTGGCTTAATAACGATATCCTATATACCTTTTTTATGGTTGTATGACAGAACCATGTCTGCCTTAACAAAGAATTTCTTTACAATGACACAGGAACAACAAATGTGTCTTTACAGTGAAAGTCTTTACAACAATTTTTTTCCATGAATATGCCTTTACCACGAAAATGTAAGTATTTTACAGATAAGTATAAACCCATTTTTCTATTTTTAATAAAATATATATATATATATATATATATATATATATATATATATATATGTATATATATATATATATAATGGGTTTATATATTTATATGCAAAATACTTATAATTTGTGGTGGAGGATAAAGGCATATTTATGGTAAAAATTGTAAGTAGAATCCATATATGTATATATATATATATAAACAGACTTCAAACGCTTGAAGTAAACTCATGTGGCCCGAGAGGGGTGGTGCAAAACCGGCACGAGCAAGCCGGTAATTATAAATTCACCAAGCCAAAAATAAAATAAAAATAGCACGCTCAGGATTCAGGAAAAGTGAAAGCCATGTTTAATCAAAGCACAACGCGTTTCGGCTGACACTGCAGCCTTGGTCACATGATATTCACCACCAATCAATCATTACTAAATACTATTCATTCATAGACATAAAAATAAGACAAACAGCAGATACCAGGTACAAGATAGAAAACCCAAGAGCACAACCTTATATAACATTAACTTGCATCTAGATTATAATAACTGATAAGATCTGTACGAGTCCACACATTTGTCAAAATTATAAATAAATAAGTATATATAAATATATAAATATATAAATATACAAATGCATAATTATATAACCATATAACTGTATAAAATAGACATGTAATGGGGTGAATTGTCCTGCAGAGGCGGAAGTTAAAAACTTGTACCAAAATAGTCCACCGGGCTAATATATTATAATAAAATATTATCACTTATAGGCCCAACGGTGAACTAAAATCACACAATGTGAAGGATAATTCAAATAAATAAACCTAGACCACACTAACTGCGATAGTAATACCCCTATATCACTACTTGCATGGTTAATACTAATACGACAGACCAACAGTATAACAGGAATTCTTTTAACATTTTCTTATCTTGTAACATGCACTGACAACACCCGATAACGTGCACTATGGAGAGAGCGATGGCAAGTAGACATCAGCATTAATTTCATCCGACCCATTAAATCTGAAAAGACATATAAATAAATAAATACATTCAATAAGTGACCATATCACCCCCAATCTAATCGACTACTAAAAAACATTATCATAAAGAATTATACTAATTTGTAAAGATAGAAAAGATAAAAATATAAAAATGACTGAAAAAACATCTCCTATTTTACAGTCTGTTGACATTCAAAAAAGGTATTAGTACATTCTTTTAAATACTTTTATCTTTTTATAAATTCATTAATAGTAGTTACTACATAAATTATACCCTATTGTGGTTGTATTTCAATCATCATATAAATGTGTATTGAGTTCTTCCCCGATATTCAATCCTTTCGGTGTCTTAGTCTCCAAATCTAAAATATATTTTGACTCTTTTTTCCTCAATGTTAGTTCCCTATTACCCCCTCTATGGGATGGAGGGACATGTTCAATGCCAAAGTAGGACAGCTGGGTCCAATCAGACTTATGTTTCTCTTTAAAGTGCCTTGCTACTGGGTAGTGATCATCAACTGAAGTTATAGCACGCATGTGTTCCAAAATCCGTTTCTTAACATTGTGTTTAGTGCTCCCAACGTACCATCTTTTACAGGGGCATTCCAATATGTAAATCACAAACGGGGTACTGCATGTTATAAACTGATTAATTAATCTGTTTTTACCGGGTTTACATAGTGCATATTGTTTACGCATAACACTATTGCGGCATGCTTTACAGTGCCCAGAGGGAAAAAAACCTTGTAAGTCATGTTCTCTGAGTTGTGATACTGTAGTGATATCATTAGATCTCAACATATCCTGTAGGCTCCGTCCTCTTCTGTACGTAATCTGAGGTCTATTTAATATCGAATCCCCAATAACAGGGTCACTTTTCAGTATCTTCCAATTTTTTGTAATGATATTCTTAATTTGTTTTGTATCTTCACTAAAAGTCATAATAAGTCTAGTGTCATCATTTTCATCCAACTTCTGTTTGGGAGTATTGTCAAATAAAATATCAGTTCTTTTTGTTCCCTTGATTTTATCGATTGCTTTTTTAATAACCCAATCAGGGTATCCCCGCTGTTTAAATCTCATAATCATCTCTTTTTGCTCAATTTCAAAGGCTTCATTGGTGCTGCTAACTCTTTTAGCCCTTAGCAACTCACCATAGGGGATACTCCACTTTAAACTTTCTGGGTGTCCACTTGAAGCGTGTAATAGACTGTTACCTGCTGTGCACTTGCGAAAGAGTTCAGTATTGACCTTATTTTCATCAATCTTTACAAGAGTGTCCAAGAACTCAATAGAGGACCTACTCATTTTGTACGTCAGACCTATATTCAAATCATTATTGTTTAATTTACAAACAAAATGAGTAGCTTCTTCCTCAGATCCTTTCCAAATAATGAAAAGATCATCAATATATCTTAGCCACAAGATTGCCTGACTGGTTTCTGGATATTTTTCTTCATCTTTAAAAATGTTCTCTTCCCACCAGCCTAAGAAGAGACAGGCAAAACTCGGAGCAAAGCAAGTGCCCATCGCAGTTCCGAGGATCTGCTGATAAAGGACCCCATTGAACAGAAAGAAATTATTCGTCAAACAGTATCTTATCATATCTATTATCATTTCAGTATGTGCCAGGTATTTAAGTGATTTAGCATCTAAAAAATGTCTGCAGGCTACAATGCCTTTTTCATGGTCGATAATAGTATACAGGGAATTGACATCCAAAGTAAGTAACAGGAAATCATCTTCCCAAACAATTCCTTCAAGCTTACCCAAAAAATCCTTAGTATCACGGACATAGGATGGAAGATTGACAACAAATTCCCTCAAAAAATAATCAACATATTTGGAGACATTTTCCAATACACTACCGCATGAGGATACTATAGGTCTTCCTGGTGGATTAGTCCTATTTTTATGAATCTTGGGAAGAATATACAACACCGGTAGTTTAGGAAAATCTCTTTTCAGAAAACAGTACTCTTCCCATAGTAATAGGCCCTTGTCTTTCCATTCCATGAGTAACTGCCAGATCCTCACAATACTGTTGGTATAAATTTCTTTGGTGGTAACCTTATAGAAATATGTATTATTAAGTTGGCTCATAACTTCCTTAATATATTTTTGTTTTTCCATAAGTACTATATTGCCGCCCTTCTCCGCAGGGTAGACAATTGTGTCTGTATCACTAGCCAAAGTTGTAATGAATTGTTTTTGAGATTGTGTTAAATTGTAATTATATTTGGATTTAAACCATGTTTTATGTTGAAATTGAGTCAAGTCTTTTACCACCAAATCATAAAATGTATCAATATTATCGTGGTGCATGATAGGAAAAATTTTAGATCTTGGCTTGAACCCAGTAGGGACAGACAAGTCATACGTAATATTTAAATCATCAAGGATTTGATAGACATTCCTAGTTGTGGTAGATTCTGCAACATTGTTCTCCAATTCATACAATGCAATGAAAGAGTCCACATCACTAATATTCAGTACATCATAGGAAACATCCCTATGGGGGCCCCCAACCCCCACATCGGGGGAGTTCTTTTGCTTGAACCATTTTCTCAGCTTCAATTTTCTAATAAATTTAAAGAAGTCAATCCTTGTCCCAGCATAGTTAAAACGTTCTGTAGGGCAGAAAGAGAGACCTAAGCATAATGTGGATTTGTCACTATCAGATAACACAAAGTTGGATAAATTCACAATAGTTTTATTCACCATATCTTCATCCATTATGTTTGTAAGTTGGAGCTTCTTGTTGTTTTTCCCACTTGCCCCATGTCGAAATTTGTTCTTGTTGCGATTTCTGACTCTCTCTCGCCTCTTCTGATTCCGCCCCGTCTTCCTCTTCGGCCTGATGTCCTGCCTTTGTAATTGGAGCTTTGTCCATGCTGGTTCTTGGATACTTGCCTGCCGCGTCAATTTCGACATAAAACATATATTGATGATCTTTTCATTATTTGGAAAGGATCTGAGGAAGAAGCTTCTCATTTTGTTTGTAAATTAAACAATAATGATTTGAATATAGGTCTGACGTACAAAATGAGTAGGTCCTCTATTGAGTTCTTGGACACTCTTATAAAGATTGATGAAAATAAGGTCAATACTGAACTCTTTCGCAAGTGCACAGCAGGTAACAGCCTATTACACGCTTCAAGTGGACACCCAGAAAGTTTAAAGTGGAGTATCCCCTATGGTGAGTTGCTAAGGGCTAAAAGAGTTAGCAGCACCAATGAAGCCTTTGAAATTGAGCAAAAAGAGATGATTATGAGATTTAAACAGCAGGGATACCCTGATTGGGTTATTAAAAAATCAATCGATAAAATCAAGGGAACAAAAAGAACTTATATTTTATTTGACAATACTCCCAAACAGAAGTTGGATGAAAATGATGACACTAGACTTATTATGACTTTTAGTGAAGATACAAAACAAATTAAGAATATCATTACAAAAAATTGGAAGATACTGAAAAGTGACCCTGTTATTGGGGATTCGATATTAAATAGACCTCAGATTATGTACAGAAGAGGACGGAGCCTACAGGATATGTTGAGATCTAATGATATCACTACAGTATCACAACTCAGAGAACATGACTTACAAGGTTTTTTTTCCCTCTGGGCACTGTAAAGCATGCCGCAATAGTGTTATGCGTAAACAATATGCACTATGTAAACCCGGTAAAAACAGGTTAATTAATCAGTTTATAACATGCAGTACCCCGTTTGTGATTTACATATTGGAATGCCCCTGTAAAAGATGGTACGTTGGGAGCACTAAACACAATGTTAAGAAACGGATTTTGGAACACATGCGTGCTATAACTTCAGTTGATGATCACTACCTAGTAGCAAGGCACTTTAAAGAGAAACATAAGTCTGATTGGACCCAGCTGTCCTACTTTGGCATTGAACATGTCCCTCCATCCCATAGAGGGGGTAATAGGGAACTAACATTGAGGAAAAAAGAATCAAAATATATTTTAGATTTGGAGACTAAGACACCGAAAGGATTGAATATTGGGGAAGAACTCAATACACATTTATATGAAGATTGAAATACAACCACAATAGGGTATAATTTATGTAGTAACTACTATTAATGAATTTATAAAAAGATAAAAGTATTTAAAAGAATGTACTAATACCTTTTTTGAATGTCAACAGACTGTAAAATAGGAGATGTTTTTTCAGTCATTTTTATATTTTTATCTTTTCTATCTTTACAAATTAGTATAATTCTTTATGATAATGTTTTTTAGTAGTCGATTAGATTGGGGGTGATATGGTCACTTATTGAATGTATTTATTTATTTATATGTCTTTTCAGATTTAATGGGTCGGATGAAATTAATGCTGATGTCTACTTGCCACCGCTCTCTCCATAGTGCACGTTATCGGGTGTTGTCAGTGCAGGTTACAAGATAAGAAAATGTTAAAAGAATTCCTGTTATACTGTTGGTCTGTCGTATTAGTATTAACCATGCAAGTAGTGATATAGGGGTATTACTATCGCAGTTAGTGTGGTCTAGGTTTATTTATTTGAATTATCCTTCACATTGTGTGATTTTAGTTCACCGTTGGGCCTATAAGTGATAATATTTTATTATAATATATTAGCCCGGTGGACTATTTTGGTACAAGTTTTTACCTTCCGCCTCTGCAGGACAATTCACCCCATTACATGTCTATTTTATACGGTTACATGGTTGTATAATTATGCCTTTGTATATTTATATATTTATATATACTTATTTATTTATAATTTTGACAAATGTGTAGACTGGTACTGATCTTATCAGTTATTATAATCTAGATGCAAGTTAATGTTATATAAGGTTGTGCTCTTGGGTTTTCTATCTTGTACCTGGTATCTGCTGTTTGTCTTATTTTTATGTCTATGAATGAATAGTATTTAGTAATGGTTGATTGGTGGTGAATATCACGTGACCAAGGCTGCAGTGTCAGCCGAAACGCGTTGTGCTTTGATTAAACATGGCTTTCACTTTTCCTGAATCCTGAGCGTGCTAATTTTATTTTATTTTTGGCTTGGTGAATATATATATACACATATATATATATATATATATATATATTGCAATACCATTACGAAACTGCACTCCAGGGAATGATTACTTCTAGCTTTATAGCTTTATTATTAGTTCCCACAAAGAAAGATTCAACACCAACGCGTTAATGAAACATTGTGGGAGTTGAGGTCTATTTTTTTTCTTATGTTTCAAAATTAAAAAGCAAAAGAAAGTTTGTTAACTATACACATTGATAACATTATTCAATAACTTAAATTGGCAGCAACATCTTTATACTTTGATTTCCCAATTGTTTAATTCTATTGTTTAGTCTTTCTACTATGGCTTGTTCCACTTAGGTTAGGTTGATTCTTTCTCAATTCTCCTTTAGTTTCTACTGTTTACTATGTTGTTCTTCCTCTTCCCTGCTTGTTTTTTTTAAATATCTTTTTTCATTCTCACACAGTTTACAGATGTACATGAAGTTCTTCATCCGTGTTAAGCCCAAACAGTACTCTTGTTCGTAACCTTATAATTTATCTTGATTCCCATCTCTGGAGTATTTGTTCTCTGTTACCTCCTCTTTCATTCTTTTTGATGTGTGCTATGCCATTGTATTTCATACTTATCAAGTTTTCATCTGAGTGTTGGAGATAATGTTTTGCTATTGCATAACTCATATCCTTGTTTTGTAGTGCTCTTGTGTGTTCTAAGATTTGTTTTTTTAGGCTGCATATTGTGCTGCCCGCGTACTGTTTCCACACATACATTTTATGACATATACCACGTATTTTGATTCACATGTTATTCTTTGATTTATCTTTACTTGTTTTGTATTATGCTCTTCAAAATGTGTTTTGTTCACTCCAATTTTACAAGCTTTGCATTTACTATACTTAAATGATTCATCATTTTTACTTAACCACATTTCTTTTGGAGGTAATGAGAAATAACTTTTTACAAGCCTGTCTTTTACTGAGGGTACTTTTTTGTAAGTTATTGAAGGATTTGGTCCAACTTTATTTCTGATATTTTCATCTCTATATAGCAAGTTCCAATATTTATTTAGAATCTTTTCAATCGCGAAATGTTCCTTGCTATTATCAAATATCACTGTTATTTGTGCTTCTTCCACTGGCCTTGCCTCTCTCTTTTGTATTAAGAGTGTGTCTCTTTTTATTTTGCTTGCTCTTTTCATTCCTTGATGTATTTCATTTTTTCTGTGTCCTCTCTGTGAGAATCTCTTTTTCATTTCCTCATATTGTTTTTTCATTTCTTCATCATTTAAAGAGTGTCTACGTCTACTCAGGAATTCCCCTTATGGTATAGTTTTTATTAGTTTTCCATGCAAAATACTGTTTGTTGCTGTTGGTTTTCAAAAAAGATTGGTCTCTAAATTCTCTTCTTTTACATTTATTTTTACATCAAAAAACCTTTTTCAGTTTTTCTTATATTGCATGTGAATTTAAAGCCCTGTTCATTTTGAGTTAGAATCTCAAATAATTGCATGAATTCTTTCTCAGATCCTGTCCAAATTATGAATAAATAATCTATAAATCTGAGCCATAAAGCAACTTTCTCTATGTATATCTCATTTTCTTCTCTCTTTCCCACCATCCCATGATTAGCATATCTTGGAGAGAAGGAAATTCCCATGGCAGATCCGCGTTTTTGTCTGTATATCTGATGATTGAGTAAAAAAATATTGTTCGTCAGACACATTTCAATCATTTGCAGTATCATTTCTGAATGTTCTAGTTCCTTGATGTTCTTTTGAAAAAGGAAATATCTGATTGCATTTTCATTCTATTTCATGATCTATGGATGTTTATAATGATAGTACATCGATTGTGACTATGATGTATTTATCTTTCCAGTTTATGCCTGTTATTATTCTCAGAAAGTCTTCTGTACATTTTATGTATGAGCTTAAATTTGGGACCAAGGGGGCTATATAGTGATCTACATATGTGGTTTTGTACGAGTAAATTCAGAACCTAACTATAATGTCCCTGTAGCCTTTGTTTTTTTTCAGTGAATTTCTATGTTTTTTTTAAAATAACGTAATTTGAATTACTATACGTTAGTCCAACCACCGCCACGCGAGGCGAGGTTGGTTGCAAGGCATGTCCTTTGGCCTTTGGCCGCTCACAGCGCAGGTTGGCCACAGAGCCTCTCTCTGTCAGTGGATGTGTGAGTGGATGCGTGAGTGTCTGAGTGGGTCTGAAAGTGGGTGTTTGAGTCTTTGAGTGGGACTCAGTGGGTGCATGAATGGCTGAATGGGTGTGTGAGTGGACGCGTGAGCCTCTGAGTGCATGTATGAGTGAATGAATTAGTGTATGAATGAGTCTGTGGTTTTTCTTTCAAACTTTTCCATAACTGTGAATATTTTGTGAATAATTAGCAGAAATTAGTGGAAGTTCGTGAATTTTCATGAATATCAATCACCGTGACACAAAATTATATTAAACGTAAACTTTGCCCCTAAAACATACCTATATCACATCCCTGAGGTCAAGGTACCTTCACCCTGACCCCATATGCCATTTTCAATTTAAATTTTCACCTCTGGGGCCCGTTTCCTGTGAAATAAAATGGCAGTCACAACTTTCTATTCAGGCTATGGTCAGCCAATTGCAATGCTTCTTTTCACATGCGTATTTGTGAAAATTTGCCAATTTAATCGCTGCCACAGATATACACATATATTTGCCCCTAAATATCTCCTAAACTACTAAACAGATTTACACCAAATAACAAAAAGCACAATCTGCGTACTGGCAGCTAGCTTTCCGTAAAATTTGGTGTAATTCTGTCCAATGGTTAGCGCTGTAGGGCTGTAGACGTGTAGACTGGTCCTATGGAAATGAACATGGGAAACACAACATTTTTTGAGCCGCCTTTTTTCAGCCCCCGCTTGACGGAACACCCTGAAGCTTCCTGTGTGCAACAAGAATCAATAGGTCACTTTTTTGTGAAAATTCCATGAACATTTGTCAAACGGTGCCAAAGATATAGGTAAAAAAACGATTTTTCTATGGAAAAATGGTCCTAACTATAACTACCTACTGGTCACTGCCAGTAGGTAATATAAATTCTTACTTGCAAAGTACTTAAATTTTCATTGTAAAGTTGTTAGCGGTAAAGGCATATTCATTGTAACAAAGTCATTTTAAGGACTTTCATAGTAAAGACATTCATTTGTTAAGGTTTCGTTGTAAAGTCATGTAGTTGTTCCAGCGTCAAAGTAAATGCTGTTTCCCCATTTTTATACATGGTGCTCTTTGGAGTGAGGGGGGTCATTTCATGTTCGCCTCCTATTTTGCTACTCGGGACACTGAAAAATACTTCTTCAAAATATAGGAAGTACACGAGAATGCACCTTTTCACCCCTCCTTTCTGAAGGACAGAATTTGTCAGATAATCTCTCCTTCTCGATACCTTTCAGTTGCTGTGTTAGTGAAAGAGCATTAGAGAATGGAAATTTTCCTTCTCTGGCCTGTTAATGGGTGCCTTAGGAAAATATGATAATTGACACATTTTATTAGGTGCACGATTTAAACAGCTCTTTCTTTGAAACAAGGGCCTGCTTTCAGGGCCCTGTAATTTCATCACATACTCAGATGCCTTAATTGCACAAACAGTGACCATGTTAGTATACAGCAAGCCCTAAACTGAACCTAACATTTAAATACACACATACATGAAATGTCACACAGGCCATTGCTGATTGAATCTATTCAAAGATGTTAATAACCTAAAACAAATATGTCAGGCTCGCCTACCTCAGCTAGGCTACAGAGTAGAACAAAGTGCAGAACAAAAAAATGACTACTACATCAATAAGGAACAGATTAAGACAGCAAAATGCAAATTAATTATTGGAGGACACATATATCAACCAATGTAGTCATTCTGCGTTGATAATAAAAAAGTAGAGCAATTGGATTAATATGACTATTCAAGTTTTTGGTTTTCCAAAAATTGTTTTAATTATGTCAAATCAAAAAGAGTGCAATTATGACTAGGCCACTGCAAAAGCCTTAAAAACAAAGTTGGGTAAAGGTCCCTTATATACTCATTATAAAAATATAGAGTGAAGTCTGTGTCCAGGGCAATATATGGAGCTGAATGCTGAGGTGACCTCAATGTTAGCTACCTAGTTTGTGACTATATGAAACCGGCACACTAGGACCCGCAGTCTTTTGGATATGCTTCTTCCTGACTGGTCGTACCCAGTCAGTAAGCCTGGGGTCCTACTTTTGAGACTTCCACAACTTCACTTGAGGAGTTCGGCTTATCACTTAGCCCAACCCTTTTGATCATCGACATGATCCTGCTCGCTACCATCATCCACACTCACCGTATTGACATCCTATCTAACACCGACCACAGACAGGTGCTACTCCCCTTCTCAGACAAAACGCTTAACACCAGGACCAAGTTCACCACCTGCATGACTGGATGAAAACCAACCATCTCAAACTGAATGGCAAGACAGAAGTTTTGATTTTCAGCAGAAATTCATCACCATGCGACTCCAACTGATAGCCAGCAAAACCTGGGCCTACACTCAACTCCACTACTCCCGTCCAGAACCTCTATATTGTCATACAGACAATCATCTCACCATAACTGTGCAAGTCAATGCCGTAGCTTCCTTCTACTTTCACACCCTGAAGAAGCTGAAGAAAATCTTTAAATGGCTCCAGAACCGCAACCCAAGTCCTCATCACAAGCAAACTAGACTATGGGAATATCCTGTATGCTGGAATCAGTATGAAAATGTCCAGCCTCCAAACCATTCAGAACTCAGCAGCCAGGATCACCCTCAACCTACCATGTTGCACACACATCACCCTGCACCTCAGGGATCTCCACTGGATCCCCATACTCAAACAAGCTTTTTTCAAAATCCTCTCACACACCTTATATGCCTTACAAAGCACAGACACTGCTTACCCCATCACTTCATCACATTCCACAAACCCAACAGACGGCCCCGCTCTGCTCGACTTTTACTCGCACACTTCCCCTACATTCGCAGATCCAGATCCGCCAGCCGGGTGTTCTACTGCATGGTTTCTAAAGTCTGGAATAAGTCGCTGCTGCACATCAGTGTTATACGGTTCCTACTAAAATAATAGGATGACAGAACTTCAAAATGTGGGGGACTAAGTCCATCCACAACACTGGAAATTGACAGCCCAACTCTTGGCTAGCTCACAGTCCCTCACATACACCCCTTACCCTGTGGGGATGAAATGTGACTGTGGCAACCTGAACATGACACTTTGACTCCCAAGGAAGCTGTGGATACAAATCATACCCGCGGACAAAATGTGTGGAATAAAATGCTGCACGATGTTAAATGCTCAGGTGAAAAACAAGAGAGATATGAGAGAAGTTTTCAATACATTTATTGAAACAATCATAAACGTGCATAGAGAGAATGAGCTGAGATAATTAGGCATCAGATGAAACAAAGCAGTCAGCATTGCGAACATGCTAAAGAGGAATGAATAAACCAAGCATGATAAATGATTTCTAGATGTTTCTACATAACTCTAAGACTATACTGAAAGCATAGGGAGTGTACCCTCTACTTTGCCCGATCTAAGGAATTAGCCTTATCCCAATACCTGTGGAAGGGCATCAGGGGTCAGCCTGTAGTGTGGATGTCAAACCTCTCTGGAAGCTGGTAGATTAGCTCCAGCAAAGCTGCATGTTGAATATATCCTTCGTCCCAGAATGACCACGGCTGGAGAGCCCCTCTGCCCCTTCCGGGTCAGGACACCACTGTGTCAGAAGCATAGCTCAAATATAATGACATGTCTAGATGTTAGAAACTTCCTCTTGAACAGCAATGCAAGCACTAGGATATTGTATGCTGTGTTCCTAGCCTTGAGCAGAATGTACTTATGATGTGTCAAGAAAACGCTATCTAAAACAAGCAACTTGTATATATAGATCTAAATACTGTCTGGCCAGACCCAGTCTCAAGTGCTAAAGGTACTCTTTTACAAATCAAGAAAAGGTACTTGGGCAAAACCAGATGTGGTACTATTAACTCCATGATGTCATATGGCTTGGACCCAATATACACAAAAATTAGAATCGTGCCTGGAGGGAAACAATATGCATCAAAGTAGGTCAATCCAAAATAATCCCTCTACATCTGCTAAGATTTAGGCACCATTCCACTGAAGAGCTTTACAATTCAGTGGAGTCAGAGTTGTTAAAATAAATGTTGTTTAAGATTAGACACACCTTTTTGTTTCTGGTGAACTTCTATGCACAACTGTGGAAAAGATTCATAAAGCCACTGCCTGTCGAATATGGCATTGTGGATAGAGGGTAAGCATCAGCAGCGGCTGCTGCAAATGTCAAGGGCGAGTGGGGGTGTGACGGGGAAAACATATAAAAAAAAACACTTACTGTTCCGCTGTTCCATCTGCCTCCTGTCACCTCACTCCTCTCCTTCTGATGGTGTCCCAGCAATCACTTGGACACCAGCACAGGCTCCCCAGCAATCCTGGTGCTGATTTCATGCTAAACCTAGCATAAACACAGAGTCAGGATTGATCTGAGTGGCTTGTACTGCTGCTCAGACACTGCCCTGGGGTCTGTGCAGTTTCTCCAGCAAACCTAAGTGTGCATGTGTGTTTGGCCGGCCTAATACGGCTGGCCAAACACACACATGCGCACTTAAGTGCACTCTACTCCCCCTTCCCTCTCCTCCCTCCTGTCGCCCAGACCCGCCCCTCCCATCTCCCTGAACTGCTGGATGAGCCAGCAGATGAAAAATAATACAATAGCAAACTATTGTTTTATTTTTCGTCTGCTGGCTCTTAGTCAGGGGGGCAACGCTCCTCCACCATTGCAGAGGAACTGCCCCTGGTTAGCATTAAGTTTTTCCAAAAGGACAGACATTTTGAAGGTACAATATTGCATCGCCATTTACATCCAAAAAGCATGCATAAAGCAAAGGTATATTTCAAGTCACTCTTAGGCCATTATGGAGCAGTAATACTTGACAAATATTAACAAAGGTTTGTGCTATCTTCTGTAACTCAGACCTTTCAGAACTGGGGGCATAGTTATCGTTATTCTCAAGACTTCATGCATTGCAAGGGCTGTTCACTCATACTACAGCATTTATTTATATATTGCAAATAAAAACTACCCTTGATGGTTTGGTCTGACATTTTCTTTTTCCATACATGATTTTTTCTAAACTTTCAAACTATACCTCATCCTCTGAAGGCCCTGATTCAGTTTGTCCGCCAAGACTTTGCAAAATATCTGGCATGCCTTCTGCAGTTCACATAATACCTTGTAATTAAAATAACTTGTTATAATGAAGTTGGGAGGGGAAATCATTTAATATCATTGCATGAAATATATGGTAAGATCAATTTTCACTCTGCTATTTTAACTGTCAATACTTGTACTGTTTTAAGGATGTATTTGTGAATTGATTTGTATATGTGTTTGATGGAAACTCGTTTATTAGTGAGAAAACTAATTTTGATGCTGATGATGATGACATGAACAACGTGTACCATTCCTAATAGTAGAAGACACAAACGCCAGGTTAATTTCATAAACAACCTGGTGAAATTAAAGCAAACCCAGCCAGTAAGACCAAGCAGCTGTGTGCCGCCTCGGTAGGCTGAATTTAATTGCATCCTGTTGCTGATGTTTCCTGCTCATTTGTTCTTGATCAGGGCTTTCCTGTCATGGGTATTTTTTAACATTCTGCAGTGAAGCAAGGTGGGTTATTAGTGTATATGAAGTAAATGTTGATTCTTTATGATGTTGTATTAATGTGTGTTTTTAATGGACACTGGAAAATTAATACGGCTTTCTAAATAGACTTAGAAACACAACTTTTTGAACAGTAAGCTTATGTATTCGTATTCGAAATACTGCACCCCATTAAAAAAGCACACGCTTTCAAAGGTGGACAAAATGCGTGAATACAATGTTGCACGATGTTAAATGAACAATACAAAAGTGCCACCAGTGATTGATCTAGATACAAAACGTTTGAACCAGGTTTTTCATCTAGCTTTGCAAGGCTCATATTGGTGCTGCAGAAGCAGCTCAGATGTCTCTTCTGTAGTATGGGATGTGCCAGCAGACTTGCACAATTATTGCATTGAAGATGTTTCCTTTATCTGCCATAGAATTATGTGGCCTAATCATACAAGTCATGTAATCAGTGGGGGGTAGGGCACATACATCTGCGGCCTTGACCTTGCACCAGATATCTGCAAAAATACTCCCTGCCATAGGCTGTCATAGGTAAGCTGACCAACGCACACTGACAGTGGCAACAGGCATGTTATGGTTCAGGCATGTGGGGAAACACTTCTATCTTGTGCAATACAGGTAGTGAATGTATTTATTTATTTGAAGTTGTTATTAAGAGTCCCTTGTCAACGGGCAGATGCACGTCACAAATAATTGAACAGTTTATATGTGCTGGTAGGGGATCCAACCGGTGGGATCAGGAGAGGTAGAGGACGTGGGAGGGGAGAAGGTAGGAGGTGGAGGGAGTGAAACAAGAGGAGTTCAGCAACAGTAAAACAGCTGACTACAAGTGATGTAATGTAGCTGGGTATATTAGTAGGAAACAAAGTGAGTGCGTCGCTGAAGGTGGCTGTCCTAAGTGGGCCACCAAGTAGCCTCATTACTCTCTCTGAAGGTAAGATATGAAGAGGTAAGTCTGGAGGCCTGCCCTGAAAGGCAGGATGTTGTTAGTCCATCTTAGGTCGAATGGGAGAAAGTTCCAAAAACTGGGTGCCACCCCACAGAAGGATTGTTTCACAGCTAATGAGAACTTAAATATGGGCATTTCCAATATTAAGGAGATCCTACTTCTTTGGAGTCTTAGGCTTCCAACAATGTGGGGAGGCTGGATGAGTAGGTAGGTCTGTTGTAGTGCAAGGCTTTGAAAGTGATGTATCCTATCTTGAACTTGGGCCACGCTTTGAGTGGAATTCAATGAAGCTCTCCCAGAATCAGAGATAAATGGCACATTCTTTTTTCTTCTCCAACATGAGCCAGGTAGTGGACTGGAAGATGGCTGTGAGTGGAGGCAATATTGATGTGGGAATGCATACTAGAATAGCATTGCCTGTGTCCACTCTTGATATGATCCAGACATGATTTTAGTTGGTTGCAAGAGAGGAGATGTTTGATTTTCTTAAGTTGGTGGAGGTGGAAGTTAGCAGAGTGTGCCATTTTGTTCATGTGTGCTATCAAACTGAGAGAGAAGTTCGGAGTGAAACCAAAAGATTTGATTTGTCTCTCTTTGCTGGGTTGAGCCCTACAGAGGATAGCACAGTGAGCAGAGTTAGATCAATTTTGGAAAATGTTATGTGGGAGATTAGGAGAAATCCTATTTTTGATGTGTTCAGTGTCAAGCAGTGTGAGTCCACACATACATTAATTAGTTCCAGGACGTTTTGCAGGATATATACGTTTTGTAGTGAGGGTAGTTTTAACTATTTTTGTGTGTCAGGTGCTCAAAATATAAGTCTCAGCCAATATTTTATTCTTGTGGGTTACCATCTTGAGAGTGTTCTCAAAACATTCACTAATACGGGGTTGTGTTGATAATAGTGAAAACTAATAAAGTTTGTTTAATAATAGTTTGGTAGATGGGTTACTACTTTACAAACGTTGTGGATATCCTGCTTCCCTTATTACAAATGTATTATATGTAAATATACTGTTTTATGGTGGATGTGATGTTTGCAATAATATTGATGTATTAATATTACACACAGTAAAAATATGGATTGTTTTGTAAGGCGGACATAACTCAGTACTTTAATGAAAAAGGTGTGCTTTGTTTTTGTAAACTTTGTGAATATATGGAATTATAGATGAGAAACAGTGAATTACAGGGATGTGTTCTGAGTGACATAAAAGAGTCAACAAGAGTCACACTTAAGTTTTCTATGATGTCACTCAGAACTCCAAGATGAAAAACATCCCCATAATTAGCTTTTTACCCATCTATAATGTTATGTTATGTATTGCTCCCCAAATCATTTACCCCCTTCCTTTCACTGCTACAGCATGGGCTGGGGAATAATGGGGGAGCCATACATAATATGGTCCCTCCTCCTTGTTCTAAATGAAAACAGACATACCTAATCTATTTTCAAACACTCCCTCTTCTTCAGAAGATGTGCTTCTTGCCCTTCATTGCTGCTCTGATAGGCTCTGACAGAGCTCAGACAGAGCAGCCGGGAATTCCTTTTTGATGTAGCAACAGTGAGTTATGAGATTTGTGACCCGCCATTGCTATGTCATAGTTATTAATTATCACATTTAGAATTTGACATTAATGCTGGTGGCTCCTGGTGAGAGCTATACATAACAATATTAGAAGTCATATGTAGATTGTTACTGTTTTCTAAAATCAATGGTGTTAAGATTTGTATTATTTAAAAAACAAGAGTCACAGTTTGTTTAAAAAAATATTTATTTCTTGATTAGGTTCCCAAATAAGAAATCAAAGTTCAAATTATCAAGTCTCCACTCTGCCAGATCAGCCAAGTTTGCAAGCCTTCAGTGGGTATATTTCTCCTACTCACAGTGAAGACAGGAAGATCAGCCGGCCCCATCAGGTTTATCAGAACAAATTGCTTTGTCTTCTCTCTCCATCCCTCTTACAAATGTGGATCCATTATCCAGAGGACAGCACCAATTGGACACTTCTGTGACAATCATCCCATCCTGTGTCCCCACAACAACAGCATCAGTGGCTACCCCTGTTCTGGCTCTAGTATGTACCATACCATCAACAACTGCAGTTCAACATGGACAGGCAACATGTGTTGCTACATACTTAAGTGGACTCTGGGGAGACCACTAGGGCTCCACCTGCTGCAGGGAAGGTGGCAGAGGGAGTCCCATTATTTACTCACTATATGGGGCAAATCTGAGGTGTGTGCTTCCCCCAGTAGGAGGAGCTATTAGATAAGATAATTAGGTTTTTAAGAGTTCAGAATTATATGTTGAGGGCTCAAAATGTTATCAATAGGACCCAAAATGTTTTACTGGAGGGGTACTTGAGCAGCCAAACTTTACATACTGGGAACGTGTAGGATAGCTTTAAATTTATAGTGGCAGCAGTTTCAAATTAAGCCTTCTCTGGAGGACACAAACTGTTATTTCATTCCCACCTAATCTTCCATGTGCATCTCAACAGAAAGGGGAACAATGTTGCCTTTGGAATCAATTGTTACCATTTCCCCTGTACCAACTATTGGCACTCTAGAGTTTCTTAAGAGAGGTCACACATCTGGCCCAGTTAAAGGAAACACTAAAGAAACCACTACCAAGAGAGTGTAAAAATAACTGTCTTCTGTGAGTGGCAACAAAAGAACCTTATCCACATTCTGTCTCCCATTTACTAATTGACTTATTGACAGTATTTTGCTACAGGACTTCTTAATAATGTTGGCTTATCTTTCATTCTTCATCAAACATAACAGTGATTACATTTTAAGTGAAATATTTATGTTTAGATTTTAGAATAATACAATTTAAAAACAATCTTTGGAATCTATTATGCATGTGAGTGTTATTTTTAGATCCAAAACATTTAAAACATTACGGCCCTCATTACAACCCTGCCAAATTATGACCATGGCAGAAAAAGCTCAGACAGACAGCCACTTCAGCACACCGACCGCCAGGGCGGAAATACCAGCCACCACGGCGGTAGCCGCCTACAGCCAGGCGGAAGTGATTGTTCCGCCCATCGTATAATGACAATCCAATCCACCACCTTTTCCGGGGTGGTACCAACAAGATTAAAAGCCTGGTGGAAACACTACACAAAAGGCAAAGGACTCACCATTGGAGACTCAGGGAATGACCACGCCGCAATGGAGCCCAAGCTGCAGATTTTTCCTGTGATCTTCTATGTCCTACTCCACCACGAAGACCAACGACAGCGAAGACGACCACGGTGAGTACAGCCACCCAGCACACAGGGGAGGCGAGGAGGAAAAAGAGAGTGACACACACACGCAACACACTCACACACACACAAACACACACACACCCAGCACCATACACACAATCAGATGCTTAAAGAAAACATATATATTTATACCTCGTACCCCTCAGGAATAATGCAAGGACAACACAAATAGATGAAAGTGAGTGTAATATTATAAATACATCAAAAATATATACATCTAATTTAAAAGTATATACATATGTACAAATCAAGGGATATTGCCCAGTCCTCAATGTGCGTGGGCCACAGGGCCAACTGACAAAGTCCAAGGCCCTACTTGTCTCCTGCAACAACACGGAAAGAACACTGCAGGGGCATCAGTTCGAAAATAGGCAGGCACCTCAGTGGGGTGGGGAATGGGGGGGACCTCAGCCGGCAGATGGAACAACACCACTGGTCCTGGAGGGGGCAAAATGCCCTGTGCTTGGTCCTCGGGAGTGCAAGGCCACTGTCTCTCAAGTGGGTGATTTGCCCACTGCTTGGTCCTGGGGAGTGCAAGATAGTCTCTCAGGTGGGTACCATACCCACTGGTTCTGGAGGGGGCATCATGCTCTGTGATCTTCATTCTGGGGAGGATGGGGTGAGTGGGTGCCATACCCACTGGTTCTGGAGGGGGCAGCCTGCCCTGTGATCTTCATCCTGGGGAGGATGAGGTGAGTGGGAGTTTTCCCCACAGGTTCTGTAGGGGACATCATGCCCTGTGATCTTCATCCTGGGGAGAATGGGGGGAGTGGGTGTATTACCCACTGGTCCTGGAGGGGGCATTGTGCCCTGTGATCTTCATCCTGGGGAGGATGGGGTGAGTTGGTGTTTTCTCCACTGGTTCTGGAGGGGGCATCGAGCCCCGTGATGCAGATCTTGGGGAGTGCAAGGTCACAGGGGTAGGGAAGAGGTCAATGGCGGAGCGGAAAAACTTCTTAGAAACATTGGGGCAGGGAGAAGGTTTGGAAGTGGAGGAAAAGGGTGTGGTTGTAGGAGGTGTCTGTCTGCTGTGGTTGGGTGCAGGTGCATGGGCTGGATGCTGTTGTGAGGTGGATGGCTGTTGGGTGTCTGAGTGCTTGCATTTGTGTACCTTGGGAGGACGGGGCACAGACACAGTGGGAGAGGACACAGGGGACGTGTGCATGGCTGTTGGGGTGTGTCTGCCAGTGAGGTGTGTGTTCTGATAGGTGTGCTGGTGATGGCGGTAGTGGATAAGGATTTAGTGCATGCAGGTGTGAGTGTAGACCCAACTGGGAGGGAGGTGGAAGAGGAGGAGGGGGACACAGTGGAGGCAGTGGATGTTAGTATGTCTGCATCTGGATGGTGTTTGTGTGAGTGCCTGTGGGATGATGTGAGGTGCTTGTGTTTGCCAGTGCCACTCTTGTGTGTTGTCTTGTGTGCATGTTCGTCTGCCTGTGTGCTTGGGATAGGTTGGGGTTAAGGGAAATGGGACTGGGAAGAGGAAGTCGGAGGGGGGAAGGTGGAAACAGGGATAATGGCTGCATCAGAGAGGAGGCCAGAGCCTGGATTGATCTCTGTTGGGCCGCCAAGCCAGTGTAAATGCCCTCCAAAAGGGCATTGGTTTGTTGCATTTGGGCTGCCAGCCCCTGGATGGCATTCACAATGGTTGACTGCCCAACAGAGATGGATCTCAGGAGGTCAATAGCCTCCTCACTCAGGGCAGCAGGGCTAACTGGGGCAGGGCCTGAGGTTCTAGGGGCAAAGGAGACGCCCACCCTCCCGGGTGAGCGGGCACGGGCAACTTGATGAGGGGCTTCTGGGAGGGCAGTGCTGGTATGGGGGTGGCGCCTGTACCTGTAGCTGGGGTGGGCACAGAGATGCTAATCCACATAAGGACAGGATGACAAAACAAAAAGGGGGGGAGACAAAGGAAACACTTGGGCAATGGCTGCACAAACACCACCGTTGGCATACACAGCACTCTCACACACAGGGAGCAGCCCTACGTACTATGCAATGCACTACAAGTAACAATGCTAGTCACCAGGGCATGGGGAGGGACACATACCGCCAACAGCAGCATCCCTGGGACCCACACAGCCCTGCCCAGTAGTGGATGCCTACTAGATAGGTAGGAGGATTATCAAATCAGAGCCCTGCCCAACATGGGACCTACTATGCGTTGTCAGGCCTGGTCTAGGGGCACCCACAGAAACACATCCCCAACACAGATACCACCCCACCAGGCGTAAGTTATAATGATGGGCACTGTACTCACCCCCTTGTGGCTGCTGTGATGCCCTCAAGCGCCCATCCAGCCCCGGATAGGCCACCACCAGTATGCGGACTATCAGGGGGGTCAGGGTTCGACTGGCACCCCTTCCTCGTTGGGAGGCCATCCCCAGCTGGGCCTCCGCGGTCTTCCGTGCACAGCGTCTCAGTTCCTTCCACCGTTTCCGACAGCTGGTGCTCCACCTGACGTAAACCCCCAGGGTCCGCACTTCCTTGGCAATGGCACGCCATATACCCGTTTTATGATGGGCACTGACCTGCAGATGAAATACACAAAGGGAAAGGTATTGGTCAGACCGTCCTGCCTGTTACACTCATGGCCCACCAGAACCCTTCCCATCCCAATTTGCACAGACATGGCCCAGCACACAAGCTGCACGCTGCCCAGGGGACATCCACCAACCCCCCCTACACGAGGTCTTCACACACACCACTCCATGCATTCATGCCCCATGCATCGTGCTCACAGTGTACTCACCTGTTGGTCTGGAGGCCCATACAGCAGTCCGTACTGGGGTAGGACCCCATCCACCAGTCGCTCCAACTCCGCCAAAGTGAAGGCAGGGGCCCTTTGCCCAGTCACATGGGCAATGGTAGGTTCCAGATACAGGTCACAGGAGCACATGCAGTGTATGTCCTCTCCTGTTGAAGTTCAGGTAGCAAGTGAGTGAACACATAGAAAATGGCGGTGACGTCCACGGCAGTGCATACCATCACCGCTGGCGTACATCACCATTGGCCACTGTAACCCACAGTGGCCGATATTATCAAATGAGGCGTTGCGCGGTGGTTCCCGACCGCCTCCCGCAACGGCGCACAAAGTCAGTGGAATTACTTCACTTCCTCCTCTCCCTCCACACACGACAGGCGGGTGCCATTTCGGGTGGTGGGGGCAGGCCCTGGATTATAACTTTGTCACAGTTCCAAATGTACATACAGGACAAATGCCACTTATACATCTCAATTTCACATCATGCATTGTACTGTTGTGGCTACAATGTACAGTTTATGACTGTCTCCTCACTCTTTTGCCCCTTAGATTGCAACCGCTGCGGATGAATAGGAGATGGAGTCATACCCCCATGTACAGACCCCTGGTAGACTTGGCAACAATGGAGGACAGGCACATTATCCTCACCTACAGTCTTGACAGGGCCACAATCATGGAGCTGTGTGCCCAACTGGAGCCTGACCTGATATCTGCTATCCGTCACCCGACTGGGATCCCCCCTCTTGTGCAAGTCCTATCTGTGCTCCATTTCTTGGCAACTGGTTCTTTCCAAGTGACAGTGGGCTTGGCAGCAGGAATGTCACAGCCAATGTTCTCAATGGTGCTAACAAGAGTGTTGTCTACCCTGATTAAACACGTGTACAGCTACATTGTTTCCCCCCAGGTGGAGGATTCGGCCACCATTTAGGCTTACTTCTGTGCAATGGGACATATCCCCAACATCACTGTGGCGATTGATGAAACACATATTGCATTTGTACCCTTCCCCCGGCAAAAGGAACAGGTCTTCAGAAATCTAAAGAGCTTTCACTCAATGAATGTCCAGATGGTGTGCCTTGCGGACCAATACATCTCCCACATTAATGCGAAGTATCCTGGGTCGGTACATGATGCCTTTATCCTGAGGAATAGCAGCATCCCAAATGTGATGGCCTAACTACAGAGGCACAGGGTGTGGCTAATAGGAGAGCCCTGGTTCCCACCCAGTGGATGTTGGTGTAATGGTATGGTGTGGCCCATAATGGATAGTGTGTGGCTAAATGTTGTCCCTCCATATTTGCTGGTGATTCCGGTTACCCCAACCTATCATGGCTACTGACCTCTGTGAGGAATCCCAGGACAAGGGCTGAGGAACAGTACAATGAGGCTCATGAGCGAACAAGAAAGATCATTGAACGTACCTTTGGCCTCCTGAAGGCCAGGTTTCGGTGCCTCCATCTAACAGGTGGATCCCTGTGCTACTCACCCAAGACGGTGTGCCATATAATCGTGGCATTCTGCATAATCTTGTTTTGAGACGCCATGTGCCTTTTCTGCAGGAGGAGGAGGCTGGAGATGGTCGTGTGGCAGCAGTGGACCCTGTGGACAATGAAGATGAGGAGGCAGAGGATGAGGATGAGGATGAGGATGAGGACAACAGAAAAGCAGTGATCAGACAGTACTTCCAATGACACACAGGTAAGACAGTGTAACTTCACATTTCATTGTCATTTGTTTGTTTAACATTGTCACTGGCAGGCAATGAATTCCAACTGCTATGCCCACTCACTGTACCCTTTGGAAACTCTTTTTGGAGATGTTGGTGCCCCACTATTGCTCCTGCTGTGCTCACTGCAGCCAACTACAGGTCTTTCCTATGTGAACATTACTGTACAGTTCAACTGCGATGTTTAAACCTTGTTAAACGAATACATACTTAAATCATTTAACATACTCCATACTTGTTTTTTTTTTAAGTGTGTTTATTGCAGTGCTAAGTAGAAAAGGAGGAAGTGCAATGGACTGGGGTGATGATGGAGGAAAGTCCAGGGTATTGTTCCAGCCTATTTGTAGCACATGTGCATTGTCCAAGGGGCATAGGAATGGGAGCAATGGCAGTACAAGGTGGACAGGGTGACAGAGTGGGACACAAGGGTGACAATCAGGAGAGTCTCATTTCCTGGTGGGGGTCTTGGCAAGTGTCTCTGGCTTTTGCCTGATCATAGGGAACGTTTGCGGGGTGGTTCTCCTTCTGCAGGGGGAGGGGTGCTGGTGGCCTGTTGGTCCTGTGGCAGGGGCTCCTGTCCACTACCGGAGGTGGAAGGCTGTTCAGTAGTCTGGCTAGTGGCAGGGGCCCACTGTTGTAAGACTGCCTCCCTCATAATGTTGGCCATGTCTGCCAGCACCCGTGCAATGGAGAACAGGGTGGTGTTAATGGCCTGCAAGTCCTCCCTGATCCCCTGGTACTGTCCCTCCTGCAGCTACCTGTTCACCTGCACGTTGTCCAGGATCTGGCCCAGCGTATCCTGGGAATGTTGGTATGCTCCCAGGATCTCACTGAGGGCCTCCAGGGGAGTCAGTTCCCTGGGCTTGTCCCCCCACCCCCAGGTGCACAGCAGGCCTACCAGCTTCCAGGTTGTCCTGTGCCTCTGTTCCCTGAATGGTGTGCCCACTGCCACTGACCCCAGGTCCCTGTTTGTCTTGGGTGCAAGGTGTACCCTGGGGTCCCTGTAGAGTTAGACACACTGCTGATCGACGTGTCCTGGGGACAGAGGTATGGGTCTGCTGGGTATGTGCTGTGGTGGTGTTTTCTGAGGGGGTAGGCTCTGTGGAGGTGTGTGACTGTGCCTGGGTAACCGACTGTCAAAAGGTCCGTGATGGGCCAGGTTGGTCATCCAGATCCAGGTGACCAGAGTCACTGTCATCACTGTGGGCCTCTTCGTGGGGGGAATGGACATTGCTGGCACCTCTTCTCCCGTGACATTGGCTGGGGTACCTGTGGGGATGTAAATGTAGTGTTGTTGTTTCTGTGTATGACAATATTGTGCATCAGTGGGTTGCCCTCTTTATTTGTATTTGCTCTGGCAGCTTTAACTTGTGTGAATTTGTATGTGTTGAGCTAGCTGATTCTCTCTAGTGTGCATGCTTTAGTGATAGGTGTCCATGCAGGTCTGTGAGTGGTGACAATGCATTGGTATGGCATGCAGGGCTTGGCATTGGGATGAGTGAGTTGTGATAGTGGGGTGTGTGGGATGGAGTGGAGTGATGGGATAGAGGGTGGGGGTATGTGATGGCAATGAGGTAGGGTGGAGAAAGTAGTAAAGAGTTGACTTACCAGAGTCCAGTCCTCCTGCTACTCCGGCCAGGCCCTCAGGATGCATTAATGCCAAGACTTGCTCCTCCCATGTTGTTAGTTGTGGGGGAGGAGGTGCGGGTCCACCGCCAGCCCTCTGTACAGCGAGCTGATGTCTTGCTGCACTGGAACTTACCGTCCCCTGTAGGTCGTGTCACCTCTTCCTGATGTCATCCCTTGTTCTTGGGTGCTGTTCAACGGCATAGACCCTGTCCACGATCCTCCGCCATAGCTCCATCTTCCTAGCAATGGATATCTACTGCACCTGTGCTCCAAATAGCTGTGGCTCTACCCAGATGATTTCCTCCACCTTGACCCTTAGCTCCTCCTCAGAGAATCTGGGGTGTTGTTGTGGTGCCAGGGGTGTTGTGTGAGAAGTGTGGGTGAGGGAGTGTAGGGTGATGTGTTGAGGTGTGTGTTGTGAGGTGTGTGGGTGGTGTATAGGTGATTGTGGTGTGTAGTTCTCGTCTTATCTGTGGTCGTGTTGTCTCTCTCGGGGGAATTGTTTGTAATGGTAAATGGTTGTGGGTACTGTGGGGGTGTGTTTTATAGTGGTGTGGTATGTGGGTGTGGTGTGTGTATGGGTGTCAGATGTGTAGTATTTTGTACTGTCAATGATTTACCACCATTGAATGTCTGCCGTGGTGATTCGTGGGTCATAATGTGATGGACGTAGTTCTGTTGGTGTGTGGGTTTCTCTACCACCAGTTTATCACTGACCTTTGGGGTGGCAGAGTTGTGTATGTGGCTGAATAGTGACGGATTGGTGTGTGTGTGTCATAATATGGTGAACAGATATCCGCCGTGGCGTCGGAATGTTGGCGGCAGTCAGCATGCCGGTGAGTGGGATTTACCGCCAATGTCATAATGAGGGCCTAAATTCTTAAAACTAAACTTTAAGATATTTTCTATTTGAGCAAATGTTTTAGATCCAAGCTCAAATTTTAGAGAAGGTAATAACCACACAATATAAATGGTCATGTTCTCAAACCTTATTATTATTAGTCTTTAGTTTATGTCTGTCCTTGTAAGGATGTTCAGTAGGCACCTGAACACCTAGCCTGCCACTTGCCAATGGCATCCAGTTACAGCTTGCTCCAACCTGATCCAGTGACACCCTGCTGTCCAGGTTTTTCCACCCTGGTTTTCCTGCCCTGGTTTTCCCACTCACTGTTCTTCCTGCCAACAAATGCCCACCCACCCCAGGACCTACTTAATGAAGGCTGCAGCATGACAGTGCCACTGGTGCTCCAAAGGCAAGCCCATCTGTGCCTGTCCGCACATGGACCGCTTTCAGCATCACAACCCCTGTCATCCTCATCCCCGAAGATACACCATCACTGAGCTCTATGCCCTTGACCCGTACGCCACAACAGACACTGCCACTGTGTTGACCCACGATCCATGGTAGGACCTTACACTTGTGCCCACTGCCACTTCAGCTACCACATCACACACTAGCCCACTGATCAGCCCTACCCCAAACACAACACAGACACCACCTGTACAAAAACACCAGCTTGCATGTGTCATTCTCAACACATGCTCACTGTGCAAACACACCACCAAGATTTGGGACTTCACCTCAACAAGCCTGGTAGAGGGATCGCTATCATACACAAGGAATCCATTCAGTGCACCACCACAAATGAAACACCACCCAGACATGAAACACCTCTACTTCTGAATCCAAACAAACAACACCACCACCATCAGGGACACCCTTGCCTACCACCCTCCAGGAACACGTCCAGCCTTTTGCAACTTTATCACTGACTTCATCGCCCCCCTCACCATAGACTCTAAAAACTACATTTCCCTTGGCAACTTCAACATCCATCTCGATGACCAGAGTAACCTGAATGTTACCAATCTCCTCGACAGCATGAACAACACTGGACTCACCCAACTTGTCCACAACCTTACACACACCTCAGGCCACAAGCTAGACTCCATTTTCACCTCCAGCGACCGCATCAGGTACAGCCACACCACAGAACTCACCTGGACTGATGACTCCATCATCCATTGCAAAATCATCAGCTCAAGGACCTCCTCCCCCACCCCACCCAATGCCCCCTACTGCAGTCTCAAATGGCACATGGATCAATGCCCTCAGCACCATCAGCCCTATCTCCTCCAACAACCTAGACCAGAACGTCAGAAACTTCAACAATTGGATCACCAACTGCACCAACAGCATCACTCCTATTAGCAACAACACCCACAGAAGGTCCACCAAGCAGGCTGCTAGTACATTGAAGCCCTCAGAAGTGCTAAGCGACATCGTAAACAACTGGAAAGGAGATGGCGCACCAGCAAGGACACGACCGACAAGGCTACCTTCAAGACAGCCCTCAACCTCTACCACGGACAGTTGAGATAATAGAAAAAAAAGTCCTTGGCTTCACGCATCACATCAGGCTCCAATTACAGCAAAGAACTCAACATCATCAAAGAACTCACCAACCCTACAGTTGTAACCAACAACATTACCTCCTCACATGAACTATGTGACAACCTTGCAAATGTCTTCCACAACAAGATCACCAACATCTACCAACCAATCTTCCTCTTCATATTCCGGCCAAAGTATTAGAAAAAGCCATAAGCCAATAACTCTCCTCATATCTGGAAAAGAACCTCCTGTTCCACTCCTCCTAATTCGGATTCCATAGCAACCACCGCTCCAAGGCAGCCTTCATCACAGCTACCAACAACATCATTGCCCCACTTAGTTGAGGAGAAACTACGGCTCTGATCTTCCTAGACGTCTCAGCAGCCTTGCATATAGTCTCCCACAACACACTCATCACAAGCCTGCACAACATAGGCATCCAAAGAGCCGTCCTCAGATGTATCGCCTCTTTCCTCACTGGAAGAACACCAAAAAACACAAAAAGTCAATCTTTCCCCTTCACCTCCGAACCCAAAGAAATCATCTGTGGAGTACCCCAAGGATCCTCACTCAGCCCCATCCTCTTCAACACTTATATGACACCTCTGGCCAGAATCGCCAAAACCCATAGACTCAACATCATATCCTATTCCAATGAAATACAACTCATCCTCAACCTCTCTGAAAACACCACCAACACCAGGACCAACTTCCACAACTGCAAGACAGATGTCGCCAACTGGATGAAGGGCAACTGCCTAAAGCTCAACACAAACAAGAAAGTGGTACTGCATTTCAGAAATAAAAGTTCCCCATGGGACGCATCCTGGTGGCACTAAAACCTCGGGCCTACTCCTACCCCCACTGACGCTGCAAAGAACCTAGGCATCATTCTGGACAACAAACTAACTCTGACGACTCAGGTCAACTCCATCTCTGCCTCCTGCTTCTTCATCCTCCACACGATTCATAAAAAATTCAAATGGCTACCCCAAAGCTCCAGATGCACCAACACCCAGGCCCTCATCTCCAGCCAACTGGACTACAGCAACACTCGCTACACAGGGATCACTGCTCACTTCCTGTGACAACTACAGACCATACAGAAAGCTGCAACCAGACTCGTCTTGGATCTTCGTAGATGAACCCACTTCACCCTGTACCTCAGGGATCCCCTTTGGCTCAGTGTATAAAAAAGATATCAGTTCAATTTCCTGACCCATGCATACAAGGACCTAAACAATTGTGCACTCACCTACTTAAACCAGCACCTAAACTTCCAGACACCTCCGTTCCGCGCCCCTTTCTGTAACTCTCACTCCCGCATCTGGCATAGCAGATGTGGAAGTCACTCCTTCTCCTACCCAGCAGCGAAGACATAGAACGAGCTACCCTTTCATCGACTGACCTCCCCGTCACTTCCAGAGTTCTGAAAGTCCCTGAAGACCTAGCTATTACACTACTCAACTGGACCCTGCTAGGGCCTGGATTCCCTCACAGGTGACAAGTATTGCTCAACAAATCTACTAATTGATTGACTGAGGTAGTAGTGCATCCTCCTTTGCTCCAACAAATACAACAAAGGAGACAAAAATTCAAAAGAAAAGTACAAAGAAATACAAACCTGGATACCATGCTTAAAAAGAAAAATCTAACAGACAACTTACAGGCGTTAAGCCACAATGACATTTAGGAATCCCGTTGTGAAGATCATATGTCATGCAAACAATCTTGGCAAATGCTTATGCTAAACACTAGAGTGATTTCAGTAGAAACCTTTACAAATATTATAACACTGCGATCAGGTTTGGAAATGAGATGCATTCCTAACAATATAAACATCTACATACCTTCAATACAAACAATAAACACAATCTAAGCAGGAATTATGATTTTAGGAAAGCAAACATGTGCCAGATATATCATGAGCTCACACAATTCATCAATGATTTATTAGTTTGTTTACCAAATCTATGCATCAAGTTGTGTGAAGGAGTTACATGGACCCACCTATGACTTGCTTGTGTTTCAGCATATGACAGGATGACATGAACTACATAATTAAAATATATAATGTAAAACATGTTTCAGGCCATATACTACTCAATGTTTTTATGTTATCTTTGTGTTAAAATAATACATCAACATTGCTGTATTCTAGGTATCAAAGCCTAGTACATTTGTACTTCTTCATACCAAATAAGCTACCATATTACAACTGGTTGCACATTTGTAGTTTGTGAGTTCATATGTGTCATATTTCTGTTGTTACATTCTAATAATTTTATCTTTCATGTAAACTAATGTTCCCTCAATCAAACTTATCAAAGACAGTCAAACTCTACCAAAATTAAAAAACAGTTTGTTAGTCATGTCATACAGTAATCAGCCAAAGATGTTCTCAGTGAGTTCACGCCTAAGTTCATTGCCCTCATTGTTGCTGTCATTTTGCTAATGCATGTCCACAGCATCACCCTGAAGTTCTTCTTGATAATCATCATTAGGATTGAATGGTATTTCCCTCCACAGGTCAATGTTGTGCAGCATACAACACAATACTACTATTTTTCAGACCTTCTCCTGAGAGTAGAGGAGAGCTCCACCAGCTGTATCCAGATAACAGGACAGTGCCTTTCCGGAGCCCAAAAGTCCACTCCATTGGTCCCTTAGTTCTGACATGTGCCTCACTGAAGCGTACGTATCCTGACATTGTAGGTTTCAAAGAGGAGTTAGTAGTCTGGTATGACTCGAACATGCAGAATTTCCTGAAAAAATAATACAAAATAAGTGAATGTTACAAATGTATTATTTGAGTGTATTTTGTTTGTTATTTTTGTACATTAAAAATGGTTTATGATAAATGCAGTATAAAACTAACCCACTAACCCACAAGCCAGGTCTTCATTGCTGCCAGGTCTGCTGTCTATTACAGTATGATGTTCTTGCATAGCACTAGCGAGTCATGGGTAGATTCAGGAAAGTTGGCATGCACACTGGAGATCTGGTAAACAAGCAACCTGAACATTGATGGAGTGAAAATTTGGATACACATGCTCACGGTTATGAGGTGGCACCAGTGCCACGTGGGTTCCATCTAAAGCACCAACAACTTGTGGAAGGCATCCCAAACCATATAAGTGTGCCTTGGTATTATTTGATGTTAGACTATCTGTAGGAAATTGAATGTAGCAATTCTTATGCTGAAGCATGAAATCCAACATTTGGAACAGATGAAAACGTTGGCTTTGACACCCAATTTGAGTCACTAGCAGTATATTGGAAAGAGCCACATGCACAAATATGTAAAACATACATTGTCTTCAAAATAAGAGGGATAACTGTTGCATTTATGAGTGCCGACATCAAATCTTTTTCCAACTGTTGGCCTAATGCTTTAATAGTCGTTCTGTTTAAATCAATTATTTTGTTATAAGTCTCTCTAGCACAAAAGAGCTTTGTACACGATTTCTCTACTTTGTCTTCTCCTTTGCAATGCAGTATGCACACCTCTAGAAACAATATAATTTGAATTCGTTTTTTTTTGTTTTAGACTTTGCACAAAATAACAAGTCGTATTCATCTTTTTTTTCCTCATTCACCTTAGGCTCCAGGTCTTTTCTGAGCCGATTTATTTTACATCCTCTCATTTCCGAATTCAGACCTTTACCAAGGGGGCCATTCCTCTCTCTCACACCATGCCCCAGAAATATGGGGGGGAGGGAAATGATACTCCCACACAGCTTCAAGAGCGGGGAAAAGGTATAATCATTGGACAAATCATCGACCATGGACCTATGCTCTGTTCCTCTTTAACCATTCAACAAAGGGCAACCAACATTTCTTAGCTCTTCTGATATGTCTTGACATATTCATTCTTGACGTGCACTCCAGCTCATCCAACCAGTCTGTATATGAAGGGGGTGTGTTACCTACCCATTTCTTACATAACTCTCTCCTAGCCAATAGCATAGTGTAAAATGGCAACTTCTGCAAACTGCTATTCACTCCTCCTCCTCCATCCATAACTCCAAAAATTACTAAGGGGAGACTTCTATTGACACTCTCCCCAATAACTTCCAAGATCGTTTCTATTACTTCTCGCCAGAAACAGTGTACTACTGGGCATTCCATGAACATATGTTTGTCTGTAGCTTTGGTGAGGCCACACTTTCCACATTTGCCCTCTTCTCCTTTCCTAATTTTTGACAATTTATATGGAGACATATAAGCCCTGTGTATTGAGAACAGATATTTATTTTATAACTGGCTGGCTGGTTTAACCACTGTGAATAAAACACACATAGAAGTTTGCCATATTTCTTCAATTGTACACCCGGCATACTACTCCCCCACAAGTCCTCTGCCAGCCTGTATTCTCCATCTGCCAACTCCATAATTTCCCAATACCATGTAGCCACTTCTTTTTTGGGGGGTAATCCCTGCATTATCTTCTCCTCCAACTGATTCTTCTGACCTATAATCATTTGACCCTTCGGTGCCCACCCGTTCATCTGCATATACTTTAATCTGGACACTTCCCCCTGTCTCCTCAGAGATTTTATCCCATAGGAGTAACCTGCCTTTCTTAAAGAGATCCCCCCAATACATAAATCCTACATTCTTAATTGGACTGGCCAATATATCCTCCAAACACTGTGGCGTACCTGGAGAGTCCCAAATGGGTGCCCAGTGGTTTTAATATCCTTCCTTAATTGTTCTCCGTATACTGTACCAAGTCTTTTCCATGTCTTGCAGCACTTTTAATCTTATTTTTTTGAAATATTGAGGATCACCATACTTAAACAGAAAGTGATTTGCTGCCCCCTTCACACCACCTAACATAGCTTTAAATATACAGCCAAGGTCTGTCAAGTCAGGTGAGAAGAAAAGCATCCTTGCATTCTTAAGCTGGAAAGCCCAAGCATAATATTGAAGGTCAGGCAGTGCAAGACCCCCCTTCTCCTTTCTTCTATCCAACTTCTTCCATGTTATTCTAACTCCTTTCTGTGCCCATATAAATGAGTTAATATCCTGCTGAATTTTAGCAAGTATCTTCTCCTCCATTTGCAGAGGAATTGTGTTAAACAAACAGCTAACCTTGAGCAAAATCACCATTTTACCCAGACTGACCCTTCCTAGAAGTGACAAGGGTAGGTGTATCCACACCTGCATCAGGTTATTACATTCTGACCGTACTTTTTTTAAGTTGACCATTGATATCAACTTAATGGCCTGTTCAATCTTTAAGCCCAAATATCTCATTTCAGTTTTTATTAGCACAATTTCCCTCTTCTCAATCCACACCATGATCTCTGTCTTCTCCGCATTAACATGATAGCCAGACATCTTCCCAAAATCAGCTGAAATCTCCAAAACTGACCGAAAAGTTATTTGTAGATCCGAAGTATAAATCAGCAAATCATCTGCGTGCAGTGGGACCTTTTTCTCCCGTCCACAGCATAGAAAAGGAGAAATCCTTTGGTCCTGTCTTAATCTCCTAGCAGAGGCTTCAATATATAGGTTAAACAATAGTGGAGATAGTGGGCAACCCTGCTCTCACACCTCTAGTTATTTCAAAAGAAGGAGTTAGCCTCCCATTAACAAGAACCCTAGCTGAAGGAGCCTGATAGAGAAGACCCACAGTCCTACAGAAGGTGTCACCAAATCCGTAATCACTTAGAATAGAGATTAGATAAGACCAGTTAACTCTATCAAATGCCTTCATAGCATCCAGTGTGATTATTGAGAGAGGGGAACCATAAGTTGCTGCCAAATCACTAGCATCTATTAAGTTGGATGTTAATTCGTAGATTTGCCTGCTTTTACGAAATCCTTTTTGATCCTTATGTAGGAGTCCAGCCACCACACCATTCATTCTATCTGCTAGCACTTTAGCAAACAACTTATAGTCACTGTTCAAAAGAGAAATGAGCCTATATGACTCACAGCTTGTCAGATTTTTACCTGGTTTTAAAACCAAAGTTATTACAGCATTATTCCACGATGCTGGTAGTGCCAACCCCTTCGCAAAAATCTCTCCAAACAAGAATGACATAACTGGGACTACAGATTCCCCCAATACCTCATATAGCTCTATTGGAATACCATCCAGCCCAGAAGCTTTACCTTCCTTACCTACTTTAGGTGCTGCCCTAATTTCCCCTTGTGAAATTTTTTAACTCATGAATATCTGCTTCTTTGCTGTTAATCTGGGGGTCTCATCTATACTCATCCAATTTCTCACCTCTTCTATTGTTACCGTCTTATCCTCCGTATAGAGTTCTGAGAAAAAACCTGAAAGGCCTTGCCTAAATCCATACTACTTGACCGTCTTTCCCCTGTTCGCTCACATCCAATCTCTTTGATAGTATTTTTAGTTTGTTCAGTTCTAGCTTTCCATGCCAGCAGTTTTTCCGCACTCTCACCATATTGAAAGTGGGCTAATTTACTGAATTCACATTTTTCCTTAGTCTCCACTGCAATACTTCCTCTAATTATAATTTCAACTGCTTCATCCTACCTGCCATTTTGTCTAAAGGATCTGCCCCATCTTTTATTGAATGCTCACATTGAGCCATCTCCAATCTATTTATTTCCTCTCTATACTTCTTATTTCTGAAACTAGAAAGGCTTATTATTTGACCTCTTATGAAGGCCTCATAAGCGTCCCACATCACATATAAAGGGGTAGATCCCAAATTAATTCTGAAAAACTCTTCGGTCTCCATACGTAACTATAACACCACATCCTCCTCCAAAAGCAGAGAACGGTCTAATGTCCATCTTCTCACCTCATTTTTTAAAATCTAGTTTCACTGTCAATATCACTGCTGAATGATCTGATTGATGTGCGGGCACATATACTATCTTATCAACCACCTCCGCTAATACTTGATCTATAAGAAAGTAGTCTATTCAGGAAGCATGGCCACACTTTTAATTTCTAAATGAAAAAACCTGCTGTCCCCCTATTTCAAATCTCCAGAGATCACACAGACCGAATTCTTTCATCCTGTTCTTAAAATAAGACGGTGATTTTGGCATAGCCGTTAACCTAGCTTTCAATGACTTGTCCAGATTGTTATCTATAATCACATTGAAGTCCCCTGCCATTATGACTAGATCAGAGAAATCCAAAAGGCAAGAAAACATCCTCCTCACTGGTCAATATCGTCATAATTTGGGCTGTTTACTAGGGTAAACTCGGTGTCACACAACTGAAGCTTGACTATAACCCACAGACCCAAATTATTGGGGGCTACCCCCAGTAAAGCTACTCTTATCTGTTGCTTAATCACAATGGCCAACCCCTTGGCGTTTAAATTATGGTCCATGCATATAAAGGATTGAACCCATTTTTGTGACTTGAACAATTCTGTGAATTCCCTTCCCGTCAAATGCGTTTCTTGCAGAATCATAATATGCGCTAGGGAGTCCTTCAAATATTGCAGAATTTTTCCCCTTCTGCCCTTAGTTCTCAACCCATTCATGTTCCATGTCATAATCTGAATCAAATTTCTATCTGCCCCTTGGTTTATATCAAATTTTCCCATTCATTTCTCTGTAACTATACCATCTATTGTATGTAAGGTGAAAGAAGATTTTTTTCTTTTTCTCCCTAATGCTCCCCACTCAGTGCTCCCCCCACTCCCTCTCCCTCTCCTGCTTGTGACCCTCCAACCCGTACCCATGGAGAAACCATCCCTATCTCCTTTTGGGCCAGATGGTATGCCCAAATTTTAAAGCGCCTCTGAGAGGGGGTGCCTGGTCGATAAAGATACACTCAACTATTAAACCTGTTTATTCCTATTCCTGATGGACTCTATTAGCTCATCTGCCGCTTTTTTATCCCTCAAATTATACATTTGTTATTACATATCAAACGCAAACCTTGCCCCATATTTAAACTTTGACGCCCAAGCCTGTGGACATCAAAATCCTGCCGTGTGCGTCATTTTCTGGATGCGGGAAACCGCGTTGCGTTAATGATATGCAAGGTAGGCGTTCCCGTTCAAAAAATGCCACAAACACCCATGCGCCGTATTTATGCTACCGCAGAAATATGATGCACGGCCGGTGGCGGAGTTGGAAAATGATGCACAGCCCGATTTGCATAAAAAATTAACACCTGGGTCAGGGCAGGTGTTAAAATGGGGCAAACACACCTGTATTTAATGAAACTACACAGAAGCAACAGCAGAGCAGCAAAAGGAAGACATGGAGGTGCTTCTCATCCAGCGTGCACGCAGCCGCAGAGCACAGGAACAACAACAGCAGCTTCCACAACACCAGCAGGGACCCCAAAGGCAACGCAGAAGGCAGGAGAGCTTATTCCGCACCAGGACAACCCTTCATGGCCTCAGGGAACATGACGTCATCCAGAGGTACAGGTTGAACTGGCAAGCCATTCAGCAGCTGCTGCGCAACATTGAGCCACAGTTGGCACCCAGCTTGCAGACACCCCGCATCATCCCACCAGAAACCAAGCTGCTAGCTGTACAACACATGTTGGCAAGTGGCTCCTTTCAAACCACTGGTGCCCTGGTTGCTGGGTTCTCACAGCCATCATTCTCCGCCTTCCTGCCCAAGATACCGGATGCCATCATCAGACTCACACCCCACCACATCTGCTTCCCAAAGACACAGCAGAAGCAGAAGGAGAACAAACAAGGGTTTTACCTCATTAATGGATTTCCACATGTCCTTGGTGCCATTGACTGCACATATGTACGCCTTGTGCCACCTGCTGCAACTGAACATCTATACCACAACAGGAAGCACACACACTCCATCAATGTGCAGGCCATTGTGGATCACCAGGGATTGATCACCAACATCGTGGCAAAGTATCCTGGGAGTGGACATGATTCATTCATCTTCCGTCAGTGTACCATCAATCAACACTTCCAGGATGGACGATATGGCAATGGACTACTTGTTGGTAAGTACAGAAACCTACTTATATACACACTGCACAGGAACCATCTAGGACAAACAACACATACACCACGACAGCGACATGTGAACAGGAACACACTGAGGTTGTGACACCGCTAGGCACGTTTGATATCCTCACCCAATGGGAGACACACCTAGGGACAAATGACAGTTCCAAATAAAAACTGATGCCATTCCACAGACACAAGGGAAAAATGTAAACAACACAATGACAAACACATGGTGCCAACTGGCATGACATCTGTGAAGATAAAACCCCAATAACACATCAATAACACCCAAACAAACACCCTTCCAGCCAAAACGTACTGTGTAAGGGGTGTGGAATGTTATCTGCTGCAGGCCAAACACTGTGACTCACATAGCATTATGATGACTACAATAAAGGTCACATGAAATCATTGAGGCCGTTCCAATATCTCACATCACTCCTGCTCTCACATTGCCCACTACCAAGAGGCAAGTGGACTGTGCGAAGAACACATCTTGATGCTACTATATGGAAGGTGCACATTCCTACACATATGCATTGTGACAAAGTAACACACACACAACAGATGTACTGCCATACGGACCTTCTGAAACTCAAACCGACAACCTCACAACCAAGTTAGCCAGCTGAACTAGACCATGTGCAGTAGTCTAGGTAGACGTTATAACGTGAGTCAACTTGCCAAGGGCAGAGAAATAGGTCTGCAGTGAACTTGCCACACATGTGAAATTAGTGAACAGTCAAATGTTAAGACGTCAATGATCACAACGCATGGAGAAGTTTGGCTAATTGTCACCTTGCAAAATGTAAGCGTCTCACTGATGTTTAAATTAATCCATTGCATATGTCTAAAGGTATGGGATGTCCAGGGTACGTAGATGCAAACGCGTTACCACCACTGTCAAATTCAATCTGTGTATGGAACTATTATCTCACCCCCAGTTAAGACACAGGGACACCTGTATCACAAGTCACAATGCTAGGGAGTACACACTGTACTGCAACTCCCAAAATATAATGCTGACAACCGATCAGCAGCCAAACACTCGTTCAGCCAAGGAAACAACCCAATGCTGATGGTACATCCTAGAAGCCTAGGAATCAACACAATAACACAAAAGAGTCACAGACAACACAAGACAACTACTGCCATGCAAGGTGATATTAATGGGGCAAGCTACATCAACATGATCTCAATCATTTTCTCTTTCATCTGATCAGGGCTATGGGATCCAGCCATGGATTATGACACCATTTGGCAACCCAAGCACTGCAGCAGAGCGTGTCTACAATGAGGCACATAGGAGGACAAGCACCATAGTCGAGAGGACCTTTGGCATCCTGAAGTCAAGATTCAGGTGCCTCAACATCACTGGTGGCAGCCTGCTATACTCACCAGAAATGGTCTGCAAGATCATTTTAACATGTGCCATCCTGCACAACATTTGTGGACGAAGGAACATTCCCCTATTAGAACCATAGCCACAAATGCCTGAAGAGGAGGAAGCGGAGAATGCTGGCCATCAACATGAGGGGGGCCAACCAAATACAGCTGCAGGATTGCGTAGGCGCCAACATTTTGTCAACAATTTCTTTTAAATCAACTCACCATCACCACTGTATTAACATATGTAAATAAACACCTATAATAATCACCCTATCATGGTCTGGGTAATCATTTTTGCTCACCTTTATCTCTGACTATCAGAATAAGAGTATAGCCGCATGGAGCATTGCTGATATACCGATCAGGACACAGAAATTTCCAAAGCAATTGTGATGCGTATAATTCAACAGTCACATTCACACACACTGTAAATGACATATATCCTGTACATTTCACCTTTGAAGGGCAATAGCAGAGGACCACACCTATTTCACACATACATGTTGGCAACATGATTCTTTGCAGCATATGGCACACAACTAAGACACCATCAGTCAATGATGGAACAAAATGCATCAACATGAGGCAGGGGATGTGCAATTGCAACAGTAACATTAATGTATGGCCACACCCTTGACAGCAGTAACTGTTACTTCACCTATCTTTGCAAGGACCATGTGTGACTAGAATTCCACATGAGCAGAACATAGAGAGCACAAGTGCCACACCTATGACAAGCATTGCGCAAATGACATTCCATGTACATGTCAGCCCATGTCCTAAGTCCGGACACATCCATGTTCCAGGTCTCACCCCACCCGTCTTAAGAGGTCCCTGGAATGGTAATATGTGTACCCAGATATTCCCTCCTCTACACACACACAGACTAACAATATTAATCCAGTGTGCTTCACCCTTTAGTATGGTATGTCATAGTCATTGTACATCTGTCTGCATGGACGTCAGGGTAAATAATGCACCGGCTTGTAGTTGCTAAGCTGTTCTCACCTGTAGTTTGCTTCCCATGTGAAAGGTACTGTTGGCCATTTGAACTCAAATCTCACCTACAGGACTTGTGAGAAAATGATGCAGACCAGCCATTTGAACATGCACTGCCCTTGCAGATGCTTGGAACAGCATAGAAGCTGCCATTGTTTTGATTACACTGTTATGCATTGCTAGAAAAATAAGCTGTGTAACACAGCCCTTGGGTTTATGTGTCACCTTCCCAAACACAGGACAAACACAGTTTTCCATGTCAACTGTCTTGTTCTTCCTCCGACCAGTCTTAGTCAGACCACTGAGTATGTACCTTGTGAAATTGCTGGATCCTGATTGACCCTGCATCCTGCAAGCCTGACTGGCACCTGTCTGTGCGTTACCCTAAAGGTTCCTTGTGGCTACATATGTATCATACTTGCTTTCCCAACCCTCACATTCCTCCTGGGGTATTTTGTCAGGTGGTTCTTCAATGCATACTCAAATAGGTTATTTAGCATAATCTGCTTATTTATCGTACCATAATTGGGAACTTGTCTCCAAATACCCAAATCATGGCCTATCCCTTGTCTGGGTCTCATGTATGCATGAGCGACAAAGTGTGACAGTGTACCATGGCCGTATGCAGGGATTCGGTATGGTGCCTCCAGCAGAACCAGCAACATCAGATAATGTGCATGAAAAGTCCACACATGTTAAGACCCTGATTCACATTGCTCACAACATATTGATGGGCCGTGCGTGATGAATAGCTGCAAGATTAATCAACACAGAGGCTATGATGTTCCCAAATGCAGTGGGAACTTTACATGCCAACCTGTGTACAAATGTTGTAATGACACCTGCCGATACAAGACTCCTGAGATGTGATCTCACTCAGCACACCAAGGTTGCCCTGTTGACAGTCTCATAATACGTCTGCAGTGACAGGGTGGGACTATCACCATGTGGGTTCTCAAATCCTCATTGGCTTTACTTCCATTGATCTCAGAAGGATACTCAGTAGATACAGGAATAGACGCCACTGACTCGTGACTAGACCTGGACGTAACTGTGACAACATAGACCCCTAAAAATATACAGGATTAACATTGGCCCACACACACAAACCAGACACCTCTGTGCAATTGATCACTGGAAATATGTGGCCACGTGCTGCTTGGTCTGCTGGTCTGCTACTGCCACAGGAGAGTTGTGGCTCTGTCATATGACCACAACTGTGGCGTGATATTACAAATGTGGTTCACCTTTGGCTCTCCGTGTCAATAACACGGTACCCACTTAGTCTGTACATGTGCCTGACTCATGGTGGGTCCACCAACAAGTGCCTAGGAAGAAGTATCGAAAATTCCAGGACATGTGATAGCCAAGTTTTGGCCCATTGACATGACCAAGCGTCTGCTATCTATCCGGTGCATGCTTTGTCATTTGTGGTGTTTACGTTACCCAGAAACTAGAAAGTGCACACAGCAGATGTTGCTACATGTATGACTAACACATGTCCTCTCTCATTTCCACACTGACTTGCATCTGAGGGTTGGACACATTGACTCCATATTCATAAAAGCATATTTGCAATAATGCATCTTGTGATGCTCACACAGTAGGTCAACAACAATATTAGTAGCCAATGCACACACATTGAGCCATAGGCATTGAGGTATTGTACTTATGTGCATCACCTTGCTATCCTCTCCTGACGCCAAACATACCCAATTTGTGCAATACATATATGTAGGCCACACGTTTGGCCAGCTATTGCATCAGTCAAGAGTGAAAATCCTGTACATGAAGTAGCGGATCAAGGTCCGCAGTAGTATGACGTGTCACATGTGCCCATACACTGTCATCACCAAAGTGGTTGCAATCAGCCTATCTCAGTATCGTCACAACTGTAAAATTACATTAAAATGGTAAAATGACCCAAACCCAGTTAATGCCTGAAAATGATGCACATGCTTCCAAAAATTACGCTTATGGACGAAAAATGACGCATAATGCCCTGAAACAACCATTGCCCCTGAGCTGTATCTCAGAAAATTGGTTTAGTGTAAAACTATTTCCAAACATATGGATGCGGGCTCAAATCTACTCATGTGCGTCAAAAAAAATGATGAGCAGACTGTATGTGTCAAAATATTTTGACGCATGATTATAAAAACGCCCGCCATTTTAGGCAGGAAGTGATGTAATAGGATATCCTGTTTACAGAATATGTACAGTGGGTGTACTTTCACTTTCACTTTGCAGTCTGTGATATTTCCTGACTGTGTGGCTGTGTCTCAATTTGTCTCTGTATATTTAGTGAATTTGTCTCCTGTGTGGTCTTTTTATTGACTTTTTGTGATTAAAAACATGTTGTAGTATCCTGTCTGAGTGTTTTTGTGCTCATTTGTGTTGTAAAGTATTGTCTTTGTTTTGCCGGGAGTCTGTTGTGGGTAGTGTTAGTTTGGGTATAGTTGGGCTGTGTTAGTTGTTTTTTTGAATTTTTCCTGTTCTACTTTCCCCCCTATTCTCCTTTGCTCCCCTTTATCCCCTATTTCTCTTTTGCTACAAATATGTTGGGTAGGCCTCGTCTTGGCAGGATGGGAGAGGAGGAGCTGGGTGGATTCATATGGCTGGTGTGCCTTTTCCTACCCCTAATGATTGAGGCAGGTGGGCCTGTGATACAGGGGTATCACACTGAGGCACGGAGGCTCTGGTGGGCAAAGGTGTTGCATCATCTGCAACGGATTTACAACACACCCAGAAACGACCACCAGCTAAAGCATCACTGGGCTGACCTTGTCTCCAGGGAGCAAGATCTGCTGGACCACCTGGGGATTGTGATTGGTGACCCTGTTGGTGAGTACAAATCATGTTAATGTGCATGTTTAAATGCTCTGTAGTGACATCAGCTGATTTTTACAATATCTGCCGGCAATGTTGTTGAGTGTGTGTAATGCTACTGAAACATACAGGGTCACATATCTACTTTGTTAAGGACCACAATTGCTAGCTGTTAGGAAGCAAGAGCTCCGCAAACTTACTGAATACATTTGCATTATGTAAGTTAGTGCCGCATTTGTGTCAAACAGCAACACAAATCAGGAGCCAATTAGGTATAGATATAGGCCACAGTTGCCTGTGAGGTATAGAAATTTCCAAATCATTACCATAATTTGTTGACACAACAGCTAGACTGACTTTCTAAACACAACATGAGGCTGAAAATGAGTGCAGGCTTCACGTCAATTGATGATAGCAATGTGGCCCGAACACATGTCTCATGTGTGTCTGGTGAGTGTGTGAGGAAACCAATCATGGAAATTCCAAAAATCTTAGGGATTATTTTCCCCCTCCTTCATTTCGGATACATGTCTGATCTGGATTTGGACACATAGGGAACAAGTTCTTGCTGCGCTCAGCTAACATCTTAGACTGGTATTTGGAGTTTGTAGTGCCACATTTCGATTAGGGACGGCTGGCCAAAGGTATGCACATGGGTTTATATCTCTGTGGTTGGTACAACTCATCATAGCTGGGTGACTTCAAATGAAGAAACTGTAACAACATGAGGGCTAACAACTGACCCTGCCCCTCTGTACATTGTACCTGTGTGTCATAAATATGTCATGGTCACAATAGCTGGTTGACTGGTAATGCAGTCCTCACGTAAAGTGCCTTTGGATGTCTCTCATGGAAACACATGATGAGACGAATACACTCCATGATTATGTCTGCTCACTAATGAAGGAGCATGTTTGCCAACACATGATAGTTAGGGCCACTACATGTGTGCAGATATGTGTGTATCACTCACTGGAGACCCATGGTATGTACATGTTAGCCATGCTATGTAGGATGCACTATCATCATGTCTGAGAGGCTTTACTTTCTGATGTAATCTTACACATAGTATTTGTCTTTGGAATTGTTGTACAGTGCACAGAAATTGAGCACATTTCTCCCTTCCATGCCTTACAAGTGGACCGGCACCCTACACTGTTGGCGAGGTGGCTCGATTCGAGGACCCAGACAACTCCAGTAAGTGTTGATGTGTCTGTTATGTGTTGTGTTTGCTGGTGATGTGTGATGGACTCCTGTGTGTTGGACACATAGCAAGGTGTGATGCGCTGGCCAATCATTCGTTTTGTTCCATGAGTGGAATATCATTTTATCACCATCTTTCAGTTGGCCCATCCTTATCCTATTGTCTTATTTAGGTATTCTAGGTCAGTCCTGTAGGCAGTGCAATGTGAATAGGGATGAGACATGTGGATAAAACTTGAATCAGAAAGAGTCACACTGGACCAAATTAGGGAATTAGTCAGCCAGTCAGAGCCAAATTCTCCCAGAATGGGGCTGCTAAATGCTTACCCACAGACTTCTGCTTCCCAATTCACTAATGTACTTATTAAACTGTAAGATAAAATTCCTAGCAGCATGTAGCTCCACATGTAGTGCTACGAGTATGTGGCACTTGAGTGCAGTGGCCTAGGTGTGCATGCAACTCATGGCCAGGGGTGTTCTTGCATCTCTGTGTTTGTTGTAAGTCATGGCTTACTGGTAGTAAATGATGTGGACAAAGGTCTGCATTTCCAAACATGAGTGGCAATGGGATTGGTCAAGGGTTAGCTGTCTCCTATTTGGAGATCCTCCTTACCTGTGGTGTGTGCTGAGCCAAACACATGTCCAGCTTTCCTAAGCTTCCTGGGTGTCCTTGTTGTTAGAAATTATTAGTTATTAGTCCACCCCTCCCAGACACAGGCATAGGTTTGTGACTAGTGTACCTAGGACTGATGATACAAGTTTGGTACCCAGACATGTAAATCAGTGAATCACTTGTCTGAACCTAGTATACACACTCATGTTTAGCACATGCTTACTATACTGGCAAGTCCATTTACAACTCGCAGATCATGTGGCCCTAGACTTCCATCCTGTACAATGACATTTGTAGCCCTGGCAGTAATGGAGGATGTGCAGCATGATTTTTAGCTGACAACTGGCAGAACAATGATGCCAAAATCATGGCTGTTGATACCCATCTTGTAGGGTTTGGATGTGCTATGTGTGATAGGACCTTTGTAGGCTGGCTTGCCATGTACTTCCTCAGGGACAATCAATGATCTGTAAGATGATATGAGCTGTTACAAGTACAATAGATGTATTGTCAGATTTACTTCTAGTGCCATTTCACACAATGCAGTACCTATAGTTAGATTTGCCTTAACAGCTGCAAATATGACACCCATCCAAGTCAGGGAGTTTCAACGGCGGGCAATGAGGTACCAACACATACTTCAAGTCGAGTGTGGGTACCGAAGATTGGCCCGCAGATATTGCAATGAACGAGCCTCCGGAGCCTGGAGGGCATTTCCACAAGGCGGACCTTCTTACTTACCACAACCACCACCAGCACCACCACCACTACCACCCAGGTGGCACCACCAGCAGCTGGGACTGTTGTGGGACCATCCACAGCAACTGCTCCTAGCCCAAGCACAGCACCACCTGCAGGGCAGCCCACAGCCATGGACACTACACAGCCCCATACTTCCTCGGCTGGCACCCAGAATACCCCTGCTGCAGCCATTGACCCTGCTGCTTTTGGACAAATGCAGCGAAAATTGGACCGTGTCCTTAGGAAGATGAGCCGACTGCAGCAGGAGGTGCGACAGGTCAACCGGCGGGTGCGTTCGATCAAGAGGACCCTCCGGAGGGCCAACCTGTAGATAATGAGACAAACATGATTCCCTCCCCTCCCTCCCCTCCCTCCTGTATTGCAGGTTCTTATACTTTGTGGGTTTAGGGGGCTTAGTGTTAGGTTAGTATAAGCTGTTAGTTTAGTTAGTGTTAGTGGGTGGGGGGTCCTGAATATTTCTAGTGTTTATTTGTACGTGTGTGGGTGGGTTGGCAATGTTGGGGTTCTTGTGTCTTTACAAAAAAAAAAAAAAAATATATATATATATATATATGTATATATATATATATATATATATATTTGTTTAGTATAGGTTAGTATCTGTTGTCCTCCATGTGTCCCGTCTCATAAGGAGGGTGGGGGGCTGATGTTTAGAACGTTTTGTTAAATGTGATAAGTAAGTTTAGCTTAGGTTAGTTAGGGACAGTTGTGGGTAATGCGTAGTTAGAGTAGATTAGGGTAGGTAAGGATTTTCCCAGAGTTTTCACTTCTGTTTTTACTGTTTAATAAATATGTAGTTAACCCTTTACAGTATGTGTCACATGCTTGTCGATCAGGGCCTTGGCATGAGTGTACAGTGTTTCTTTTGTATTACATTTTGTGTCCTATGCTGCAAACAAATCAAAACTGAGCTGTAACATTGGCAGCTACCCCAAAGCTACTTAGCTAAGATTCGGCCATTCATTGCAACCACCAATCACAGTTACTATGGATCCCAAAGTGTTTTCTTTTCGTAATGTATGTTTTCAATGTCACATACTGTACTTCCAGATATAGGATTGGGGACACTGTGTTATGTCTGACTGCAGTCTCATGTCCAAGGAAACCCTTATAACGTGAGTGGTAGTAAGCTCTCTTGTAGTATAGTGGACATAACTCACATAGATCATTTGTTACACTGTTCAGCATGATTATTTATTTGGATGTAAACTCATACACCTCCATTCATGCAGTTTGGTGAGTGTTCGCTTATATTTGTGGGCAATGTTACATATGTTAGTTTTGCATTGAAGAAACATTTTGAAGGCACTATTGTCTGGTTTTGACATCCCTTGAGGAAGCGTTACTCTGTCCAACTCAGCATTATGGTGTATAGTTTCTTTTTTCCTCAGAAATTACCCTCAGGAAGGGCAGAGTATGGTAGAATCCAGGCCACTGTGCATAGTTATCAGCCCTCATTAATTCAGGACAGTTGTAGTGACAATCTATGATATTTGACAGGAGGCAAAATTCACTGATCTACTGCACGGTTGATATGTCACATTACACAGAGACAAAGTGGTTGTGTAAGTGCTATTTATTGAAAAGTTCTGTAGTGCTATATGTACATTGTCCATGATTGGGAGTCTATTATAGTGACATCTTCCATTGTGATCCTGCACAAGTGCAAAAGGACATGTTATTGGACATGCTGGGGTGAAGTGTCAGACAGTGCAGAGGGACAGGACTTGCCAATGAGTTAGTGAGAGACAATCACTGAGCAGGCTGACAAGATAGAGAGTGGTTTGCAGAACAGTGCTTGAGTACAGTTGTTGCAAGACTGGCATGTTACAAAGCGCAGGACCTTGGTAATAGGTGGCCATGTGGCAGGGACTAGTGCTTCCGGGTACTTTAACGTGTGAAGGTGATCTGTTCCTGGTCTTCATCTTCTGATGTGTGTGTTGCCTCCTCTGCCCTTGGTGGTTGTGAGGGGGCAACACACACCTCAGTGTGTGTGTAGACGTGGAGTCAGACATCCCGGTAGTTGCTACCTGTGGGGGTCTTAAGGGCAGTACTGCTGCAAGGAGGATCTGCTGGTTTTTAAGAATATCAGCCACATCACGATGGTAGGCAGCCAGGTCAGCCCTGAGGGGTTCAATGTTGCATTTGTGCACGCATTGACAGGATTGCTGTTGTAGGTGTTGGGTCAACTGTATTACAGTTCTGCTGATTTCCTTCAGCCTTTTTTCAAGTTCCTGCAAGATAGTTGTTCGCCCTTGCATAGCTGCTGACGAACGCACCCCGTCTAGGCTGACTGCCATAGTTTGCATCCCCACCCGCACCTCCTTGGCCAGCTCCCGCTGTACTCCGACTACTGTTCTCTCAAAGCTGGTGCCAGTGTTGTCAGAGTCCTCAGCTGTATTGGAACTGGAAAGTCGTACAATTGGGGTGGTGGGTAGATCCTCTGCGATGGCTGCTGTATCTGTGCTCCTTCTTGTGACTGAAGGTGGGGCCTGGAGGGTTCCAAGGACCTCTTGGAGGGTCTGGTGGCTGATGTTTGTCAGCTCGTCATCCATGTCATCAGGGTAGTCCTGGACAGGCATATCCGCAGGAGATCCATCGTCCTCTGCAATGAAATACGGTACAATTAGTGTCTGTGTTGTGGCATTTGTGATGTGACATGCCTGCCTTGTGATGCTTTTCACATTGTGATCTTGGTTCCTGTTCATTGCTCCAGTCTTTCATATTAGCATTCTCCCAGGCCTATGCCCCACCTGCATGTCACATGTATTATGGTCAGTTTGTGGACTTGTCTGCATCATCTCCTCTAGGTGTTGGGTCTGGCCAAATATTGAATTGCCACCTTCTTGTCCTACTCAACCCTCCCCCTACTTCCATTCTCATGGCGAGGCCTTTCACTGGCTGTGGGTGCTCTGATGGCACTAGCAGCACACTTAACAATCTGGACCTGCCCCAGTCTCTGATCTTTCACATCCACCTATATGTAGTTGAAATGTAGCGTATGCTATGTATAGCATTGTTATGGCACGATATGGATGTCAGCATTGGTAATGTGTACTGCTGATGTTGGGGAATGTGTGGTACATTGGATTGCCCTGATAGTCGTAGCAGTATCTTATTTCCTTCTCTGACTGTGCAGGTGTATTTCAGTGACCAGTTACATGTGTCCTCCCTCTCAATGCTGTTGTCTGAGCAGTATGACATTTGGGATGTTGCATTGTGACCCAGGCACAGGATGGACCCTGACATATGCAGCATGGGTGTGACATTAGTGCTGTGTACCTCCTAATGTTGATGACATTTACTGATGTTTGCGGCAACTATGGGCATTCACATTTGACAGGACTGGAACATTTCCCTCTAATTTGGGTGTGTATGATCCATGGGGACGTTACTGCCATTGGCTACTTGACCAGCACACACAGCAGAGGTGGTAGTGCAACTGTTGTCAATGTTACATTCCAGTTGTCGGTATGGCTAGAGGCTCTTAATTGGGCCCTAGTTAACGTAGGGAGGATAGTGGCTGACGTGTGACGGGATGTCAGTTTTACGTTGTGCCCTTCCCTCCTGGCGTGGCTTTACTTTTGCAACATCGTTGGCATGGCAGCATACCCCTATGGAAAGGTTGTTGGTGTTGTGTAATGGTGTGCTCCAGGTTTTCTCAGAACGGGCCATGCCCCCGTGCCGTGCCCCTTTACCCATGCCACTCCATGTATACGATGACTTACATGCATTGTGCAGGAGGTTGCAGTTAACATTATTGCATTTTAATTCCCCATGCAATTTACCCTTCATGTGTGTTGTCTCCTGGTAGTCTGCGCTGTCCTGTCCTTGAATCCCTGTGACGATCTCCTCAGGGATGACGGCTGCCACCATCTCCTCCGTGTGGTCCAGGAGCTCCTGTGGTGCTGGACTCCCACCTCCAGTCTGCAGTGCTGCCTTCCTGTTCCTGGCCATCTTTTCCTTGGTCCTGCGCTTGCAGTCATGCCAGCGTTTCTTGCACTCAATGAGTGTTCTGCGTACTTCTGCCACACTGTTTATCTTGTCAACAATTTGTTGCCATATTGCCTCTCTCCTACTGATTGGCAACTTTGAGGTGACAAACAGTTGGTGCTGGTGTTCCGTCACCTCTTTCAGGAGAATTTCCTGCTCCTCTGCACTAAAGCGACACTTTCATTTCTTCTTCTCCCTGTTGTGGGTCTTGTGTGGGCCCTCCTGGCTGGTTCCTGGTCGGTTGTCATTTTCCTGGGGTCTGTACAGGCATCTGGGATCCATTTTGTCTCTTCTCTGCACAAATGGCTGTGTTTGCGGCGAGTTTTTACGCTATTGCGTCATAAAACGCTGCATATCCAGTTTATGGTGTCGTAAATCGCCTCACAGTCATTTCAAGCATAAATTTGACGCCCACACGGCGCACAGAAATGGCGTTAGCCGGGCGTAATATTTTTGATGCAAAACTGCATTGGCGCAGTTTTGTGGCAAAAAGTATAAATGCGGGCCTCAAACTCTTAAAGACCTCCAAACGTTTCCCTAACTCCCACTGTCTATTCAAAGTGCTCTTAGCAAGGTCTGACCTAACTTCAAAAGAGAAGCCTTTCCCTTTTAATTATTTTATTTTTAGAGCTTCTAGCAGAATTATCTCCTTTAGAGCATAAGTCTGAACGTTTATCAAGATTTTGCGTGTCTTCTTTTTACTAGGATCTCTCTTAAAAGGGTCTCTATGAATCCTCTGGATATCCCACACAATAGCCTCCTCGCTTTCTTCCAACTGCAATGCACCTTTAATAGGAGTGGCTATAAATGCCTTAATATCATCGTCTTCCACCCCCTCAGGAACATTCAAGATTCTTAGGTTATTCCTCCTTGCAGCATTCTCTAATCGTTCTAGCTTATCCATCATTTTTTGCTCATTAACTTTCAGCTGCCCAATTTCCTGCTTATTTTTGCTTATGTCTTCCTATAGTCCTTCTACTCTAACACCTGGGTTCGCTTGGCCAGCGCATCAATTTTTTTTTCCAATGTTTCAGAGGCCTCTCTAATATTTACTTGGTTTGCTTCGGGTACTGTGAAGTTTTTTTAAATCTCCTTGGACAGTGAAATAATCATTGTCTCTATAAGGATATTTGAGTGAGTAGCCCGAGTTTCCTCCCTCAACGAGGCCTTCCTTTGCTCCTGCGCCTCACTGTCCTTCTGCATCTCATCATTCCTTGTAAAGTCCCAGTATGTGAAACTAACTCGTCGTTTATCAATGGGCCATCTGAAAATTCGCCAAGTATGTTACCAGTATAATACTCTTTTTGGCTTCTCTCGCCACCTCCCCCTCCTCTCCTCTTCGCCTGCTCCACTATATCGGACTCTGCTTCCCTTGTAACAAGAGGAAGGGCTTCCTTGGCCGATGAACCCTCCATGGAGATACATGGCCTAGAGGGTTCACTGGGTCACCCCACCCAGGGAAGAACTCTAAAATATGACCTCAGTGAGGGAGTTATTCTTCTGGAGATAGGGGTCTTTCTAATCGATTTTTCTGCTTTCCCCATCTTAGTTTTATAATTTACTGCCCTCAGCCCAGATAGTGGTTAGATGTCATCATCCACTTGGACCGTTATTTGCTGCCATTGACCAACCAACACTGGGGAGGTTTTATCACTTCTTTCTCCCAGGCTCCTCCGATGACTGCTCTTACCTTCAGCAGTGCCTACGGCTTCTGCAGAACACTCCGTAATCCTGCCCCGGAGTGTCTATTTCCTCTTCGCTTCTTTCCGACTGTACCCTGCAAACGTGAGGCTTCAATTTTCGATTGTATTCGCAACTGACGTACAGAGTCTTCCTTCACTACCGCAGTCCCTCCTAGCTCGTCCACCACGCCACCTATGCTGCTTGTGCTGACGCTGTCACTGCCGCGGCTTCCTCGAAGGGGAAGATGGGCGACAGCCAAGCGGCTTCTCCGCAGCTCCAGGGCAACACACAACCAACCCGCAGCTCCTCCAATCCTGTTGCCGCTTTCCTTCAAACCACTGCAGGTAGGCCGACACATTCGTAATTTTCAGCTTCACCGATAACGCCCACCGGACACCCAACTCTCAGCGCTCTAGCGACCCGCCTCCATGCAGGACGCCATATTCTCCATCCAATACCTGGGCAGGTTTCTAACTGTTCTACCCTCTTTCTGGTTTAGTCATATTTATCTCTATTAAATATTCAAATTTCATAACTCATACTTTATGTGTATATGTTATCAGGCATAAAACTCATTTTTAAGTACTTTCAATGTGATTTCTCTGTACTTCAAGGTTGAGGAAAAGTAAACCTACAAATTATACAGAAATCATTGACTACTGACATTTAAATTCCTTTTAAAAAATAGGTTTTTACTACTCCTTTGTCTGCATTCAATTGCAATTTATTTTCTTCTTTCTACAAATGTTTACATTATAAATTTTATAAGAATGCCTTTAAATAACATTATGCACCAGTCATAGAAATTGTGGGTGCTTACACTACACTGTGTAAAGGATGACGGATACTTGCATCTATCTCATCAATTGCATCCAAAATATTGTCAAGCAAGAAAATGAGGACTGTACTACTGTATATATAATTTACCTGGTAAATGACTGACATGTTTGTACATGAAGACAGACTATAAACATCAGTATAGAGTGTATTTTTAGTCCATCATTAATTACTTTTTGGTGTTTTTGTTCAGTGGTGGACATTTTTTACCATTTGCTTTTACATGTAGATCGGAACAAGTGTCCTTCGCATACAGATACATGTATCCTTACAGCAATTTTATCACTTTCCTTCTACACTCCACAGCACAACACTCCTCAACCATTGCTGCTTTTTGGAATATACTGGATCACAGATCAAAAGACATGTGTGCGGTGTTCCCTGACTACCCTGTTGCTGCATGTTCTGGAGATGCCTACCCTGCATTGGCTAGCAACCTGAGGGCATGGAGCAGCTATAGGGGTATAAATAAGAACTTTAAAAACTATTAGTTTTTGCTTGAAGGAAAATTAAAAAATGTAATAATCTTTCACTTTGCCGGAGGTATGTGAGTTTAAAATTAGAGTAAAATATTTAATACAGCTTAAATTGTTTTTGTTCGTGTTTGATATAACATATCTTTATTTAGTTTAGCTCCAGTTATTCAGCTGTGGTAAGTCTAAAACTATAATTTAGTGTATTGTTTCTCAAACTACTGTTGTAAAAAACATTTTGCACAAATGTATTGCTACAATGTGTATGATGGCTTTAAATGATTTATTATGTAAAATGTAACAAAAATCAGCAGATCTAGAGACACATTGTTTTTTAAAAATCCATACATAAATAATAAATAATAATGTATATTGTGTTTTGTAATTTCTTAATGTAGAAATCAAAAATGCACATTCAACATACATTAAGATCGGTTTAAAATTATGAAAAAGGACTTTGTTCATTTTCAATAACTTGGAAAACCTAATAACTTTTTGGTTATGACAACTTAGTATAAATGTTTTTTTTTGTACATTTTAAAAACCTGCATATAAACCTATCCTGCCTAACACATTTGTGATTTACATTGTTATATTGCTGCATTTAATTAATTAAAAATAATAAGGGGACATTTAACCATTTCTTTCTTGGGGTTGTTTGTACTTGAGCAACATCTTAAATTTTAACTATGGCTGGAGACAGCAAGCTCTGCCTTATTCATATGAAACTGATGTCTAGGAAAGTTCAGAAGTGGTTCCCTGGAAATGTCAAATTTAAGCATGGCACTAGCTAGTGTGTGTGTGAATGACCCCCGGGCATGTCATAAACAACGTTTTATAAAATTGCCAGGACTAACATGAGTCAATTTATACATTCTATTAATTATGAAATACTTTGACCAAAATAGACTTAGGTGCTCATTTCGACTTTGGCGGTCTTTTCCTAAGACCGCCGAAGCCGGAGGTGCCAAAAGACTGCCATATTATGACATTGTGTCGATTTCTGCCTGATTTTGGGTGGAAATCTGACACCGTCTGCCTGGCCGACATCATAAAAGATATAATAGAGGAGGTTTCCACTGCCGCCACCGCCACACCAACAACACTCTGCCCGTAATACGGCACGGCAGTTTCGTGCACGGCGGTGCAGTGCCGGCGGTGGAAAGTGCAGGGACCCATCCTCTCCCGGACGACTGAATCAGGTGAGTTGATCATTCGAAGGGGGGTACGGTGGGAGTGGGGTGTTGTGTGAATGTGAGTGGTGTCTGCATGTGTGTATGAATGCGGGGGGAAGGTGTCTGTGTGTGTGTATAAATACGTGTACGTTTCTGTGAATGAGGGGGGTGAAGGGGGGTGTCTGTGTGTGTATGTGCGTGTATGTCGAGGGAGGTACAGGGGTGTTGTGTGTGTGTGAATCCATGTATTTTTGTGTGAATGCAGGGGTGTATGTCTAAATGTGTGCATGAAAGTGAATGTGTATGTCTGAGTGCGTGCATGCAAATGAATGTGTATGTCTGAGTGCGTGCATGCCAGTGGATATTTATGTCCGAGTGCGTGTGTGCAAGTGAATGGGTGTATCTGAGTGAGTGTTTGGCAGCGAGTTTGGGAGTGTGTGAGTGAATGCGTGGGTGAGTGGGCGTGCGTGAATTTAGGTGTGTGGTCATGTGGGGGGTGTCTGCCAGTGACAGGAATGGCGATTTCTGTCAAGGGTACATGGCCGCCAGCATTTTCGTGGCATTGCGACTGCCACGAAAATGCTGATGGTCTGCCAAGTCACAATGTTGATGGCGGTATCGAAGCTACCGTCGGGCCGGAGGAGCTCACCTTCCGGCCCGGCAGTACCACTGCCCTGGAGGTACAGGTGATGTTTCGGTGGTCTGGCTTCGTCCAAACCGCAAAAGTCATAATATGGCAGTGTTTACTGCCGGCCCAACGGCGGTAAAACCGCCACCCCGAGTCTAACGGTCCAAGGACTGCTAGACTCTAAATGAGGGCATTAGTTTCTGAGTGTTGTGACTGTGGAGGTCATTACGAGGTTGGAGGTCTTTAGACCACCAGCCACGTAGCGGCAGTCTACCTGCCACAGACCTGGTGGTAAAGCTGCTGCGTGATGAGTTAGGCGGTTTAGCTGCAGCCAAACCTCCACAATGCTGCCACTACTGCCAGGGCGGTCGGACCGTCGGGCCGAGGGTGAACACCTCCGGCACGGCGGCAGCTGTGAGACCGCCTGCGGTAATATGACCCAGCAGACCACCAGTGTTTGTGGAGGTGGTCGCACCTCCTCAAAAACCCTGGTGGTAACGCACCTGGTGACAGGAATCTCCATTCCTGTCACTGGCACCCTCACCCCCACGTCCACACACATGCACACACCCTCCCCCACTTCCACGCACATGCAAACACCCTCCCCCACTTCCACGCACATGCACGCACCCTCCCTCCATTCCCATGCACGCACCCTCTCCCTCACTTCCACACACATGCACGCACTCTCCGCACCCAACCGCACACAACCATACATACACCCCCACTCACACTCACTCATATGCACACCCATCCGCAATCACACACACCTCCACCCTCAACCGCATCCATTCATGCACTCCACATTCATGCACACACTCAGACACCATATCCATTCACGCACTAAGATACTCCCATTCGCACACATACACGCACCCAGACACCCAGTTTTGCACACATACACGCACCCAGACACCCCCATTCACACACATTCACGCACCCAGACACCCCCATTCGCACACATACATGCCCCCATTTGCACACATACACGCACACAATCCCTCATGCACCCAACACCCCTCCCCCTTTCGGAAAATCAACGTTCCTTTTCCAGCGAGATGGCTGTCCTGGAGGGGATGGGTCCTGGTGTTTTCCATCACCAGAACTGCGCTGCCGACAGGACTCCGCCATGCCATATTATGTATCGTAATACAGCAGGTGGAGTCTTCTTGGTGTGGTGGTGGAGCCGCCTCTCTTCCTCCATCGGCCAGGCCAATGGGGTAGGATTTCTGCCCGGAAATTGGCGGAAATCCTACCTAAGTCAAAATATGACAGTCTTCGGTCTGTTGGCAGCAGTGGCAGCCGCTTCAGTGGTCTTGGAAAAAGACCACCGAAGTCATAATGACCATTTGTGTGTGTATAACATTATATGAAAATCCTAATCTCTAATCACATCCAACATTCATATCAGGTGAATATACCCACCAAATGTCCAAACCCAGAAGTCTGATTTCTGCAAAGGTGGGTTTAGGAGAAATCAGACATTTGATACACAAGCAATGTTAATGGCCTTTCATATGTGTACCCAAATCATTTATATAATGGCGCCTCACCTGTCCAGTTAATTTTGACAATACCGCAAATTTAAACACAGCAATGTTTAAAAAAAAGACCCACTGTGATTTGAACATGCCTCCCTGTAGTGACAAAATGTGATTGCTGTCCAGGTGTCTGCTAACCTTTATCTATGACAGGGGAGTGTGCTTTGCTTTTCAGGGCCAAGCCCACAGGACATCCTGTCAAGAGAAGAAAAATTCCTCAACACACACAAGGCCTTTGTCCATCTCAGGGGGCTGTTTCAACACTTCATCAAGGGGCATGATCAGCTGACAGGTGACAGTACGACTTCTTGTAAATGGGACCACTGCAATTTTAGGCAGAGGAAAGGTAGCTGTGTAAATGTTGAATTTACCCCATAGCATTTGTTGGGAGATGAACACAATTTTAATGTATTTATAATGACAATCTTTAAGGTGTCTTTCAATAACAGTTGTGGAACAGAACATAATAATGTTAAATATGAGAATGTACCCGCAGTTTTTCCTATGCATATGCATCAGCCAGCCTTGCTACAGAGACAATAGCTTTTGTACTTTTACCAATGTAATGACATGCATATCATTCACGTTTTACATGTATTATGCTACAATAGCATATACCTTACCTTAGGGGAAAAAAGGTTTTTTTCTGCGTAACTTTTAAGCTCATGTCAGTAAGCTTTTAAACAGTCAGTATTTTTTTTTAACTTAGCCATTTAGAAAAAAAACAACAGGTGACCTACACATGTGTGGACTGCATTCATGTATGCACTATCAATGCAATGAATGGCACAATGATTGATGTGGTATTCTGTAGTCACTATTCTTACAAGCCCAGCGTAGGGTTTTTTAATATTAATTGAAAAATATCAAATGTGTATAACATTCTCTTCTGTTACATGTGCAGAGCATATTTACTGTCAAACTGGTTTGGCAGTCCACACGTGCACAGAGATGCACAACTATGGCATATACGGTTTTTTAAATTAAGTAAAAATCCAGGCTTACAAAGACAAAGATTTAAACATAATCCACAAAAGACATTTAACAGTGTATTTTATTAATCAGGGAAAGGGATTTTCTATTCTATTTATTCTAGAAAAAACTTCATGTAAATTTGAAATATCAGTATTTTTTATATACATATATGTCTTTCAGCAAATTCAAGAGCAAGGGAGGGAGATAGAGGCCACCCTTTTGGGAACCAACAGAGCTGTCACTGGGAATCTGAACAGAACATCACTGATACAGAAGGTCCCAGCAGCACAGAGGGTGAGGGAGCTGGCAAGGAGGCAATACCAGACTCAGAGGCCTCCAACATTGACCAGCCCCTCATGGTGGCAGAGCCAAGGAAACATACATTTATGTGCCTGACACCACCAGCAGTACCATCTTCATTCTCAGTCCTGTAACCCCAGTAGTTAGGCTACAACTGATCCCATGATGGGCTGGGGTCTTCTTTGTCCCAGGGACTTTCCCTACTGCCCTTATGTCAGCAGTACTGGTCTTAGAGTTTCAGAAGAGGCACTTGAGCTTTTAAGAAGTCTCTCTGTTGGGCAGACTTTGTTGCAGATTGGCATTCAGGGTGTTGTTAAATAAATTACAACACACCCTGGATGGCATTCACTCTGTCATTTCTGCCCTTCAGAGAGCTTGCATCCCTGATGTGCCTGTGCTGAGACCAGGGCTTCTCTCACACGTACATCAATTCCTGCTTCTACCCTTATTTCCTCACCTGCATCCATTACCATTTTTTCCACAATCCAAAATTCACACTCATCTGCGAAAAAAACAAAAAACATAACATACAAAGAAAACAACACAAGCACACTAAGACAGAAAAACACACATCATCACAAATCCCCACACAAGAACTTGCACACACATCGAAAAAACACAGGGGAAGGCCTTTGACCAAGAGTTAAAGGGCCTCATTTTGAGTTTGGCGGGGGTTAACTTCCAACGGGGAGTTTGCTGCCTTACTGGCTACCTCCCCGCCGGGCCCATTACGACTTTCCCGCTGGGCTGATGGGTGGAATAAACCTTTCAGCCCAGAGGGGAAGTGGCAGCAGCATTGTTGCTTGTTTGTAATCGAGCTGGTGGCAATGCTGCCACCCACAGGGGGCATCAACACCCTAACAATGCTCACTCTCTGCACAGCAGAGAGTGAGCATTGCAAAGGTGCTGGGCAGGGGGACCCCTGCACTGCTCATGCCAAGTGCATAGGCAGTGTAGGGGCCCCCCTGCACCTGTCATCCACCAGCCTTTTCATGGCAGTGATACAGCCATAAAAAGGCTGGTGGAGAACCAGGTTGTAATCAGTAGGGCTGCATCGCGTGCACTGCCTGCACCCGCTGTCAACCCAATGGGATCACCGATCTCGGCGGAGACGGTGGTACTCTGTCTGTTTGACTGCCGGGGTCGTAATGTGACAGTCGGACTTGTAATCAGACCCTGTTTTGAGCAACAGAAAAGGGAATTATCTCTAAAGGGAGCAATGAAAACATTTTCTAAATAACTATGAATTTCTTTAGTTTAAATCTTTTCATTGTTGAAAATGATACACATCCACACTATTCCTATTAAGAGAACCAGTCAGAATAATGTACATTTGGTAACATAAACTCAGTTCTTTTCCACGTTCCACACACAATGGAGCCTCTGCTGCACTACCTTCAGCTCGATATCTACAGCAAGATGATACAGTTACGTGAAGATGTCCTCATCCCCAGGTCCTTACTCATTAGTTCACACTCCAAGGAAAATAGGAAGATAAACATTCATGTGAAAACTAAAATAAGAAATATATTTAATTAACATTGGCTGGTATAGCCTTACTCCTGTAATGAGGAATAGGAAAAATACATGACAAGATGGAAATATGACAGATGAACATTCACCATTTTAAAATGGTTACTACAGTAGCTATTGTGAATGTTACCACCAATGTAGCACAGTAAATAAATGTGTGTTGCAGATTACTGTAAATGTCCATGTAAAGCATTTAATGAAAGGCCAATTATAACAAATCCCCTCTCAGACGACTCTTGGAGTCATCACACTTAACATTCATCAATCCCCTTAGAAAACACTCTTTATATGACAGCCGTTGAGCTTTGCAGCTTAGGTCTGGACTCCACTAGATCTCACAGTTCAACCACACTGACCTAGTCAGTGAATTGCTCTGCTACCTTGGAGCTCCACCGGCAAGTAAGCCCTTCTGTCCCTCTGAACTCTGACCTCTGTCAAGAGTTCGAGGCTTCTGCCTGCACCTCATCCCTGATGTCTAGTGGGAGAGCTCTGCTCTTCTACTGGGCTGCCAACTGACTATTTTCTCTTTTTTCCTCTTTTGCCTCTGTTCACTCTTTATGTGCTTTTCCTTTCGTGTTCTGTTCCTTTTGTGTCTTTTGCTTTCTGTGTTTCACTCTCTCCTCCTTGTTTTTCTCCCCTCACTCTGCTCTCTCTCTCTCCCTCTCGCTCTCCCCCCTCTCACACTCCTTTCCCGCTGCTGCCCCTGCAGCCCCACCCCCTCCTCTCTCTCAGGCTCTATTCCCGCCACTGCTGCCCCGTGGCTCCCCCCTTTCTTCGCACTGTTTTCCACTCCTGCCTTCAAGCTGTCCTCTCTTCCCACCTCCCTACTTAATGGCGGCAGCTGTGCGGAAGGACGAGCAACCACACTGACCTAGTCAGTGAATTGATCTGCCACCTCGTAGCTCCAACGGCAAATAAGCCCTTCTGTTTCTCTAACCTCTGACCTCTGTCAGAAGTTCGAGGCCCTCTTCCACCCACAGGCTTCTGCCTGCGCCTCATCCCTGGTGTTTAGTGGGAGAGCTCTGCTGTTCTACTAGGCTGCCCTCTGCCTCTTTTCTCTTTTTTCCCCTTTTGCCTCTGTTCACTCTTTGTGTGCTTTTCCTTCCGTATTCTGCTCCTTTTCTGTCTTTCGCTTTCTGCGTTTCACTCTCTCCTCCTCGTTTTTCTCCCCTCAGTTCACACTCTCTCTCACTCTCACTCTCACTCTTTCCCTGCTGCTGCCCCTGCGGCCCGACCCCCTCCTCTCTCTCACGCTGTATTCCCGCCTCTGCTGCCCCCATGGCCCGCCATCTTTTTTCACGCCGTATTCCGCTTCCAGCTGTCCTCTTTTCCCCTCCCCCTACTTAATGGTGGCCGCTGTGCGGCCATGCCACTAATGCGCCTAGGGCAAGCCTCCGTCCGTGACCCTAAAGCGACTAGCGCCAGGACCCCTGGTCCTGCCACCCTCAGCCTCTACACAGCAGACGAACTCATTGCACTCAACCCAGGACGCAACAACAACTGCAAGCAAGCAGCTTCAGGCAACACACACAGTCCCTTCAGCTGCCTCCACTGCCATCAAACCTGCACCACCATCAAGACCCGGGACCCAGCACAACCCACCCAAACCAACTCACTGAACCCTAAACCCCTGAAGTGCATCCTCCTCAACGTCTGCTCCCTCAATAAACACGCCACCAAAATCTGGGACCTCCTCGACAGCATCACCCCGGACGTCGCAGAATTCACCAAGACCTGGACCAACAACACCTCAGGCCCAGACATCACCATCCCCCAGGGGTACAAGATCGCTCAGAAAAATCACCCCAGCCGCCCTGGGGGGGGGGGGGGGGGGTAATCGTCATCATCCACAGGTCCAACCTCGGCCTGAACACACACTCCGAAGACTCCAAAGAAGCCACTAACCTGATGGAACACCTCCACTTCAAGCCACACACCAGCCCCACATCCGCCATCAGGGGAACCATCATCTACCACCCTCCCGGACCCAGTACACCTCCATCATGGACTTTATCTCCGCACAAGCCATCGCAGCCACCAACTACACCCTGCTGGGAGACCTAAACTTCCACCTCGAGAAACCACAAGACCCCAACACCGCATCCATCCTAGACAACCTCCACAACATAGGACTTCAACAGATCATGACAGAGCCAACACACTCGGCAGGACACACCCTCGATCCCATCTTCACTACAGGAACCTCTGCTACTTTTAGCCACACCACGGAACTCCCATGGACAGATCCACTTCACCTTCAACTCACCCACCATCACCAGACCCCAACTCAAGCCATCGTCTACAAATTGGACACGAATAACCGACAATCAGCTCACTGCCACCATCGCCGCACCCACCATCGCGCGCAACGATGACCCAAACACTGCAGCACGCACCTTCCACAAGTGGATCACAGACTGAGTCAACACCATAGCCCCCCTCAAAAAGAATAACAACACCCACGCAAAGAGCCAGCTGGTTCACCCCCAAAATCTGGGAATCAAGACGCACCTGTCGCCGCCTTGAGAAAATCTGAAGAAACACTAAGGTGGTCATTACAACCCTGGCGGATGGTGTTAAAGCGGCGGTAAAACCGCCAACAGGCCGGCGGTAAAAAAATTGCAATTACGACCATGGCGGAAACTGCCAACAAAGACAGCCACTTTAACACTCCGACCGCCACGGCGGTACAAACAAACAGCGCGGCGGTCACCACCAACAGACAGGCGGGAGACAATGTACCGCCCACACTATTATGACAGGCCAATCCGCCACCTTTCCCGGGGCAGATTCACCGCGGATAAAAACACGGCGGAAACAGGAATTTCGAAGGGAAAATGCTCACCTCTACACACCCCACAAGAAACGAGGACACCATGGAACCGGAACTCCAAATTCTCCCTGCGATAGACTTCCTGCTCCTCTACCAGGAGCACGAACGCCGGCGGCGAAGACCACGGTGAGTACTGCACCTACGACACAGGAGAGTGGGGAGGCAAAAAACAGGGACACACACACGCAACACCCCCACCCTCACACACTACAACACACACAAATGCATATCAATACATCACAGTTACACCCCCCAAACCCACTGGAAGAATGCAAAGACAATAGAAAATTAGTGTAACCATTGTAATATATTAAAAACAAGTAGGCAGAAATATATATATACACCATGTACAAAATAAATACCAAGCATAGTAATCCAGGTAGTGCAAGAAAGTCCGTGGAACACTGGGACCACATGGTATGGGCGAGGCCCACACAAGATCCCTGACCATGACGGAGAGAACACTGCAGGGGCATCAGATACCAATACAACAGGGACCTCAGGGGGAGGGAAAGGGGGGGCACCTCAGCCGCTTGAGTGCACAACGCCAAATCCACGAGGGGGCCACATGCCCACTGTTCAATCCTGGGGAGTGCAAAGCCACAGTCTCTCAAGTCTCTACAGTGGTTTTTCTGCCCACTGTTCAATCCTTGGGAGTGCAAAGCCAAAGTCTCACAAGTCTCTAAAGTGGGTGGTCTGCCCACTGTTCAATCCTGGGGAGTGCAAAGCCACAGTCTCTCAAGTCTCTACAGTGGGTGGGTTGCCCACTGCCATATCCTGGGGAGTGCAAAGCCACAGTCTCACAAGTCTATACAGTGGGTGGTCTGCCCACTGTTCAATCCTGGGGAGTGCAAAGCCACAGTCTCACAAGTGGATGACAGTCTCCACTGGTTCTGGAGGGGGCATGGTGCCCAGAGTTCTTCATCCTGTTAAGGAGAGAGGTAGTGGATGACAGTCTCCACTGGTTCTGGAGGGGGCATGGTGCCCAGAGTGCTTCATTCTGTTAAGGACAGAGGTAGTGGATGACAGTCTCCACTGGTTCTGGAGGGGGCATGGTGCCCAGAGTGCATCATTCACCCTGTGACAGACTCAGTTGCGTCAGTGCTCCTGCCGCTCATGGGCTAGCGGTGCTTGAGATGGCGGTGCCCTCTTCAGCGGTGCTTCAGATGGCGGTGCCCTGTTTAGCGGTGCTTCAGATGGCGGTCTCCATTGCAGGGTCTCAGCTGCTGGCGGTCCTTCATGGCCCAGCGGGGCTGGTGCTGGCGGTCCTTCATGGCCCAACGGGCCTTTTGCTGGTGGTCCTTCATGCCCCAGCGGGCCTTTTGCTGGGGTCCTTCATGGCCCAGCTGGGCTTGTGCTGCCGGTGGCCTCCTGGGCAGCTGGGCTGGTGCTGGCGGTGGCCTCCTGGGCAGCTGCACTGGTGCTGGCGGTGGCCTCCTGGGCAGCGGGGATGATGGCGGTCTTCTCCGCTGTGCTGCTCTCCCCAGACTTGCCTGGTTTCTTGTGGCCCTTCCCCACCTTGGAAGGTGTCACAGCTGACTCCACACTCCCAACGGGACCCCTGGGAGCGACTTTGGTGTCTGGAGTATTTCCCTTCTCCCGCCGGGCACTGGCCAACTTCAGATGCTTCACAGGTGGGGGACTGTCTGTGCTGTGGCTCTGTGCCACACTGGCTGCCCTGGTGGCTGGTGCACTCCACATTCCGGTGACTACAGGCACCACTGGTGCCGGAGATGTTGTGGCTGAGGTGCTAGTTCGGGACCTATGAGACAGACGGGGTGGGGAAGGTGTAGGAAAGAGATCAAGGTTGGGCAGGAAAAGTTTTTTGGAGACACTGGGATGGGTAGCTAGAGGGGGTTTGGGAGTGGATGAAGAGGTTGTGGTTGTAGGAGGTGTTCGTTTGCTGACTTTGGGTGAAGGGGCATGCGCTGGAGGCTGTTGTGAGGTGGATGGCTGTTGGGTGGGTGTGTGCCTGCGTTTGTGTATCTTGAGAGGTGGCGTCACAGACACACTGGGAGAGGACACAGGGGACGTGTGAATGGCAGTGGGGGTGGTGACTGCACTTGAGCGGGGTGTGGTGGTGTGTGTGCTGGTGATGGCAGTAGTGGCTGTAGATGTAGTGCATGCAGGTGTGAGTGTAGACGAGACTGGGAGGGAGGAGGAAGAAGAGGAGGAGGGGGACAAAGTGGAGGCAGTGGATGTTGGTGTGTCTGCATGTGTGTGATGCTTGCGTGAGTGCCTGTGGGATGTGTGGTGCTTATGTTTGCCTGAGCTTCCCTTGGGTGTTGAGGTGTGTGCATGTTGGTCTGTGGGTGTGCTTGGGATAGGCTGAGGTACAGGGGATTGGGTCGGGGTTGAGGAAGTTGGAGGGGGGAGGCTAGAGACGGGGACAATGGCTGCCATCAGTGCTGAGGCCAGAGTCTGAAAAGCTCGGTGAAGGGCCGCCTGACTAGAATGAATGCCCTCCAGGAATGCATTGGTTTGTTGCAGCTGCCTCTTTACACCCTGGATGGCATTCAAAATGGTAGACTGCCCAACAGTGAGGGACCTGAGGAGGTCAATGGCCTCCTCACTGAGGGCAGCAGGGGTGACTGGGGCAGGGCCTGAGGTGCCTGGGGCAAAGGTGATGCCCACCCTCCTGGTTAGCGGGCATGGGGCAAAGGCTGAGGGGCTGCTGGGAGGGCGGTGTTGGTAGAGGGGGTAGTGGCTGTACCTGTAGATGCGGGGGGCACAGATGTTGCCACCACCACAAGGGAGCTCCCATCAGAGGACGAGTCCGTGTCGCTGGTGTCAGCTCCTGTCCCCGCCGTGGAGCTCCCCTCGCCCTCCGTCCCACTGGTGAATTCAGACTCCGTAGTGTCACCCTCCAGGGCCATGTGGGATGCAGCTCCCTAGTGCTCCGATGACACTGCTCCTCCGCCTGATGATGCTAATGCACACAAGAACAGGGAGACCACAAAAAGGGGGGGGGAGACAGAAGAAAGACATGTTGAGTGCATGCATTACCGCTACCGTTGGCGGACACGACAGACACAGAAGCCCTCTGCACTACGCCGCGCTCTTGGGCTCCACTGTTCCATTTCTGGGAAATAGCCTACAAGGCTATGGACGATATCTGCACACATAGATGACACAGGGGCATGACTAGCTGTACTTGGCACTCTACAGAGGTGGGCTGGGGTGCCACATGGCCTGCCTTACGGAGGGGCCTTGCCTACGGAACTCACCCTGGCCTAGGGAAACCCACAGCCCACCTCCCCCACCCAGACACCTCCATTGTGCGCAAAGTCAGCAGAATGACAGTGTACTCACCCCCTTGTGGCTGCTGTGATGCCCTCAAGCGCCCATCCAACTCCGGGTAGGCCACCGCCAGGATCCTGAACATCAGGGGGGTCATGGTGCGAGGGGCACCCCTCCCACATTGGGAGGCCATCCCCAGCTGAGCCTCCGCAATCTTCTTGCTCCAGCAGCGAATGTCCTCCTATCTTTTCCGGCAGTGGGTGCTCCGTCTGTGGTAGACCCCCAGGGTCCGGATGTCCTTGGCGATGGCACGCCAAATATCTTTCTTCTGGTGGGCGCTGACCTACATGAAATGTACAGGGGAAAAAGAGAAGTTATTACCAACTGCACCGTCGAAGTGATTGGCCCCCATCCCTACCCTTGCCATGTGGCACATGCATTCACTGTCTTTCATGCACGCAGCACTCTCCCTCCTTCCTTCTTACATCCAGCCCTCTCCACACAGGCATAGCCCATACAACATGCTCCCTCTGTACTTACCTGTTTGTCTGGAGGACCGTAGAGTAGTGTGTACTGGGGGAGGACCCCATCCATGAGTTTCTCCAACTCCTCCAATGTGAAGGCAGGAGCCCTTTCCCCAAAAACTCGAGCCATTGTCTCTTCCAGACCGAGGTCACAGTAGCACTTGCAGTGTAGGTCCTCTCCTGTTGAAGATCAGGTATTGAGTGATTGAAGTGATAGAAAATGGTGGTCACGTCCGCGGCGGTGCGTACCGTCACCGCCGGCGTACATCGCCATTGGCTCCTGGTACCCATAGGGTCCAATGTTAACCAATGCAGCATTGCGCCGTGGTCTACGACCGCCTACCGCGATGGTGTACCATGTCAGTGCAGTTACCTCACATCCCATTGTCCCACTTTACAGGTCAGGCAGCCGCCATTTTAGAGGCCCACATGGCTTCATTTCCAACTGCTTCACTCATACCTAGGCCTAGACTCAACACACATACAGGCCACCTTTTGTGTATGATAGGTGTTCTGTGTAAACTGTGGGTACATACCTCTGAGTTGTTTGACTCTGTGCTCGCTGTTGTCCTTCATAGGCACCGTCCGCTGGGACATGTGAGGAGATGGCGGCATCCTCCAGTGTACCGACCGTTGGTGGACCTGTCGACAATGGAGGAGCGACATTTGATTATCACATACAGGCTTGACCGTGCCACAATCCAGGAACTGTGTACCCAGTTGGAGCCAGACCTGATATCAGCTATCCGCCATCCCACAGGAATCCCCCCTCAAGTGCAGGTGCTGTCAGTATTCCATTTCCTTGCAAGTGGGTCATTTCAAACATCCCCAACATCATAGGTGCCATTGATGGGACACATGTGGCTTTGGTACCCTCCCACAGGAGTGAACAGGTGTACAGAAACCGGAAGAGTTATCATTCGATGAATGTACAGATGGTATGTTTGGCAGACCAGTACATCTCCGATGTGAATGCCAAATTCCCTGGCTCAGTGCATGACGCCTACATCCTGCGGAATAGCAGCATCCCTTATGTGATGGGTCAACTCCAGAGGCACTGTGTGTGGCTATTAGGTGAGCACCTGGAAGCAAGTCAGTGGGAATGGTTGTCTGGGTCTGGGGCTATCCTTCCAGGTTAGTGTGTGTCTAACAGTTGTCCCTCACCATTTGCAGGTGACTCTGGTTACCCCAAATATGTCATGGCTACTGATCCCAGTGAGGAATCCCAGGACAAGGTCAAAGGAACGCTACAATGAGGCCCATGGGCGAACTAGGAGGGTGATCGAGCGGACCTTCGGCCTCCTGAAGGCCAGGTTCAGATGGCTCCAAATGACAGGTGGATCCCTATTCTACTCACCAAAGAAGGTGTGCCAGATCATCGTGGCCTGCTGTATGCTTCATAACTTGGCTTTGCGACGACATGTGCCTTTTCTGTAGGAGGATGGTCCAGATGGCGGTGTTGTTGCAGCTGTGGAGCCTGTGGACAGTGAAGACGAGGAAGCAGGGGAAGAAGACATGCACAACAGGGACTCAGTGATCCAACAATATTTCCAGTGAGTTACAGGTAAGAATACAAACCTGCCTACTACATGTACTTTAACACTACTACCTCTCTATTGTCTGTCGTTTTCACCCAGTGTATGGTCAGTGAGTTGTCACTTTCCCTTACGATTTCACAGATGTGGGTCCCACTGTGTGACATCTGCTTAGATTCCTCATGGACTAGAGCTGTGTGACATAGGTATGTTGACATTAAACTTGAAAGAGCATTTTGTCACTGTAATTGCTAATACACTATTTCGAAATCACAGACAGACTCTGGATTGTTTTGTGCTTTAAGGGTGTTTATTTAAGTGCTCAATATTGGAGGGGGTAGTGAAATGGTGAGGGGTGATGGCGGAGGAATGTCCATGGCAGAGTCCAGTCTATTAGTCTCACAGGTGCATTGCCCATATGGGCATAGGAAGTGGAGCTGGGGCAGTTTCAGTATGGACAGGGTGACAAAGTGGGACAGTAGGATGACAATCAGGGTGGTCTCATTTCTTGGCGGGGGTATTGGCATCGTGCTCTGTCTTTGTCCTGGATCTCAAGGACCGTTTGCAGGGTGGTTCTCTCTCTGCAGGGGGTGGGGTGCTGGTGTGGTGGTCCTGTGGCGGGGCGTCCTGTCCACTAGTGCCGGCGGAGGTGGTGGGCAGTTCATCGTCCATCCTAGTGTCAGGGACCCCTTGTAGTGCCACAGTGTCCCTCCTGGTGTTCACAAATTCCTTCAGCACCCCTACGATGGTGCCCAGGGTGGAGCTGATGGTTCTAAGTTCCTCCCTGAAGCCCATATACCGTTCCTCCAGCAGGCGCTGGGTCTCCTGAAACTTGGCCAGTACCGTTGCCATTGTCTCCTGGGAGTGGTGGTATGCTCCCATGATGGAGGAGAGGGCCTCATGGAGAGTGGGTTCCCTTGGCCTGTCCGCCCCCTGTCGCACAGCAGCCCTCCCAGTTCACCTGTGTTCCTGGGCCTCCGTCCCCTGGACCGTGTGCCCACTACCACTGCCTCCAGGTCCCTGTTGTTGTTGGGGTGGTGGGTTATCCTGGGTTCCCTGTAGTGGTGGACACACTGCTGATTGACGTGTCCTGGGGACGGAGGTATGGGCCAGCTGGGTGGGTGCTGTGCTGGTGTTTCCAGAGGGTGGAAGGTCTGTAGTGGCGTGTGACTGGGTGATGGGAACCGACTGTCCTGAGGTCCCCGATGGGCGGGGCTGGTCATCTAGATCCAGTTGGATAGAGGTGCTGTCATCATTGTGGGCCTCTTCTGTTGGTGGTGTGGACATGTGTGGACCCTCCTGTCCAGTGGCGTTGGGTAGGGGTCCTGCAGGGGTATAAAAGGATGGTTATCACATCTGTGTGTGTCATGGTGTGCAATGGGTGGGTGACCATGTACCCCACTGTTTGCATTCCTGTGTGGGACCTTGTGTGAGGATGGTTTAGAGGGTTGTATGGGTATGTGCAGTGGGCATGCTTTAGTGATGGGTGTCCATGCTTTGTTGTTGTATGCAGGGCTTGGTGTTGGGATGTGTGGTTTGTGATGTTGGGACATATGTGTGGAGTTGGGGTGCTGGGGGTGAGGGTGAGGGTGGGGGTATGTGATAGCATGCATGTAGGGTAGGGGTTGTAATAGTTAAGATTTGACTTACCAGAGTCCATTCCTCCACCTACTCATGCGAGGCCATCAGGATGCAGAATCGCCAAGACCTGCTCCTCCCATGTTGTTAGTTGTGGGGGAGGAGGTGAGGGTCCGCCGCCAGTCCGCTGAACCGCCAGGTGGTGTCTTGAGACCACGGAACGCACCTTCCCCCGTAGGTTGCTCCACCGCTTCCAGATGTCCTCCTGATTTCATGGGTGCTGTCCCACTGCGTTGACCCTGTCCACTATTCTGTGCCGTAGCTCCATCTTCCTTGCAATGGAGGTGTGCTGCACCTGTGCTCCGAAAAGGTGTGCTTCTACCAGGACGATTTCCTCCACCATGACCCTGAGCTCCTCCTCCGAGAACCTGGGGTGTCTTTGCCATGCCATGGGGTGGTATAGGTGATGTGTGGGGTGGAGTGTGTGGTGATATGTGGGGTGATATGTAGTGATGTGTTGTGTGAGGTGCATGGAAGTTCTGTGGGTGATGGTGTTTTGTGCCTGTGGATGCTGTTGTTCTTGCTGGTGCTCTCTCTGCCTTCTTTCGGATTTTTTTGTCGTGGGGGTTTGTGGGTGATGTGGGTGTGTGTTTTATATTGTATTGGGTGTGTGGGAGTGGTGTGTGTATCAGGTGTGTGTATTTTTAATTGTCCAATGTGGCTGTGTTTTGTAAATGTGTGTGTATTTTGAGCGCAGCGGTGTGTACCGCCAATGGAATACCGCGGTTGAAAGACCGCCGCGTGGATTCGTGTGTCGTGATAGTGTGGGCGTATTTCTGTTGGCGTGACAGTGGAGGTTTTGTTTTCGCCAGTTTATCACTGACCTGTGGTGTGGCGAACTTGTGTGGGTGTCTGAATTTTGGCGGATTCTGAAATGTGGGTCATAATAGCTGTGGCGGAATTCCGCGGCCGCTGCGGTGTGTTGGCGGTCTTCTGCACAGCGGTAAGCGGCTTTTACTGCCAATGTTGTAATGACCGCCTAAATCTCCAGAAGCCCAAAGCGACTTCAAAGCAGCCATGACTGCACACCACCAACTCATCAGAAACACTATAAAGAAGGCTTTCCAAGATAGGGTCTCCTCAGAAGAATACAACAGCAAGGAGCTCTTCAATATCATCAAGGAGGTCTACCAACCCAACAGCGAGACAACGGACATCCCACTCTCCAAGGACCTATGCGACAGACTCAACACCTACTTCCACCACAAAATCAAGATCATCTATGACAGTTTCAACAAGGACAACCCACTCACAGAACCCCCCCATCCAACCACCAACGTCAACAAACCCACTACCTCCACTTGGACACCCCTCTCCACCAAAGATAGATCGAAAACTATGAAATCCATACACTCCGGGGCCCCCACTGACCCATACCCCCATCACGTCTTCAACAGAGCTGCAGACTCCATCGCCCCCAAGCTCCGCCTCACCATCAACTGCTCACTAGCTGCCGCCACCTTCCCTGATGACTGGAAACATACCGAGATCAACACCCTTCTCAAGAAACCCTTGGTTGACCCCACCAACCTCACAAAGTTCAGGCCCATCTCCCTACTTCCATTTTCTGCAAAAGTCATAGAAAAAGCAGTCAATAGCCAACTCACCACGTTTTTAAAAAAACACAACATCCTTGACATCTCCCAATCTGGATTCAGGTCAAACCACAGCACCGAAATGGCCCCCCTGTCCGCAACAGATGACATCCACTCCCTACTGGAAAAGGAAGAGACAGCGGCACTCCACGTATTTGATTTCTTAGCAGCGTTCAACACCTTCTCCCATCACACCCTGATAAGAAGACTCCATGAAGCCGGCATTAGAGATAAGGCCCTCGACTGGATCCAATCCTTCCTCTCCGGTAGGACGCAATGAGTGAGACTCCTTCCGAGCAGAACCCACACCCACCACCTGCAGAGTACCCAAAGGATCCTCCCTCAGCCCCACGCTGTTCAACATCTACATGGCCCCGCTAGTCACCATCGTCAGAAGCTAAGGAATAAACATCATCTCTTACGCCAACGACACCCAACTCATCCTCTCCCTCTCCAACAAACCAGACAAGGCCAGACACAACTTCCACGAGGGCATGAAAGCAGTTGGCAACTGGATGAGAGATAGCTGCCTTCAACTCAACACAAACAAGACTGAGGTACTCAACCTGGGCCCTCAACCCAACACATGGAGTGACTCCCGGTGGCCACCCACCCTCGGAAACCCACCCACCCTGCCAGCCAAGCCTGCAACCTCGGAATCATCCTGGACCCCGACCTCAGCATGAACCATCAGATCAACTCAGTCACCTCCACCTGCTTCCACACTCTTCACCTTCTACGCAAGACCTTCAAATAGATCCCCCTCGAGCATAGAAAGACCGTCACACACACCCTCATCACCAACAGACTGGACTACGGCAACATACTCTACACCAGAATCAACAAAAAACTCACCTGCAAATTGCAAAACATCCAGAACGCTGCCACCAGATTGATCCTCAACCTACCCCGACACTGCTAAATCTCACAACACCTACGCACACTGCACTGGCTCCCCATTGAGAAAAGAATCACTTTCAAAATCCTCACCTACACACACAAAGCCCTCCAATACAACGGACCTGCCTACCTTAACCAGCGACTCGACTTCCATGTGGGGTACAACTTCCATGTACTCCACAGGACCCTATGCTCAGCCCAGCTCTCTCTCACAGAAGTATCCCACATCTGGAAAACCAGAACAGGAGAACGCTCCTTCTCCTACCTCGCCGCCACCACCTGGAACGCCCTACCCAGCCACATCAGACAAACCATATCCCTCCCCAGCTTCACAAAGGAACTGAAGACATGGCTTTTTTACTCGACCTCCGGTACTTGCTACACAACCCCCCCAGTGCCTTGAGACCCTAACGGGTGAGTAGCTGTGGTTTAATAAACTCTGATTGATTGATTGATTGATTTACAGTTCATCAGAAATAGGCACTATCTCTTCTTTCTTTCTTTTTCTCCTGTCCCCTTTCACTTTTGTCAGCTGCTTTCCTCCAATACATTTTGACCTATTCTTTTCTGTTTGTAGTTTGATTCTCATTATGAAAAGGAGTAAGCAAATCACAGAAATTGCAGTGATTAGTGAAGGGGTTAATTTGATTGGGGGGTGTGGCCAAGGAACTAAAGTTGGTGGACGCAATGTGTACCAGCTCTGCCACCTAAAGGCCGCAATCGTCCAGAATCCTGCTGTTAGAAATGGGTCTTTGGTTGGCAGTCAGGTTACCCCCTGTCCAAGCAAGGACCCTCACTCTAGTCAGGGTAAGTCACACACAATCCAAATTATCCTGTGCCCAACCTCTGGTAGCTTGGCACTGAGCAGTCAGGCTTAACACGTAATGTGTAAAGTATTTTGCAATAAATCATGCAATAACACAGTATAACACCACAAAAATACACCGCACAGTGTTTAGAAAAATATAGAATATTTATCTGGTTAAATGCAGGTCAAAAATATGTACATGTTGAAATATCACTCTAGAAAATGGTAATAAGAGTCCTTAGTTCTTAAAAAGCAACAACTGTCTCTTGCAAGCACAAAGTACCTGGTTTGTGTCTAAATTCTCCACAAGGGGCAGCAGAGGAGGTGATGTGTGAAAAACGGGGAGGCGTTTGTTGGTTACTCCAGGCGCACACAGATGATGCGTTTATATTTTTCACGCAGACAGGGCCTTGCGTCGATTTCCGGTGCAAAGACTTGGATCCTCTTTGGGTTGCGGGGTATTTAGATGCCCCGGGAACGATGTGGAGAAATCCTGGGCGTGCAGGACGAAGTCACAGGACCTCCGTCGATCCGGTGGGCATTGAGGGGAGATTTCTGTCGCACAGCAGGCGCTGCGTCGATTCTTCTTGCAGGAAGTCAGGCTGCTTTGTTCAAGCTCGGCTATGCATCAATCCAGTAGGCCGTGCTTCGAAGTTCCTGGCCCAATGCTGCCACTGCATCGATCTCCTGGCAGCATCATTCCAGTTCAGCGTGCAGTGATTTTCTTGCCGCAATGCAGGCTGTGCGTTGTTTCTAGCAGGCTGTGTGTCTAATTTGTGCCGTACAAGGAGTTATTAGCAAGATGAGGTATTTTTGGCCCTGAGACTTCAAGGAACAGGCGGCAAGCTCTATCCAAGCCCTTGGAGAGCACTTCTCAGCAACGCCAGAGGGATGAAAGGCAGCAGGGCAACAGCAGTGCAGCAGGGCAACAGCAGGGCAGCAGTCCTTTGCAGAAAAGCAATAAGATGAGTCCTTTGGGCAGCCAGGCAGTTCCTCTTGGCAGGTTGTAGATCCTGGTTCAGAGTTTCTTCACCAGTGGTATCTTATCCAGAAGTGTCTGAGTTGGTAGAATATGAGGCCCTGTTTAAATACTCTAATGTGCGTTTGAAGTGGGGGAGACTTCAAAGAGTGGCTTAGAAGTGCACCAGGTCCCCTTTGAGCTCCATCCTGTCTGCCAGGGTCTCAGTAGGGGGTTTGGCAGTCCATTGTGTGAGGGCAGGTCACTGTCCTTTCAAATTTAGGTGTCAGGCCCTTCACCCGTTCAGCCCAGTAAGACCCATTCAGTATGCAGATGTGTGCAGGTGTGACTGAGCATCCTGTGTTTGGGGTTGTCTGAGTGAAATGCACAAGGGAGCTGTCAAGTAACCCAGCCATACATAAATTGTAAGACACAGAAGGATTTAAGTGCAGAGAAATCCTCACTTTCTAAAAGTGGCATTTCTAAAATAGTAATATTAAATCCAACTTCACCAGCCAGCAGGATTTTTAATTACCATTCTGGCCATACTAAATATGACCTTGTTTCTCCTTGCAGCTCAGAATCTATCACTCAAATAGTATTTGAGGGAAGCCCTAATGTTAGTCTATGAAAGGAGTAGTGTAAAATGAATTTAGGAGTTCTACACTACCAGGACATATAAACTACACAGGTATATGTCCTGCCTTTTACCTACATTGCACCCTGCCTTATGGGTTACCTAGGGCCTACCTTAGGGGTGATTTATATGTAAAAAAAGGGGAGTTTAAGGCTTGGCAAGTACTTTTAAATGCCAAGTCGAATTGGCAGTGAAACTGCACACAGAGGCCTTGCACTGGCAGGCCTGAGGCATGGTTAAGGGGCTCTTTATGTGGGTGGCACAATCAGTGTTGCAGGCCCACTAGCAGCATTTAATCTACAGGCCCTGAGCACATGTAGTACACTTTACTGGGGACTTACAAGTAGATTAAATAAGCCAATTGGGTATGAACCAATTTCACCATGTTTTAAGGGAGAGAGCATATGCACTTTCCCACTGGTTAGCAGTGTTAAAGAGTGCAGAGTCCCAAAACCAGCAAAAACAGTGTCCAAAAAGTGGAGGGAGGCAGGCAAAAAGTTAGGGGTGACTACCCTAAGGCTGTCAGGTCTAACACCTGCCACCCCGGGTGCCCGGTGGCCCTCCCTACTCCTACTGCAGCTGAAATCCACGCCATTAATTAGAGGCCCGAAGAAGTGAGTGGCGGATGCCCAGCAGGGTCCCCCCACCAAGGATACAGATCTGCCAGGGCCTCATTGGCCTTGTGTGCCGCTCCTCTCCCGGAGTGGGAGCACTTTGTTGTGGCGTCTAGGCTAAACACAAAGAGACTGTACAGTGCTTGTCACGCTGGGCACCCATGAGGCCCCTGTCTGATTCCACTGTAGCAGGAACCCTAGCAGTGAAGAATCAGCCTGGAGGCGTGGCTGGAGGGCACCCGACAGAGTCCCCTGAAGAGAGGCACTGATTCGAATGATCCTTGTGGACCCTGCACGCCGTCCCTCCCCCAGGAGTGGGGGCACCCTGTTGCGGCACCTGGACCGGGTGAGAGAGGTCTAAGCAGAGCGGCCCGGATGTGGTGGGCGCTGCCCTTGGTACTTCCTCCCTGCGATGACTGTGAGCCGGGGAACTGGTAAGGTGTCTGTGGCCTTTCGTCTCTGTTCACTGGGCTCAGCGTACCGCATCTACTGCGTTCCCTTCCATGGCGCTACTTGGAGAGGCATAAGGAGCGGGGAGACTGCCCCTCTCCCTGCCTCCTCCACCACAAGCAGAACAAGGCCTGGGATCAAGGCGGGAGGCCCCCTTGCTGCTGCCATGCGGATCCCTGCCTGGACCGTGCCATGCAGAGGGCCCGGCAGCCTGCAGAAGTTTATGGTGCTTGGGCACTCCTTGCACGAGGGGTTGCGAGTGGACCAGCAGCGTCTCCACCCCAGGCACTGACGGAGCTGAGGACAGCCGTTCACCCAGGAGCAGGCACTAAACGTGAGCCGGGAACCTCTAGGCCCCTGCACATCTCAACCAAGAAGCTGGATACAATCTTCCAGCCATCAAATCCTTGTGAAATTCATTAGAGGCCCGCAATGACGAAATACACGTGGAGTTCAGTCTCCTTCAGGAAGACCAGTGTAAACTGGCCACCCAGGTTACTGAAACAGAGGGCCAACTCAAGGGACCTAACCCCACAGATAACATCTCAAAAACAGATTACTCAAGACCTTGTTGACCGGGTGGAACACTTGGAAATGCAGCCCGAGGAGGCAGAGGTCAGGCCCCGGCATAACAACATCCATGTTGTGGGCCTCCCGGAGGGAGTGGAGGGCTCACAGCCAATGAAAGAGTTCCTTGAGACCTGGGTGAAGATGCTCATGCTTGTCGATGCCCTAATCCCCCACTTCACCAAGGAGAAGGCGCACTGGGTCCCAGCCCTCAGGCCACCCTCGGGATCACCCTTGCGCCCTGTAGTGGCCTGGTTGTTCCAATTATAAAGACAGAGATACAATCCTTCAAGCACCCAGACTCGCAGCACCCCTGCTCTGTGAAAACAGCCAGGTATTCATGTTCCTGGACTACAGGGTACAAACCCAATGCAGTTTTGCATACTTCTTGGCAGTTAACTGCAGGCTTTGAGAAGTGGCTATCCAATACTCTACTTTTCCTGGGGAAGCTCAAAGTTTGGCACACCTACCAGGCACACTTGATGAATCCACCTCAGCCTGGGACTGGATAGAAACTCATTTTGAAGGCACACAAAGACCTGCTTCTTCTCAGTCTGCTCAGCAGTGGCCTGGGCCCCAGAGGAACGTGGCATTGACGCCCGTGGGCCACGTCCCGGGCCCCATCTCACAGCTCAGCCCAATATAGCCAATAATCTGCCCTTGACGCGGGCTTTGCAGTCCGCTAGACCTAACCATTCCAGCTCAATTGCTCATGGCCGTGATGAGGAGAGACCCCCAGCAAAGTCATCCGGATGGAATTACAGATGGGCCCAGGGGTGACTCTGAAAACAGCAGACCTATAGAGGTTAAAACTCCTGATAAAATGGCCCATTGTCATTGCACCACACAGAGCCTGGGAACAATTCCCCCCACATCTGACTTCCTAAAATTGACTGGGTACATCTTGGGGGCTTAGTCATAGACACCTACCGACTACTAGCCTGATGGCCTCGAGTTCGCACGCCTCAGGAGCATGCTAAACCTCTCCAAGCATCCCAACTTTCAAGATGGCATCCTTTAGCTACAGTTTGGATGTGTGACTGACGGCTTCAGACCCCAGTTACAGCTGTTTCATGTTTGTTGTTTATACATTGTGTTATGTACCTTTCTTTACAGGACAATGTCTTTAGCACCACCTGTGATCCACGCCGCTCCCCAAGGGCTTCTCAGCTCTCACCGCCTTCCCAATCCCCTCCTCTATAGTCAAACCTCCACCAATGTCTTTACCACATAAGATACGGTTCCTCACATTCAATGTTAGGGGATGCATTCTGCTCAGCAGCGCTACTCCACATATGCATACCTCAAGCGCCAAAATGCACAAATATACTTTCTACAGGAGATTCACCTCACAGATAGAGAACTCCAGTGCCTTTGACAGGGCACTGTGAGAGGCAGAACATACTCTGCATTCAAAAGAGGGGCAGTCCTCTGGCTCTGCCCAGGCATGCCATTCTAACTGCTCATGATAACATTCGACAGGGGCAGATATGTGTTTGCCAAGGGTTACGTGTGCTCCTAGGTAGCATTTACCCACCTAACACTGACCAAGCATGGTTCTGGAACCCCCTATCAGAGATAGTAGCATAATGGGTAGGCATCCCATGGATGCTGGAAGGAGACGACAATAATGTCTTAGATATCTCACTTGATCTGTCTCATCCCCCATCCCTCCACCCAAACTCACCAGCTTTCCTGCATATTCTCTGCCTGGGTTGACCAGTGGATGTATGGGGGGGTCCATAATCCACAAATCCGCCTCTATTCCCCGATCATGTGGCGCATTTCTTAGAGGTTGAGTGTGGGGCTCCTCCTCCACCAGCAGCCCTCTGGAGGCTCCCAAAGGAAATCTTTAATGACCAAGCATTCACTGACTCTCACCTTACCTCCATCATGGGTTACTTTGCAGACAACGAAGAAACGGCCACAAAAAGAGGCACAGAATGGTTCGCCTTCAATGTGGTAACTCATGGACACTGTATCCAAAACATAGCGGGTGTCCAGCATCAATTGCTAGGGACGCTAAAGAGGCCGACAGGGAGGTCGCAGATCTTGATAACAGGCCCCTCCGTGACACCATGGCCTGAGACGCCCTGCTCCATGCTAAAAAAGCGGCAGGCAGCCCTAGTTGAACACCTCCACTGTTACAACTTCAAAGAATACACAGCCCACATCCATGTGCGAGGTGACAAACCTGGACATTTGCTGGTATGGCTGACTCGACAAGAGTGGCAGGTTCCTACAATAACAGAAATCACCACACCTTCCGGGCAGACACTGCATTTTCAGCCTGAGATCCTGCAGGCTTTCCATGCTTACTACTCAGCCCTCTACACTCAGCCATCCACCCCCTCATTAGCAGCAATGAATAACTTCCTACCATTCATAAGGCTCAACTGGAACTTGATGAACTAATCACTGTCGAGGAGGTGAAGCAGACCACCCATGCCCTCGCCCTTAATAAGACCCCCAGCCTCGATGGGCTTTCCATTGAATACTACACACACTACGCCGCCATCTGGCCCCCCCCTCTGGCAGCTGTTTACAATGAGGCCTTGGTTACCGGATCTCTCCCCAACTCCCTGCAAGAGTCCCTGATGGTTTCACTATTAAAACAGGGCAGGGACCCCACCAACCTTTCTTCCTATTGTTGATAGCCGTATTAGGAGCCCAATTTAAGATCCTGGGCAGAGTCCTAGCCGATTGGTACTTAAAGGTGCTCCCAAAATTATACACCCAGACCAAAACGGCTTAGTGCCAGGTCGCAACACCTCCCACAATATCTGCTGCCTATTTCATGTGATGGATCAGGTCTCTCTTCAGTACCCTTGAGCAGCATGCCTGATCCTGGATATTGAGAAGGACTTTGATTCCCTCTCCTGTGAGTATCAATTTGCAACTCTCCCAGTGAAGGCACTCAGCCCCCTTTTCCTAGCCAACACCAAACTGCTGAATGCGACCCCCTCCTCCCAGGTCCGAATTGGCTGCCTACTATACCCCTCCTTCCCAGTCAGCCGCAGAACATGGCAGGGATGCCCCCCTTCCCCAATCCTGTTCTCCATAGCCAAGGAACCCATGGCGCACCGCCTGAGAAAGGATACCGCTAAAAGGAGACCTGCTTCAACAGGATTATTCCACCCCCAGGCAATTTCTTAGGTACAGGCACCTCCTGGCCTCAGTGCACTCTCTGTGGGGACCCCCTCATGGAAGAATCGCCCAGACACAAAGTCATAAATGCTTTATACTTAATGAATCGTTGACGCCATCTTATTTCATGGCTCTATAAAGCCATTAGAGCGCACATTGATACTTCACTGACTCACCTTGGGCAGAGTTAGGAGGACGACATCTGGAGGCCTTTCCATGATTTGGAATGGGCTAGGGCATTGGAATCCCTCAAAACAATCTCCCAAAATGCACTTTTCAAAAACATCCGGTACATGCTTCTACATTGAGCCTACCTAATCCCTGTCTTTCTAAACAGACTATTCCCGGTGGCACACTTAACAAGCCCGCACTGCTCTCAAACCATGGCAGATCTCCAACACATGTTCTGGTCCTGTCCAGTGATAACGTGCTTCTGGGATGAGATACATACTAACCTATCCATGATCACAGAGCATGCTAAAAACGTGGACAGCCATGGCACTAGGATTATTCCCCCGCAGGAAGCATCATAAAGAAAGGGCCCGATTTGCTAACTTAGAACTTTTATTGGCCAAACGTCTTCCTGCCATACACTGGAAGGCTCCGCACCCTCCCTCAGTGGCTCAGTGCCACATCGCGATATCCTTGTGGGGAGAGGCGGAGATTTCTCCACTGCACTGGGAAGAAGCAAGTCGCATACAACGTCGCCCCATAGCGGCGGCATGGGATGTAATGCTCCTGCAGTTTAAGGTGCAGATAGCAGAGGATCCCCCCTCATCAAACCCCCCAACATTAATTTAGAGACACCGCAGTCCCCAGAGCGATTACTCCCCCTCTTTCCCTACTGCTCTCCACATAGGAACACCACCCCCCTGGGCCGGGACAACCCCTGAATTTTCATTCCATTCATTTCCAGGATCACCAGGTATTCTACCTAGCCTGACAGATATACATTGCTTGCCCTCAGTTCATAGTTACCATCCCAGTTCTCTCACTCCCAGTTACGATGTTCATCCCTCATTTCATGAGTAGATATCACAGAAATAGCCCCCACAGACACCTAAAAGTGGAGAATGTTAAAACGATACACGCTGAAACAACAAATAATTCTTGTATTGGTCCATACACCTTCTCTCTCTCTCTGTATGATATTTGTAACATGATTTCAATGGCTATTCAAATGTACAATGTACAACTCAATAAAGATAACTGAGAAGAGGATGGCATTACAGGGGAAAAAAGAAGGATCCTAGCAATCAACTACCAATACCTCTAAGCCATCTACCAACTGCAGAAAATGATTTCTCTATTACTTCCACGTCACCTATCTCGTCCAGATCCTTTAGATCTTTAGAAACCTTGGTAAGATAAGTAACAAACGTGTTAATTATAGTAGTCTTGTTAGACATGGGCGTGCAGCATTTCTTGATGGGTAACATGCGGCAGACTCCACCCTCTTTCATAAGTAAAACATCTAAAGCAAGCCTGTTCTGTAAAACCATTGCCTTTATTGCCACAAGCTCAGTATTAATAGTAATTAAAGCTGTGTGTATTAGTTGCAAGACAGTCAACCAAGGTAGACAGCTTTCTAATCTTCAGCTCATTCCAACGTACTCCTACGGAAGGAATCATAGTGCCAAAGATGTCACCCTCTCCTTGTGAATCACTATGCTTGGCACTTCTACGAGAACCTATTCCCTTTTACATGATACACCTTAGGAAACACTAACGTTAAGTAGCAACTACCAAACCAATGGACTGGAAGCTGAAAATAAGCATTCTTCAATCACACATAACAAATCCCAGAAACAACCGGATCTTTCTCTGACAGTATTTGTTCACCCATAACTTCAAACCTCTGTACCCACTCACTTGAAACCACCATCTGAGGATTCTTAACCATTTCTTTCCTCCTCATAAAAAACAGCTTCCCCCACGTTGCCAGTAGAAATGTAACTTCTGAAGTATTCTAGCAGCTATCAACCTTTCTTCTTGTTTTGCCCAGTCCTCCTTAGTTCAAGTCCTTGTGTTTATCCAAATCTCTCCCATTCTTCCTTTCAATTTTTCAATAAAATCTTTCTCAAGTCTAGCCAAGATACATGTGATTCTTTCTAAATAAAATCAGGGAATAAAAATTTCTATGATAGACCTAAGTAGTTCTTCATTTTCTTGCTATACCTTGCATTATTATGCAGATTCATATTTTTATACATAGGCACATCATCTTAAAGCAGATCATAGTTGGCAAAATAATACTCAAAGCAACCTCTCTTATGAAGGGCACTAATAATTATACAACAGGGTAGTGAGTAGGTGAGGGGCAAGTGGTGGTAGTAACTCTTACTGCTGTGGATGTGTAAGTAAATATAAAACAATCATGCTCATAAGTGACACACAAGTATTAGTTCAAGAGGTTAAAGAAAACGTTTTCTGTAAAATTTCCTTCCGATCTATTTATGTAGAACCTTCATGTTAAATCTACTCTGCCCTTCTAAGTAAGTTGAATCAGGTTTAGTTTTTGTGGAAGCATGCTCAGCATAAGAATTCAAGCCCACCAATAGCTCATTCTTCAAGATAACTACGGCAATTGCCATTAAGGTTATTATTACTCTACACTTGTTTGGGGAATTAGATACCATGGTTTCTTTCAAGTGAGATCAAAAGAGCACACAAATCAGAATCAAAACAAATTCTACTCGCCATTTCTACTTGTCCAAATTGCCAAAACTTCAACTTTTCCAAAACGAGTTTAATAATTCAGTTAATTTATGAAGTTAACCCTACAATAGCTTCTTCTAACCCTACTCTTCTTCTGGAAACATAAGTAGTTTCACAGATTTTTAGCATTACTCTTTAGTTGTCTGGACATATTGCATGAATGAAGACAGACAAAAATCTAAATAAACCAACCCTTGCTATGGTAAACCTATATATGGAGGTTTTTCAAAAGCTTTTGGTTGATCCTCAGTCTCTTTGGTTCTTGAATCAGGCCCACTCTCTGCAAAGTAAGTCCTGATTATGTTCGACTAGGAACCCATGTTCTCTTTGATCTCAGTACCGACCATTCACTGTCACTTTGCTCACTTGTCTCTTTCCTTGTTGATTGTTTATGGGATGTGTTCCTCTGATAAAACAGCTTGCAGTCTCACACCCTTCCTTGGCCAACTTTCTCTTCTCAGTCTCCCCCTGGTCAAGCTGCTTGTCTCTTCTTAAAATTCAGAGTGCACTGAAGTTAAATTGCACACATAGAAGACTTCCACAACACTTTCTAAGTTGCACACAGCATAAGCTGCTCTCAGAATTCTTCATCCAACTCTTTAACAAGAGCCGGTTACAAACAAGGTACAGTCAGGTTCTTCCAAAGGGACATCTTGAATGCCAGGTCTTGGCTTGCTACACAATTCTATAACATCCAGACAGTTGTGGCCAACTATATCACCATTTTCATTAGACATAGGTAAAGGTAAACGTGTAGTAGGATTGAAATAATAACAACTCTTTTATGTAATATTATCAGCAGCAAAGATCACATGCTCACACCTGGTAAACCAGCTATTTGTCATCTGTTGTGTACAAGTGTGGGTTAACAATATTTCAACAGAGTGAGGAACCAGTACAGTAAGCAGATACCCCATAACAATGCCTTTACACTGCTGAACACTGCCATCATTTTCTTTTATGCATCCCAGGAGTGCTGGGCTACTGGGGCAAATGTGGCAGCAAAGTAGGCCAAATGATGTTTAGCTCCACAGTGGGTCTGTTTCAACACAAACAGCTTGCACACTCTACATTCACAACAATACGCAACCAAATCCATTTCATAGTCAGGCATTCCTAAAGCTGGGGTGCGACTAAGTCTCACAGCTCAAAAATGCATTGTCCCATGGTAGCGGATCAAACATATCTTTGTGTGTAAGTCTCTGTAGAGGGCAGTGCCATTAGGGAAACTTAGGACTCCACTGACAACAGGAGCCCACCATTCCCAGAAACATCCTGATTTCTCACTGAGTGCCTGTGGGATTCATTTTCACTATTGTGGAGATTATCTCATAGGACACTTTACTAACTCCTTCTCATAATATGATGTCTGTTAGAAAATGGGTCATTAGTTGTGTGTCCTGTACAAATAATGGGTCCACATTTGTCCTCCACTGGGAACGAAACACCCTATTGTAGCACTTGACTCTCGCCGGATAGCAAAGCAGAGCAGTCTAAGACCTACTCAAGGGAGGTGCTAAGGGCTAGTAATCACCATTCACAAGTACACAGTAACAACACTCAATAAATGATTGTCCAATCTGTCCTTCTTCTTTTGAAAAAGGAAAAAGTACATTTGTTAAACACACACACAACTCACTACTATGCCTCAACTTACAAACATACACAAGCTGATGGAAATACTTTTGGATGACATTGCATAATCATTCTTACCCCTCCCCAAGGGAGGTCTAGATCCACAAAGCACATGTCAGAACATTCACTTGTTTTAGAAATGCAATACTGGAATATCACTTTAAATTAAATCACTTAATATTGGCAATAAATCATGTTTACTGGACCTATGAGTATTTGTCAGCATCATTACTTCCTTAAAACATTCACAAGGTAAAATATCTAAGCATGTTTAGGTGTTCTGGGTTATTAGAATTACCTTTAGCATGAAATACGCACTTAAAATATAGCCCATGAGGGCAACAAGTTATAATCACATCTATGTAAATATAGACCTTCACCACTAGAGGGTATTTGCAGCATAAACACTTTCATGAGACATAAAAATACTGCACTTAAAACATAGGGCCTCATTACGAGTTTGGTGGTAGGACCATCAGACTGCCATGTTGGCAGTCCTAAAATGACCCCCATGTTGGCGGTCCTAAAATGACCCGCATGTTGACGATCTGAAAGACTGCCCTATTTCAAGTAATACAGGCAGAACTGCCGACCGCCAACCAAAAAAGATAGGACAGCAGCGGCGTGGAGGCCTGGAAATAGGTGGTCTGACCTCCAGCGCCAACAGCACAGCACTGACGTTATTAAAAGCACAAAGATGCCGTGGCGGACACCCATGGCGGCCCGAATCATGGCGGTTTGGGGTCACCAAAGTAACACACAACGGCACATTGGATGGATTGAAAACAGCACAGCTGACACACATTGCCACACTGGACACACCTGCAAAGGACACTATAAAACACACCCCTTCACACACTACAATCCTTGGCATTTTCACAGCAGCACCCAGCAAGACAGAGCGAATTTACCAATCCACACACCATTAATCAGGAACCCCTTTTTTTTATAATATCTCATACAACACCCTGCACACACTTCACTCAATTCACACCCTATTGCACTACCCCGTTTAGTAAGTCACTTCTACCTGTTTATATATATATATTTCTTTTTTCCACCATGTCACGTTAATAAAATACCTGTTTTTCCAAAGATGAGTTGAGAGTCATGGTGGATGAAATCATAAGAGTAGAGCCACAATTGTTTGGAGCACAGGTCCAGCACACTCCTTTCAGTAGGAAAATGGAAATGTGGGACAGGATAGTCGACAGACTGAATGCTGTAGGCACCACCCTGCGCACAAGGGAGGACATCAGAAAGAGGTGGAATTACTTCAGGGGCAAGGTCCATTCCCTGGTCTCCAGGCACCAGCTGCAGGCCAAGAACACTGGTGGTGGCCCTCCCAGTGCCCCATTACAACTCTATCCCTGGGAGGAGAAGGTCCTGGCCATCCTGCATCCTGAGGGCTTGACAGGAATACCTGGGGGAGTGGAGTCTGATAGGTCACAACACTAAAAATGTCACCAAAATGCCGTGTCATGCATGCTCATAGTTCACCTTTTGCCACTTTCACTGTTATTCCACTTTCCATCCCAGTGTTCACTTGCCCAAAGAGCCCTGTTTGAGAACTCCCAATTGAAGTGTACTCACCTGCCGGGAGAACATATGTCAAGTGTGTGTGTAGTACAGGGCCTGACATGACTACAACTCCCAGCAGGCACTGTTACTGTTTCTCAAACCACCAGCCCAGTGTTTCCTTCTGCAAATACCCTTGTTTGTTAACTCACAAATGAAGCGTGCTCACCTGGGGGAATAACATTGGTCAGGTATGTGTAGTTCAGGGACTGACTTGATTGCCACCCCCAGGAGGCACTGTTTTGATAGCTCCAAACACCAGCACAGAGTCCTCTTCTTCAAATACTCCTGCCTCTGAACTCCCAATTGAAGTTTATTCACCTGCGGGAATAACATTTGTCAAGTGTGTATAGTACAGGGAATGGCATAACTATAACTCACAGCTGGCACTGTTACCCAAAGCACCAGCCCAGTGTTTCCTTCTCCAAATAACCTTTTTTGTTAGCTCACAAATTAAGTGTACTCACCTGGGAGAATACCATTGGTCAAGTGTGTATAGTTCAGGGACTGACATGACTGCAACCCCCAGGAAGCACTGTTTTCATAACTCCAAACACCAGCACAGTGTCCTCATCTCCAAATACTCCTGTCCGTAAACTCCCAATTGAATTGTACTCCCCTGGGGGGAGAACATTTGTCAAGTGTGTGTAGTACAGGGACGACATTTAGTTCAGGGACTGACATGACTGTAACCCCCAGGAGGCACTGTTTTGATAACTCCAAACACCAGCACAGTGTCCTCCCCTCCAAATACTCCTCTCTGTAAACTCCCAATTGAAGTGTTCCCACCTGGGAGGATAAAATGGGCTAACTGTTGGGAAGTAGAGGAAGTGTTTCCTTCTCCAAATACCGTTGTTCATCAACTCCAATTGCATGGCTGAAGTTTTACAATCACAGTAACCATTCAACAAGTACGATATTATGTATGTGACACATAGATGTGTGCATGACCTTGTGTGGGATCAGTATAAATTTGTGTGGCATTGGCCTAATATTGTATGACAACATGTAACTGAGGTCTGCTCAATGGGGCAAAGCTTTGTAGGTGATGAGGTCTCCCACTTGCAATTGTACTTGTGTGAGATCATGATTTTGTAAGCATCCATAACCCTCCCCCCCCAAGAAAAAGCCCACCTCTCCCAAAAAAGCAGTCTATCCCCCCAAAACCCAAGACTAAGCCCCCCTTTGGATCTGCCCCGCAAGGATGATCCCTGAGGTGCCTGCCTGCCCACTTCCTATGTAGGCTCCCCGGCAGTTAGGAGTCAAGTGACGGCACCATGATGTGCCGGTGCCATCACACATGGACTGGCCAATGTCCTTGGACTTTTCCTATTTTGAAGTTAATAAACCCAAAATGTTGTTTTTTGGGGTATACATTTGTCCTGCAATTCCTTTTCTACCTTTATGTTGTTCCTGTTTAACTTGTGTTGTGTGCCTATAGTTCTGTGTGTTTCAGCCTGTTTGCTGATCCATTTGCTGTTGTTTGCAGTATCTGAGTTTGTGGGCAGTGCTGGTGTCCCCCAAGACAAAGGTATATAGGGTATGTATGTATATGGTGGTGTAAGTGCAACAGTGGTGGCATGCCATTGTGTACTGTTCATTACGGTAAATGTTTCATCTTGTGTTGTCCAGTGTGAACATTTATGGTGTTAGACGTGTCCCATTGATATGGATTATGTATTCATCTGCTGTGTCAGTTTGAGTTTTGTTTGTGCACACATGGAGTGTGTTAAATTGTACAACCTTTGTTTGCATTAGTCTGTGCATGTGTCCATTTCACTGTGTGTACCTTGCAGCTAGTTCATGTAGAGGTATGTCCCATGCAGTTGCAGTTGTATGTGCTTTGTTGACTCGCACTTCCACACTGTGCAGCTCGGCATGTCATTTGGGTCTAGTATTGCTTGTCCCAGAGATACCTAAAGGGCCAGGCCCGTGCAAATGTTGTTTTATGAGCAGTTGCAAGGTGATATGTGTTCCAGTGCAGCCTCCTTCCCTGTGTGTTCCTGCTGGCCCCATCCCTATTGTGCAGTTATTGTTTGCTTAGTGATGCTTGTATAATTGTCCTTCTGACTATTGTGCATCCCATTGACCTTTCATTGTGCTGCAATGTGGGTGATGTGTGTGTCCATCGGGGCTGTTTACTGGGAGTGTTGTTTGTGTTCCATGCCACATCCATACATGTGTGTGTTGAATGTGATGACTGTCTATGGCAAAGTGAGGAATGTGATTGTGTGAGTTGTATTTGTAGCTGTGATGTTGGTGTTGTGTGCAACAATGTTGTGTACACTTCACTGTCTCTGTGCCTGAGATAAGTGGACATGTGTTTTTGTGTAGTGTTGCGGTGCAGTGTGAGTGACCTGCCCAAAGGGGGCTCATTGTGACTGTGCACGTGTCCTTCTTTGTGTATGATTCTGACCTGGGACAAAGTGACATGTGTACTTGGTGCCCATAGCTTGACCCCCATATCATATAGACAACGGTGCAAAGATCTGTTCTTGAGCATAATGATACAGGTAGGTGTGGGTACTTACGGTCAGTTGCGTGCACAGCAGCGTGGATTCTGGGCTTCATCGATGAGCAGCAACAGCGCAGGACATGTGTGATGGGCTCCATGGCGGCACAGACATGTGAGGCTGCCTGCAGGTGAGGGGTTCCCTTTATAGTCCCTGTCTCAACCTGCCTAGACGTGGTGGATGGAGCATCACAGTCACATTGGCAACCTCATAATGTGTCTGGCGGCAACACAGACTCCTGCCAGCCTGTTTATGCTGCCTCCTGATTGCGTTGGTCTGTGCTGCCTGGCAGTGCTAGCGGTCTTTGCTCCATAGGCCAACATTACTCATGACCTCGGACTTCCAAACTCGTAATGAGACCCATAGTCTCTAAAGGACATCTAGCTGGCACTCACAGAGGTGTAATTACCACCTTTCATCCCCAGAGGGTATCTCTCAACAAGATAACTCATGTTAAACACTTTCAGGCCACAACTAGCTGCAGTCAGAACCTTCACCCACATATGACACAGCTTTCCCCACTATGAAACAAATGTTCCAGCTAGGAGAACCATTGAGCGGTTCTCTTTCATAGAGTCACACCAAACGCATGGCACTTTCTTGGGGGGGGAGGTGAGTTGCTTCTTTAGCTCCCCCACATTATAGGTAAACTTAGGTGGTGACCCTGATCTCCTGGGGTCACCATAAGCCCCATACATGTGGTTTTCACTTCTAGATGGGGGTGAAACTGATGATCCTCGTAAGGCATTATGGGGTGGTCCTCGCACTGGTTTCCATGAATATTTGAACACTGTCTCTCCCGCAGTACTCAGGAGAGCTGTGTCAGTTTCCTTTCTACTTTTCCTTTGTGCGACCTTGCACTGCACTTTGCTTTTTCTCGGGGTGCCGGTCCCCACTCCGGCACCCCATGGGCTTATGCACTGCTGGAGAACAGCTCATTAGGCCCACTACCAGCTGCGCTTGTCTGCTCCCTTGCATGTCTAGCTCACTGACGTGCTGCGACAGGAGCCAGCACTTATTTTTTGGTTGCCTGCTCCTGTTGGCAGACGTGTGCTGGCTGGCTGGGCGAATCCTCATTGGTGTTGCTGGGTCCTGGGCCCCCTGGTAGTGTAAGAGGTGGGTACAAATGGCGCTCCTTGTTTTGGTCCTCTTCGCCAGGGCCAAGAGATGGAGTCCTGGGCCCCGTGCAGCTTTGTAGTGGGTGTGACGGTGCTCTTTCTCTTCTTTGCCGAAGCCCAGAGATGGGGTCCTGGGCCCCGCCTAACATTGTGAGAGGGTGTGATGGCACTCCCTCTTCACTGTTCACCTCGGGGCTGAGGGATGGGGCACTGGGCCCCTTCCTGCTTCCCGTGGGAAAAACGCAAAATTGCTTCCCACATTTCTTGTGCTTGTGAGCTGTACAGATATGCTGCTGGACTTCACAGCAGTATTCTTTTCATAAAGATTACAGTGTACATTGGTGCGACTCTCGAGTCTATGGACCATAGGGAACTGGAGATTCGCACTAGCGCAGGCTTTCCCATAAGAATATAGTGGAGAGTCACTACAGTCAAGACAGTGAAGCACGCTAACTTTCCCTACATGTGTACACCCACATTATAAGGCCTACTCTAGTTCCCCACCCACTCTGCATAGTCCCTTCTGTGCCAGGCTGCTTGTGCGCAGGTCTTGGGCTGCACATGACAGGAGTCATGCATGTGCACACGGTGACATGTGTAACCAGCAATGTGCCTCTTACCCTTGCTGCATTGCAGCAGCCTTGTCTTAAAAGGCAGGCACTGCCGGAAAATATGCACAGTCCATTTTACCATGAGTTTACTGTGGGTGAGTAACAGATCATGCGGCTCCCTCACAGTAAAAGCTTAAAAACCAGGTGATCAAATCTCAAAAACTCCAGGAGGATTAGATGGTCAGAACCACCTTCCCACAATTTCCCAAATATAGAATTTCTCTTTGGCAGTACTGCAATTTTGTAGAGGACACCTCCTGTCCGCTCTCTGCCAAGTGGTTCAACTGGGCGATGGCATCTTGCTTACATGCATTTTGAGATGGTGTGCGCCACATATAGGTCTTTGACATAATGAATTAAGACCAAATTACATGATAACTGCAAAGTCCCCAGATTTTTCTTCAATATCTGATTAAAGATCAAGGAGCTCCATGTGTCCCCCTGTAGAACTCTGCACCACAGCAAGATTTTATTTTGGAACGACAAAGCAAAATGGAAACGACTGCTTGACACAAACCACTGACCAAAAACTACTCCGCATCAAAGTATCACAGCGGGATTTGGTACCATGGGACAACATGGGACCACGATCTGATTGATCTTTCTCAAATCCTGAACAATCCTCCACATCTTCTTAGATTTCTGCAACCCCATCACGGTGAATTGTTTGGACTTCCTAGTATCTCTTTTAAGATGCCTTACTCTACCTTGGAATCACTCAAGGGGGTAATTCTAAGCATCTGGTGAAAGGTTGTACAGGGGCTTTCAGGGATGCTCTACATTTGGCTTAGTGTTTATTCTAATAGGGTCAAAATCTTTGATTAGACCAATGTCTTTGCTAGTAAAATCCCAGACTTCTTCCTTCACTGAGGCTCCTAAGGTAAATCTTCTCTTGTCAAGACCAGAAACAACCCAAAAGTTGACTCTTTGGTTCTTAATTTAAAGTCTACATCTTCATCAAGCATCTGAAGCGTAATACAATCCGGAGAGCTTTAGATCACACAAGTGAGCGTCAAGAATAGATCTCTGCTCAATAGATTGAATGGACACGCATCACATGTTACAAATTGGAGAATCTCTTCATGAGGCCCTATTTTCACACAGACCTTAACTGAAACTAGGTTCATATTCTGTTTATTTGAGATGCTTACAACTTGGACCTGTTTTCCCGAGAGGGGTTAGTTTAGGACCTCTACAGTTCTAACAGTAGAGCTGGTAGTTCTAGTATGAATCAGAAATGGTTTTGGATGGCCAGACACCTCTCCATTTACATATGCCCACTCTGGACTACTTCTAAGACTGCACCAAACATGCAATCGTCCTCCCCTCTGGCGCACCGTCATTGTGAGTGATCAAAAGGAACCAGGATCACCAAGGCTATTGAAAACCGGAAACTGTTGGAAACTTCCTGGACTCAAAAAAGAGTTTTCTGAACTTTTGGGTTCGGATTTTAAATAAATTGTGGGTAGGCCACGTTTTTCTGTATTGTTGGGGTGTGGGGCATATTAGCATTATGAGGTATTTGCATACTTTGTACTGGCATCGCATTCAGGATGTCATAAAATATATCAGAGCAGACTTGGTTTCACATGAAGGGAAATTCCCTATTTAACTAAACTAGGAAAGATTGGAAAAGTTAAAAAGAAGTCAGGCAGAAGATGTCAGTGTGAAGAGCTCCTAAACGAGGAATCAAATGAATCAAATAAAGATTCAGTCAAGCAAGTGGGGGAGGTTTTTGCCCAGGAGTCTATCTCTTTCAGGCAATAGAAAAGAACATAAAGGGAGCAGGGAAAACATCTCCTAATTACCTGGATTTCATTAGTTTAAATCTTATCTATGTCAAAAACAATACACCTTAACACCATTCCCATTAAGGGAATCTATCAGGATAAAGTACATTTGATAACATAAATGCAGTTCTTTTCCACGATCCAAATATACTGGAGTCTCTGCTGCATGACCTTCTACATTTCCTTCAGCTCAATATCTATAGAAAGATGATACATTTCAGTCAGGATGTTCTCATTCCCAGGTGCTCAAACATTAGTTCACTCTTTGAGGAACATACAAAGGTAAATAGACACATGAAAGACAAAACAAGAGCTTTGATCCTCGAATGAGGAAACATACAATACAAGAAGGACACATGGCAGATGAAGATTCACCATTTTAAATTGAGGCCTACTTTGGCTATGGTTGTCTTTAATGTGAATATCACACATTAAATACATTTGCATGTTGCAGACTAACATTAATCTTAGTGCAGAGCAATTAATAAAAGAAAATTACTAACATTTGTGAATAGTAGGAGGGAAGAATAGTTGCAGGGGCCATTTGGATTAACCAAGTTAGACTGTGATAGGACACTACTGGCACCTTTAATAATTATTTTTGTTATGCATTTTTAATGAACAATTTACAGATGATGGAGCTTTATGTTTGAAAGACTAATTATTTGTGATTAAAATAAATGATTTTTATAAAATATATTCTGTCATGTATTTGAAATCATGTAGCATTTTTACTTGTTCCTTCCTCACAAGATATTGAATGGTCCAGATTTTTCATGTTTATGGAAACTAGCTGTATTAAATGTAGTATTGTGTCCCAGTACTTTCCAGAGAATACAGCTTTTGGGCCTTTTTCACTTTAACCTTCAATTTTAACATGTCATAAGCTTTCATCTTGCACCCTGCCTTTTCGTCAATTATGGCTACACAGGGGTGGCCTATTAATATTCCGAAGAAAAGCTTTGGGCCTGTCAAAAGGAATTATTTTGACAGGTCGAATTGTATCACTTAAATTGGCACAGTTAGAATAACATTGTAGGCCTGAATCCATGTCTTACATTTTTGCTGTAGCGGATAACACAATAGGTGCTGCCGCCCTCTGGTAGCATTCAATTTATATGGCCATGGTACACTGGGCAACATATACAACAAACTTATATGTACAAGAAACATTCAAATCAGGGGAATACCATTTTCACCATGCTGAAAGGTGGAACACAGACCCTTTACTACAATTAGGAGGAATAAAGCGCAGAGACCTACAGTCAATAAAAATAAGGTTCAAGAAAAAGACCAAAAGTCCAGGGTGACTATGCAGAAAGGGAAAATAACCTACAATCAAAAATACTATTTTTTATATTTTTTTAAAAATATAAAATACTTTTAAACATAATGAAAAGTCACTCTGACTCTATATGAAAAAATCTGAAATATAATATTAGCAGTAAGAGAAATTATACTAATAAATCATATATATAATATAGCAGTAGTTATATTAAATAAAATTTAACAAACAATAGAATGAAAGTAAAATTACTTCTAACACTCATTATATAACTTAAAGGTGCAAGATCTATGAAAAATACATTTAGTCATTATTGTATTGTTAAATTGTATTTAGAATATCAATATTACTTAATTATAGGATAATTTTGAGATTGATGGGCGTGTAAGTCTATTCACTACCTGATGAATACCGGTCCACCTTATAATGTTTGAGTTTCTATTTCCTACACTTCTAGGACGCCATACAGAAATTACAAAACAGTGATGGAGTAACATGTTCCAAATTAATTAAAGCATACCATTAATGGTAAATTTTATATTACCAATTTGTAATACTATTTTTAAATATTTTATTTCACATGTAACAAAGTTATAATAGCTAATGTGACAGAAGCTATTGGCAAATGATAGTAACTAAAGTCTAATGCAGTAGTGTAGATTTTATATTTATTATGTGGAATGTATAATTATTTTACATTTTATATTAGTTAAGTAATAATCATTATTTTTTTAAAGTACAGTTTAAAAATATAGATAGATGTTAGCTTAACTTGTTTGCACAATATTTGTTTAAAGATGTTAACTATACGATAACTAATTTAGTTTAAATATAGACCAAAATATATTCACATTGTGAAATTAATACATAAAAAAATTCTAATAAACTTAGGCCCATATTTATACTTTTTTAGCGCCATATTTGCACCGCTCTGTGATGCAAAAATGGCGCAAACTTACAAAATACAACTGTATTTTGTAAGCTTGCGCCGTTTTTGCATCAAAAAGTGGCGCAAATTCGGCGCTACAAATGTATAAATATGGGCCATAGATTGGCCACCTTCAAATAACTGTTTGTAAGGCTGCATTGTATAATTAAAATGTTACTATTATGCTTTTCATAGAATTAACAAAAAAAATGCAAATGTGATTAATATTGCAATTTCATGGAACATTAAATAGAAACGTTTGCATACTCACTCAAAAACAATAAACCAACTTATTTAAATGACTTTGTTTATTAAATTAAATTTGAACATTTTAAAAATATTAAATATGTTAAATAGAGCTAAAAATTACTAAATAAACTAATAATTCAAAATTAATAATTCGGAATAAATAAATCAATTAAGAAGTGTAAACATAAATGTGAAAACTTCATTGAAGGTAATATCATCTGAGTGTTATAAAAGCAACCTAGTTTGAAGAATATTTGTTTTCAACAAAAGAAAAAAACATATGATTCATATTATACAATATTTAAAAATAAAAAAGATACCAAAATAAATAAAATAGCAAAAATTAGGCTTCAAGTAAAAATAGTCGGGAAGAAAGAACAAGTAATATTCTTGAACCCCAAAAATGTAGAAATACCTCTGTCTTTAATAAGAATAAATCACGACACATTAAAGGCAAACATGTTATTCATATTTGGGAAGCAGGAACATTTTTAATGTTTAATTTTTTACATAATATGTTATAGCTCCAAATGTGATGTAAATAAAATGTACAATCTTACTCTTAATATTATTTTCCACCTGACCAATAATAAAGGGGCCGGCAGATAACCATGGTGTTTTGAAATATGACATTGGCACATAAGTAGTCAGATACATTCGGACAGGGTTGACATCTATATTTACAAACTTTGAAAACAAACAGTAGACACAAATAGAAACATCTACCATTCTATATGGTTAACAAGCTCCAGAGGTTCGGCATTGACTTGGTTGGTGTATCTGACCTGGATTACATTTCAGGGTGGTATTAACATATCGCTGGGTGCAAATATGAAATGCACATTGTCAGTATTTTTAAAAAAGTATAATATACTTTTGATTTTGTAAATAATTGGCTTCCTCCTCCTCCACCTTAAGGAGATACAGTCAGAGACCTTGCAGAAACAGTGCCATGCTTCCGGAATCATTGGGGAATGAATTTTGGTATTTTTCTTCACTTTTTTATACTTCATTATTTGTGTCTCATCTGTAGAGGAAGCTCCACCATAGTTGCTTCGATATAAAGCCAAATCGGACTACGGCAAGCCGAAGTATGGCTGAGATAACTCCGTCTGCTGTTTTTACTTGAACAAGAAGTAAAAAACATGAGTCAGAGGTGGTTTGACAGAGTTTGATCCATCAAACTGCCAGTATCTAAATAAGATGACCAGATGTTCATGACATAGGGCAGTTTTATAGACGATTTCTGACTTATCTATCACATCCTCCAAACCCCAAATCAGGAAATCCGTCCCTAAATCATTGTTGCCTATATCTTTGGCTTTAGGTTAGAAGACACCGTAACATCCCAAGATACCAGAGACCATCTAGTGGAAGGGTCAGTCACTGGTTGCACCCTCCTAAAGTCAAAATACTGCAGTGCTGTGCATCAAAACCATACCCCGGCATCTGCACTGGTAAGCTCCGTTGCACAGGGTGCACAAAGGGAGTGTGCACAAGCCTTCTCAAAGGAAGTACAAAAAAGATAATTGTGTATTCATCTGTAGACTGTGCCAGCCTCAGAGTCCATAACCCTGTAGCTGGTGCAGGCAGATACCTAGCGTATATTAATGTCATTTTTACTTAATAGATTTTGTTGTCATGAAAGCCATGCTCCTAGTGTGACAAGTTGATCTGTGTGGAGTCAAAAAGCAACTTTAAAAATAGGGTATAAACTCAAAGTGGCTGCTCAGGATCAAGTGACCATCAATTTTCTGGACAATTTGGGGTTTTTCACAAGAGCATTAGAAACCACATTACCATAAGCCACCAACGATATCCCTATCACCTTGATTGAATTGCTCTAAAGAAGTAATTTCCCAGCAAAATTACATTGAATCTGTATTTGTATGTTTTTACATATTTTACATCTGTACTTACGTTACACAATTGAATAAACACTTCTTGCTAATCAAGTAGGAAAAATGATCACAACTGTTGATAAATCAATCGTAATAGAAAAGGCCCTAAATGTAATTTCAATGATATTCTGCAATAACAAAGTTGAATGTGTTCTACACATCCTTCTCTAAGACCATTTCAGATATGTCAGGATGTTATGTGAAGGTCTAAATCATGGAGTTTCAGTTGCCACTCCCATGTCTAAATATTTTTCGGTCTGTCAGGTGCATCTTTAGACAAACAATATATCGCTTAGGTAAAAGGATGAAGTAAATAATAGCAACTCTATACTTTCTTATATATGCTTACCCTCACAATATTTTGGTAGGCAGTATCATAGATACAATATTTTGGCAGATCGATAATAAAATCACTGTATTATGAAATACATTCCTAGGCAACAAGTGTTCTATATGAGTCACCGGAATTCCAATTTTATTTAAACATTATAGGTTGTAGTAGGCAAATTTGCATATTTTCTAGTGCGTAATCATTATTTGAATTTCAAGCTTACATTAGCAGAGCTGCGTTTGTATGTCAGGTGGTAAGCTAGGTGACTTATGAGTGGCCGAATTAAGTGGGAGTTCATCCAGCATTCACATAATAGCGTACTGCTCATACACATTTATGAGAAGCCTGGGTAATAATAAATAAGTGTGAAACTGTTGTTTGTGCATAGTGCCTCCTATTATATCAACAAAACACTGCCCTAGGTGTCTATTGCGTAGTGATAAATACTGTCCTATCTCAATTAAAGAAGGTACTTCGCACTTCTCAAACTGATACCCAGGGCTGATATTTTTTAGTCAAATAAGTAGAAATCCATCAGTGAGGATGATTTTTAGGTCGGTAAAAAAATTACCCCCAATAGTGAAAACTACTACATGGGAACTGACAGATAATGGTGAATTGATCTATCTGGTTCTTCATAAAGGTCTATCCTTGAAAACCTCATAGCTGACGTTAGATGCGTAATGAATCATGATGTATTCTTGCGTCTTGTAGTCTGTATTCTTCAGCTCTTTTTGGAGCATACCTGCAATCAGAATTTTGGATCTGCAAGAAGACTGGAAGCTCTACGACTATTCGATATTCAAAGTTGCCTTCTTGTTCTCTTTTAAAAGCCTCTGCATTCTTGGCAGGTTCAGCTTGAAATAGACAATCGTGATGTAAACACTTGTAGAAACACAATTATTTCTCGAGAGACATTACTCATTCTGCTTTTTTCATAGCTTTGTTCTTGAAAGCTTCTGGAAGATCTCTTTCTTATTTTGGACACATTTTTTCCAGAATCCCATCATGTTCAATGTCAGAGGTTAAGGTATGATTACTTATTTGTTTTGCAAGGCATGGGCTTGTCATTCAGTGCTCTCATTTTGACATTTCCTAACAAAAGTAGAAAAAATAAACCACTGCCTATCATTTGGGCAACAAATTTGTGCTGGTCTTAGGTGAGAGACTTATGAGGGACGCCAAGATATATAATAAACGCCTCCTAGAAAAGGCATCTTGGCGTTGTTTTTGTTGACTACATGGCATGGTCACTTCGTTGGGTCGTGGTTCACGACTTTCTGCATCTCATACGAGTGAGACACTGCATGGAGATAATAAGCAGGTGTTCCAACATTTGAGGAAAGACGCAAAAAGAAGCCGAGGAAACTTGCTCAGGTTTATCAATGGGAGATAGTGTGGTTTAACATTTAGAATTTGAATATTACTGTATGGCATAAAAAAGTGCACTCTCGTTTTGAATATTCCTTGACGTGACTAAGCCTTTACCTGTGAATTTAGAATGCACACCAAGAGGCAAATACATTCAACCTTGTATTTGTCCCTGTTTTTATGTAGTTAAGACACCCGAATGTAAGGATTAGGCATAATGGTCATTAACTTTCTTTTAGTAAAATACAAGCTTGATGGAAGCATGCACAGAGTTTCCATGCATGACAGTTAACATTGAGGTTTAAAGCAGTTGTGGCTCACATCTTTAATGAGGATGGGTGCGGGTCGGTGCGCGCAGGGTGGAGCAGCGCGCGGGAGCTGGTCAAAAAATGAATTAAAATAAAATATAAAATTACCCGCTCCTCACTGCACTTCTCCTCCAACTCCTCAGGCTGCAGGCAGGCACAGGCTCACAGCCTGCCCTGCAGCCAATCCTGATGCTGCTCAGAGCCTGTGCAGGCTCTGTCCAGTCCAGCAACCGTGTTGCTGGGCTGGAGAGAGACATACAGTGCATGTGTGTTTGGCTGGCCCAAGACGGCCGGCCAAACACACGTGCACTCTGAGGGGAGTGCACAGTGCACTCCCTTCAGTGCTCATCACCCCGTGGCCCCGCCCCTTCCACCACAAAGGGATAATAAACATAGTTTATTAACCCTTTGTGGTGAAAGGTTTGCAGCTTCTGCTGCTGGCAGGGGTGCAACGCTCCTCTGCCCTAATGGAGGAGCCACCCCTGGTTTAAAGTCTGATATCCCATATCTCAGGTGTGGTGGTGGCATAGGTGAGGAGGAGGTGGTTGTCAGAGAGTTTGAGGATGCACAATAGAGCTGCTAAGACTGCTGGGAGATGTAGTCAGCCTCTTCATGTAAAACGTTTTCTGTAAGGAACTAGCGATTTTTCCTTGATGAGACATATTCTAAAGGTATATCGAGTTCTATCAAGTATGTGTTGCAATCTATGTTTGGTGTTAAATCTGCGTCCCAGAGATGGTACTTGTAAGAAATTGGGTTATTGGTTGAAGGGGGTGGAACAATCCTTGTTAGTGAGAAACATAAAAGTTAGTAAATTAAGGCCCATATTTATACTTTTTTAGCACCGAATTTGTGCAGCTTTTTTACACAAAAACGGTGCAAATGTACAAAATACAATTGTATTTTGTAAGTTTGCGCCGCATTTAGTCACAAAGTGCTGCAAATGCGGCGCTAAAAAATATGGGCTTAAATGTGCTTAGGGGGGTTGTCAGGCCAACATAGTGTCAATGTTGTTCTGAAGGGGCTGCACCTTGACCCCACCCACCATGTGGCCCACATATACCACAAAACCCTGCTTGAACTGGCACTTACTCATCTGGCAGATACCTGCCTTGACTGTTAGATCTGCCTGTTGCAGGTCCTGAAGCACCCTTTAGAGGTGGTACAGGTGTTCCTCCCAGCTGGGGTTGACAATAGCTATGTTCTCTAAGTAGACCCTGTTGACTCACCACTGAATGGTGCCAAGCCAAATGACACCAACAGGAAGTGGCCTTCTGGGTAAAGAATGCAGACCTCTCTTTTGCCCCCTCAGTCAGTTAGTGCAGCAGTCTGGCCTAGATCTAGCATGGTGTGAATGTCATCTGCTGCTGTGATTATGGCAGTCTCAGTTCTGGGGTTGCTGTGGAATTCTGATTGAGAGCTGTCCAGAGTTTGTAGTGTGAGAGCTGATGGTTGATTGCCATTTCTATAACTTTGGCTGGGAAGGGGAACAGCTGGACGGGTCAGTATTTGCAGAGAATTGCAGGGTCTGAGGATGGTTTCTTGAACAGTGGGATGACTTCCAATGGGCACCATTTCCCATTTGGAAGCTACAGCTTAATAAATGGAACAAGGTAACTCCAAAGTTATCCTAAGCAAGTGGTAGGTCATGAAGTAGCTAAAAACAAACTTAAGATTTTTTTAACTACCAGGACATGTGAAACTTAAAACTCCACTTTTTGAATATACTACACCCTGCCCTCTGAACTGTCTAGGGCCTTCCCTAGGGGTGACTTATATATGTAAAAAAGGAAGGTTTGAGCCTGGCAAAAGGTTTATCTTGCCAGGTCGACATGGCAGTTTAAAAACTGTGCATGCAGGCTTCAGTGGCAGGCCTGAGACATGTTGAAAGGGCTATGTAAGTGGGTGGCACAACAAGTGGTGCAAGCCCACTAGTAGTATTTAATTTACAAATCTTGGGTACATGTAGAACCACTTTACTAG